>NW_020799118.1:16768214-16845061 GCF_003259725.1 Athene cunicularia | reverse complement strand
GCGGGGGGCCGTGGGGGTGACAGGGGTGGCGGTGAGGGGCAGTCCCGGCGCTGCAGGCAGGGCTGCTGGGAGCCGCAGCGTTGGGTGGGATGTCTGGGGCTTGTGGTCCTGCACTATTTACTAGCCTTGCAGAGGCTTTGGGTGAAAAACTTAGAGCAGGTACTAGATACAGTTGTTACTTTAAGAACACTTTAAGATCTGAATAGTTTTGTTCTCAGTAACAGTGTGACTGCTTTTTTTTTTTTGCAAAGCCTGGAATGGTCAGAACAGAAGTGGATTAATTCTAGAAATGAAGGACTTCCATAGTGTTTATTTGACTTGACTTGGCAGCAGCATTCTGTTTATGACTGGGTAAATAACTGCCACATTAAAGATTACTAACTCAGAATACTTAAATGACCAATAAAGTACTAATCTTTTATATGGAGTTGTAAATGTACACAGCTTGGTAATGCAGGCTCTCGCCAAACAGATAACAGATCCCTTACCCAGAAGGTTTACAGTCTAAAAGAAACCACAAAGGACCACAAGGAAAGGTCAAGACATGGTAATAAAAAGTAAAACATGAAGAGGAGTTGTAGCCATTGCGGCTGGATTTTAAACAGGGTCTTAGAGGGGTTTTCTTATTTATCTTAAAGCTACTGGGCAGTGAACAGAAGCAAGATAGACACAGCATCCACTGTGCCAGGGGCAGATGGTTAGTAAAAGAAGTTCCAGAAGTTTTGCTGAGAAATCATCCAGTTTATCCAAATTTAAATTGGAAAAATGCATTATTTTACATTCCCTTGTCTTTGGTACTGTAGGGTCCTAGAGGGCACTTGCACACATGGAAAGTGTCATGTTCCCTGCACCAAATGAAGTTGAACTAGCAAGGAGAGCAGGTTTAGAACAGGATGAAAGTAGATGGAGGGGTGTGAGAACAGAGATAAGTGTGGGCAGTATTTGATAAGATGATGTAGGAGGATGAAAAGCTTCCATCTGTCTTCAGTATTTATAGCATCCTTTCACTGTAGTACACGGGTCCTGTGTGGTCTGTATATTTGGGCTCATGGTGCCCCTCTGAGGTAAAGCAGTGCTCCTATTCCCGTGTTTCTCAGGGGAAACTGCAGCAGAGAGAAGGTGTTCACGTAGTGCGAACAAAGCTGGGGATTGACAAGTGTTAGAAAAGAAAGACCAGGCACAGATTGGACTTCAGGAATTTCTCTGCTGAAATGTGAACCATAATTTGAACTGAACATACCCTTTAGCCTAAGAGTTGTTCTTGGTATTCAGAAAGTAGAAGTAATTGAAGACCCTTTTCAAACTTCTCTACTTATGCTCAGTGGTGCACTATCAAGAGATGTTTTCAGAGTATAATGGTGGCACTTTTGTCACCAAAGACTCTGCATTGCCGGATGGTTTTACCATTCCAGTAGCCCAGATGCCACAAGGGATGATCAAGGAAGAAGAGCCCTGCGCAGTTATAAGATCAACGCTGGGAGATCTTTCAGAAGGGAGACTCTGTGATGGCAGGGTAAAAGGAGACAGCAGCCCATGGACTAGTAGAGGTTGAAAAAATGGTAGATGATGTGGGCAGAGCGGATGCTGTGTGCTGTCTTAAAACTCTGGAGTCTGTGTGAATAATCTTCATACAGCTTGTACTCAGGCTGTTGGACTGTCTGTGACTATGTGAGAGAGAAGGTGAAAACCGTGCTTCACTGGCTGATTGATGGCTGATGGAAAACATGCCTGAATGCATCTACTTTTCTTCCTGCAGAAGGGTGTTCATTGCTGGAAGCTTTACAGAAGCCAGGGAATGGTAAGGTTCTAAGTACTAAACCTTGTAGCAGCTCAAATAATGAGCAAGACCTGGTGACCCCCTGGCCACGAGGGCAACGAACCTGCAGGGGCTTTCTAGGAATGAACAAAGGATATTCATTTATTGGACTACCAGTCAACACCTTCCATGGACTTGGGAGAACTTTTACATGACATGAAATAAGTAGTTCCATAACTGCAGTGTTCAGCAAAGCCTGTTTTGCTATGGGTTTGTGTCTTGAGGGTGGCTTCTCTCTCATTCTTGTCTGAAGACTAATAACAGGTGAGCCCATACTGTACCATTTCTTTGTGTAAGGATGTTATTTCACATGACCATTCATTTTCCTGAAGCATATTGGAACAGAAATTCTTCCAGTACATGCAGTTGTACATCTCTCATTTTCTTATGAAACTAGGCTAGAGTTATGGTCTAGGCACTGGGTTTAATGGAGTCTTTTTGGCAGGGGCAATGGAGGGACTGGAAGGCTGCGTTGGGGAAGGAGATGGAAGCAAGAAAAGAAAGTGAAGAAAGGCTGAGTGGGTGGAATGGGCCATCACAGAGGAAAGCTGTCCGTGGGTGTCCAACAGCCTTGGAGAGGAGACTGGCACTTGTAGGGTGGGCAGGAGAGTGCCTGGGGCATTGGTAGAGAATGCCAGGATGCAGAGAAAGGAATTAGGACAAAACCTGAACCGGGCTAGTAAAACTCTGGCTTTGCTGGTCCCACAGCAATGCCGTTGGCTTAGGGCTGCTTGCATGGAAAGCTGATAAGCCTGGCAAAGTGTGACCTCCTGTGGGTAAAACTGGGAATTACCATGGGATAATTAACCAAATCCTTTTCATATCACATGTCAGCATCTTAATGGGAGGTTTGCCCAGTGGTGTGGATCACCTTCTCTTCCACCTGCCAGACCTGGTTCCCGGCCTCTGGATGAGCTGCTGATGTTCCTTCTGGCAGTGAGGGTGAGACTAAAGCCAAAGGTGCCAGAATTGGGAGGGTGCGGGTGGATGTTTTAATGACACTAAAAGGGACGCTGTTGTGAATGCAGCCATGCGTTTCTCGGTGGCTCCAAGAAGTGCTCTGCAGACGCTCTGTTTTGCACTTGGTTAGATGGGTTGCAGCCAGCTTTTGCTGTTTGTTTGTCCCTTCCCTCTCCGCAGCTATGGTACCTCCTGCCTTCGAGGGACAGGCAGTCATCTTGTTGTACCATCAGTGCCATGGGAAAGATTAGCTTTTGCTGCTGGGTGATCCTCTTGGTGTGGACAGGGGATTTGTTAGGAGGGAATTAGCAGGCTCCCCTCTGGAAGACTTTAATTCCCCTCCTCCATGAGGAGACCAGGACATAGCTGTGTGGTGACATCCGTAGTATGTTCTCAGCATATTGCATCAGGTATTCCAAGGTGTGATGATTGCCTGTTAGCACCTGGCTTTGGCTGCAGGTACTGCTGTTGCATTAGATATGCAGTAGGGTCAGGTCTCTGGCTGTTGTCTGGCTGGTCAGGTCACCTTTGGGGCATTCTTTCCAGCTCCTGACTGTTTGGAGGAAAGAGGGATCCATGTGGCACCTTGCCTCCAGCCATGGAGTGCCTGCCTGATGACCTGCAGGGCCTCAGGGAATGCATCATTTTCCCAGGACTCTTTCTGAGAGGGTGATTTTGAAGGAGTTTCATTTATTTTCAAGTGCAGGTGTATTGTATCCAGGTGTATCCAGGGACTGTTGGTGGGTCACATGCTATTGTCATGGATGGATAACTAAATGTTGCTTGATTTATGCCTTGTGCTGTCTTTGATGTTCACAGAATCATCTAGGTTGGAAAGGACCCTAGAGATCATCTAGTCCAAGGTCTCTTGGTCTCTTCCTTCCCCCTGTACTCCTCTACACCAGTCCAAATGCAGGACTGCCTCTTCTCAGGGGATTTACTGGCTTTCATCTGGCAAAGCAGGATCATGTTTGTTGGGCAGTGATTTCCCTCATAGCTTTGTCTCTCTGCCTGGGCAGATGGCTCTGGGTCTTGGGTCATTTACCACAGTGTGATGGTGTGGTAACAGAGTTCACAGCAGAGGTGGCTGGACGGGTGCAAAAATCAGGCTGCAATCCCATGGCTTTGCTTTCTGGAGACCTGAGAACTGGCTGAAGCCACTTGGGTGAAGGATAAGAAGTGGGTGGGGTGCCCCGAGGGCCTTTGGCTGGAGTGGGTTGCTTGCTGTCCCAAACTGCCAGAGCAGGTTCCTAGCTCAGCCTGTCAAGTGGGCTTTGCACCAAAATCCATGGCAGTGGGTGCTCTCAAACCTGTGTTCTCCCACAGGGCAAAGCAGAACCTGCAATTAGTGTTTCCAAAAGGTGTGAAATGGAGCCAGAGCAAAAGCAGGCTTGGTGGGTGCTCTGACCCAGGCCTGGTCCTCGCAGCCCTTGCACCTGTGCCAGAGCGTGAATTGCTACTCTGTGCCGGTGCCCCTCACCCCCTCTGCACACTCTGTTTTCATTAGTGCTTGCTCTTGGGTTAAGGACCGTTCTCACTTCCAGCTGAACAAACACTTTCCATCTCGTGTAAAATCCAGCCTGTTGCTAATAGGCGTCTCCCCCCACCTTCCTCCCTCCCCTCTGCCACCTTTTGTGCAGTTGGCAGGACAAAAAAGTGGCGCTATTACCTGACTTATTATCGGCACGGGACTGTAATTTATGGTGTATGCTTGGTAAAGTGCCATGCTGAAAACATTTATGGCCCACTTAGAGTCCTGCGGGGTGGTGGGGAGGGTGATGGCTGTGGAGGGGAAGCCAGTTGTTCCACCCTTGCAAAATACTGCAGAGCCTGAAAGCTTCCTCTGCCTTCTGACAGCAGCACTGTGGGCGGGTGGGCTCAGTGCTCCTGCCCCGTGGATCTCGGACCAGGCTGAGACACTGGTACCCAGAACAGATGTAATGCCTTGTCCTTAGGAAACACAGAGTTTTGTATCCCTCTGGGCATTTATCAAATTCCTCATCTTTACTGGCTCTGTGCAGTCTCACCCCTCAGGCCAGGATCTCAGACTCTGCCTTCCTCATGTTCCTCATACATGTGGCACAACCTCCTCCTTCTTCCCCAGGCTCCAACACCCTGTCCTCTTTTGTGGAAGAATATGTGCCAGCCTGCAGAAGCTGCCCCATGTGCAGCAGATCAAGCACAGGAGCCGTGAATAACTCCTCGTAAAGGAAGGCATTACAGCAGGTCAGCTGCTCTCTAGCAGCCAGGTTCATGCTCTGTCTGAAGCAAACAACGCAATCATTTAGTTCATCACGTCTAGATTTGACCTGGAAACATGTTGTGAAGAGAACGGGACAAATGAATTGTAATTGCTGTAGGTGGGCTGGATTTGAATAGCAATCTAGGGGGCAAGGGAAAGTCATTCCTGGCAGCAGTGACTTCTCCAGTGATTGAAGAAAGACTTGTGAGAAATGGGACTTTATATCCCAGTCTTGTGATGTGTGGTATGGAAATTTGGCATGGAAAAGTGTTTTTGACACTGGGCTATTTGCTGATTACTGAAAAGTTAATGTTTGCTGTTGAGCTTCTCTCAGGAAAACACCATCATTCATCTTTAAAAGGTATTTGGAGCTTGGCCATCTGCCCTGTCTAGTTGTCCTGATCCAAAGGATGGGGAAGCAGAGCACTGTCCAAAGCACTTCGCCAGCTTCAGGAGCACACGTCCCTGAAGGTGCTTAGTTAGAGAGAGCATTTTCTTGGCCTGCAAGTGAGCCAGGCTCCCTGTACATCATGGGGAAGGATCACATGGCAGTTTGTCCTCTTTCTTTGGGTTCAGTCTTTGGCAGCTGCTGGGTGAAAAGAAGGTCTTATGAGCCTTCTCCTTCAACAGTGCCATATGTGCATCTGTGTGCTGGTGCTAAAGGAGGTGTTCTGACTGTGGTTGTGTTGGTGTATAAGTCCCAGGTGCTCTCTGCTAGTTGCCTTCTGAAGGTTTGCAAAACAAAACCTCAGGAGTTGGATGACACAAGGAGTTGTGTAATGCCCACAATGCCAAGCTAATGCCTCTTCCAAACAGAGTCGTCATCTCTAGCTGCTGTTATTCCTGGACATCCTGTCCAAAGGGTCCCAAGGATGAGGTTTTGGTCTGGGAGAATGCCTTGAGCTGGAGTTGCTTCACTCATGCTGTGGTTGGGCAGAGCGCATGTTTTGGATGGCATTCATTTCCCCAACAGTAGCTGTCTAGAAGTTTGCCATCTGGTGTAATTTTGTCCTTTAAGCTCCATCTGTGCTGTTCAGTGAGGAGAGACTGAAGCCTTCTGTGAGTGAATCAGCTCATTTGTCTTAAGCACTATTGAATGGAGCAGGTCACTCTGGAGCTGCTTCTGTTTCTTCTAACTCGATCTTAGATATTCAGGTGCTGAACTGGTGCTAGAATCAGAGAAGGTGAAAGCCACCCCTTGCAATTTTTGTGTGAGTGAGGGATAGTGGGAAGCTCACGCTGTCTGTGGGATCTGAGCTACCTTTTGGCCTCGTTCTGTTGACTGAATTCCAGACACCCTGTGCCCAGGTCAGATCTCCACCCAGATTCTCGAAAGAGCCCCCCTTTCTCAGGCGGTGTGAAGCGGATCAGTGGCAGTGCTAGGGCTGGATCCCACTGATAATAAAGAACCACAATCTTGAACTGCTTCAGTGTGTCCCACAGAGTGAAAGCAGTTTGGCTGATAATAAAACCTCTGCTGAGTGCAAGATTATTCAATGGGAAAAATCCTGGGGGTGGGGGGGGTGGGGTGTGGAAATGGCAAAAAATACCTGTCTTAAGAGGGTTCACTGTATGTGCACCTGATAAAAATCATAACATGGGATCAACTTTCTCTGCTTGTTCGGCTTTTGGCATGTGTAACCAAACTCTGGCAGGCAGGGCAAATTTCCTTCTCCCCGGGGTCATTAAAAAAAGACCATTTCCCCATTTAAAGAGTGGGAGGGAGGTGGGGATGGAAAAGGGAGCTGAGCCAGGCAGCGGGCTAGCCCTGCCCACGCTGCTGCGCGAGCTAGCAGTGCCTTGGCTCTCCCACCCCCACCGCTCTCCGTGGCGTTAGGCACGTGGGATTGAGGGGGGCTGGATGGGTATGAAAGCAAACACACATCTGGAAGTTCCTCCAGTTAATTGGGCAATTATTCATACCACTCTTGCTGGAAGCAGCCTGCTACTGCTGAGCCAAAACCAACAACAACAGACCGTGGGCGTACTCCATCCCTGCTCTGAGTGGGGAGGCATGTGTGGAGAGGTGGGGCTGCGGAGGGCAGGTTAAGCAGTGAGGGCATGGACCCGCTTCTGGGCTGCTCTGCTTGGCTGTGGAGGTGGGTGGGTAAGCCCTGGAGGCTCTGGATGCGGTGAGATGCTGGGGAAGCACTCGTTTCACAGTGCATGTGGGCCCCAGGTGGGGAAGGGGAAGCACCATGAGAACCCAAGTCAACCTGTGTTGGGTTTTATTAGGAGCTTGGCAGGCCGTGGTGTTGGTGAAGGTAGTCCAGGCCCAGCTGTGCTCTGTAACACTTTACTCCTCGTAAATAGTGGATTCACTGCCATTTCTGCCCAGCTTCCACCTGAGCAAAGCTCTGGCAGCCCATGTTCACATTTCCCTCTTCCTTCCTCTTCCTCAGATCCTTGGTTCCTCCTTAGTCTGCCAGCAGTGTCACTGCACATCCCCATCCCCTGTTCATTTCTGGTACCAGTGCTGTGTAGGTGAAGAGCTTTGGGAGTGCCGTGTTTGCTGCCCTTGGCTTTAACAGTTCATTCCCCGTGAGTTGCCTGTGAGATGGGAGCCGGGTGTGAACGGTTTAGTCAGAGCAGATTTCCCAGTGACAGAGTCAATGGGCCACAGCAGATCCTCAGCGAGATGATATGCAGGCATGTCCTGGACATCATCAGCTTTGAAGCACTGTCTCTCCTCCTCATCTCTATATCCAGTGGGGTATAGGGTTGCTCCTGAGGCTGAATTCTCTGTGATTGCCTATCAGTTAGATAGACCACATCTTGAAAGTGTTGCCCTGGAACCATGTCTGACTGCTGTTTGAGTGCTTTGCCATTCCCTCCTCACTGCCGAAGCTGACAGGAAGCCCTTCCAGCAGAATATCTGTTATTGATAAAAATGATCCCCTTCTCTCAAATTGTTCCTGCCACAAGGAGGTGGGGTTGCTGTGTTTAGCCCATCTGCTTCCCACTTTGCCTGAGAGCGCGTCTCTGGCACTGGGAGATATTGTGGCAGCCTCAGAAGTGCATGCAGTGCTGGGCTCCACCAGCGTAATTGGAGCCAGCTCCAGCCAAGCCCAGCTGGGATGTGGAAGGAGAAGAGTTCCCCTTGTTCCCTCTTTCCTTGTCTTTTTCCCTCTTCCATGAGATGGGTCTTCTCTGAAGAACTTTAGTGCCATTAACTCAAGATCTTCCTTAGGATAATGTAAATCAGACAGACAGTTTGGCTCCAGGATGAACGTGCAAACGTAAGCAAGGCTGTACTGGGTCACACCATGGAGCTGTCTAGTGCAGGATCCTCTCCCCAGCTGGAGTGAGTGCTCTAGGAAAGGGCTTAGAACAATGCATGCATGGCATGTGTCGTCCTGCCTCTTCTCTGGCAGTCCATGGATGTGATGAAAGGTTTATCTAGTGGGTGATCAGCTAATATTTTACATCTTTGTTTGTCCATTTTTGAAGTGTTTTAAAGGCAGTGATGGTGCTAACTCAGAAAGGCTTAGGGATGTAAAGTTTTCTGCATGAGATTTAGTACTGTGAGGACATCTCACCATCAAAAAACACTGGAGAGAGGGGAGCATGATTCCCAGTCTTACAAGAGGGAGCAAAGAATTTAAATGTCTTATCCGAAATCTCAGTGGGAATCCTTAGCAGAGTGTGGTGTTGAAACCAGATTCTTGGACTCCTGTGACTGTCCAGCTTTCCTCTTTGATAATCACTCACGCAGAGATCTAAGTTAGGATGGGAACTGATTGTTGAGGAGCTAATGCAGAAGTAAAGCTAACTGAAGTGAAAGCCTTTTCTTATTGTCAAGGTGGATGACTGTGCTGTAAAAGGAGGATGTTACTCAGGGGGAGACACCAACCAACAAAACTTGCTTTGTCTACGTTTAAGAAACGGAAATGTTGCTGAGGGTCCAGATGAGGAAATACAGTGCTGAAGGTGCTCAGAAAATCAAGATATGTGGTGAACAATAAATGAGAGCAGTGCAGTGCCAGGGAACAAGGAGTGAGTTTGGGACAGGATCTGCTAGTCAGCCAGAAGGGACAGGCTAAAGACACCAGCCATGTCGAAGGGATGGGAAAGGTAGGAGGGTGTATGGAGATGGGCATTGAAATGAAAAAGCCAAGATACAAGCACCAAGGGACAGCTCTCGCTCTCACTGAAGGGAATGGACTGACTCCCATTGACGTCAATGAGGGCTGAACTGGGACCCTTGCGAGAAATATATTGAACACAGACAAATCCAGCAAAGTCAAAACAGATGATGCAGGCCGCTTAATACAGTCACAGGGAGCTTGTTGCGAAACCTCCTAATGAGGCAGTTCTGTCAAGCAGCCATCTCCAAGCCCAGTAGGCTCCAGCCTAGTAGAGGAGCTTGGGAGGCTGTGGTCCTGGAGGAGGCATGCCCAAGATGGAAGGCAGAAATAACATGGGATGGATCCTCATTGTGCTTGAACATAACCCAACTGGCACCCTGGTTTGTGTGACCTCCTTAGCCACTGTACCGTAGCCCAGGTGCTTTTTCTTGAGGCTTCCCTGTCCCACTTTTGAAACTTTTACGAAGCTGGAGGCTTGGACAGACTGGACAAGTTATCGCAGAGGAATATGCTGCTGCACATCAGCTGACGGTGGGGGGCATCTGTGTGCACACCCTTAATCCATGGCACATGCAAATCAGTTTGAGTTAGCCAACGTGACAGAACTGCACTAAGCTGGCTGAAATGACCTTATTTGCATGGACTAAAAGAATGCACATGGACTGTAATGCTGACACGCAGTGACTGGTTACCGCGTGATAGCCTGTTCCTGTGTTTGCGTTCAGGCTGTGACTCATCGCCCCAAACTCTTCCCTTGCTGTGCTTCTCAGTCCCTTGTTCCAGGTTCCCAGTACCCAGTTTCCTCTGTGTCAGAGATGTCTATGATCATACCGCAGACCCTTGTCTCTCCAGAGACTAGTTTTGGCAGCTCTTCTGCCTTGCTCCGTGGAGTCACAACAAACTCCTCCAGGGACAGGCTCTCCCACTCCTCCCCACAGCCAAGGGTACTCAGGCAACCAGCTCCCCATGGCGACCCAGGTCATGGCTCAGAGCACATCACCTCACTCTGCAAATGTCTATCCCTTTCCAGCCCAGCAGGCCTCCTTTTACACAATGACCTGCCTCTCCTCCATTTTTGCTTGTTCTCTCCACTTGAAGAAAGCAGTGAGTCAAGACAAGATGCTACCCTTATCAAGGAAGAAGATGCAGAGCAGCCTAGTGAGGTCTGTGAGAAGATTTGTGCAATGTTCTCTCTCTAGCACAGTGGGAGTTTGGAAAAGATGAAGGACTTGAAAGAAGAGGCAAGATGAAGTTACCAGTATGGATTATGAGACTGAAATCAGAGGGAGCAGAGTTTCTGGATGCTTCTGAGGATGTGGGCCTCTGATAGTGGCTTGACTTGTCCTGACCAAGCCCTGATTAGGGCTGAACAGCAGAGACTTCAGTGAAGCCACACTTACTCTGCACCGTGTTGAAGCAAAATCCAGTCCTGAAAGTCCCATCTCCCCTAAACCTGGAGTTGCATGTCCTAGCTGTGGTATGAAAGAAGACACAGATCTACATCAACTGATTTGCATCCAGAAAACTCAAAGGAATGGGCAGAGAGTGCTGGGATGGAGACAGGCAGGGGGCATTGTTGCTCTTAAAATGATTCTGTACTGTATGTGCAACTGAGATGTTTTGGGAAGGGTGGAATTTCACCCATGATTCCCCCTGGATAGACCGGGGATGTGACTTTGCCTTCCTTTTCCTCCTGGATCCACTGAAATAGCAGCATCCTGGACAGGGACCAGCTTCCTTGATGTAAGAGCGGCGCTTTGGGGAGCAGCCCAAGGTGAGACTCCTGCACAGGCAGCAGAAACAGGGACGGGCTACCTGCAGTGGACATCAGGCATTGCCTGAGCTTTCAGGGGTGGAGTGAGGAAAGCCAAAGCTCAGCATTGGTGGAGCCAGCAGATGTGAAAGACACCAAGAAAGGCCTGTTTGAAGTAAGCCAGCAGCAAAATGAAGGCTAAGGGAAGTGTGGGCTCGCTACTTACTGGGGCAGAGGACCTAGAAACACAGGACATGGAAAAGGCAGAGACACTCAATGCTCTGACACAGGGACCAATAACGTTCAGTGTTTTTATTAATGACTTAAGTGCACTCTCAGAGATCTTATGGACAGTAACAGATTGGGGACAAACAGATGCTACACTGGAGAGCACAGGCGGTGTTCAGAGGCACCTTCACAAGATGTTGTCTGTTTTATGCTGTGATGTGCATTTCAGGGCTGATGGCCTGGCTTTTCTCTGCTGCCTGGGCTGCTCGTTTGCTTCTTGGCTCCATTTGAGGCAGCCCTCTTTCTCTGAAGATGCTGGAAACAAGCTTCCCTTCTCAAAGTAAGCAGTTGAAGGGACTGTGTTAGACTAGTCACATCACGGTGAGTGAAAGTTGCACTGTGAGACATAGTTGTGGGTTTCCCACAGTAACAGCATCTCCAGGAAGCCACGTGTAAGCTACCGTAGAAGTCTAATGTAGTTTTGCTGATAATTTGTCTATGGGACATGAGGTGGGAAAGGGCCTGGATGGACTTGTAGGAACCTTGCCTCAGGTTAGAGCTGCAGCCACAGACTGGCACGGAGCTGCATCCCTTTCTATGGGGACCATGTTCTGGGAGAGGAGTAACCAGAGAGGTACACACTGTGCAGTGAGGTGAAGGTGTTTCTGGAAGCGCAGAGGAGAGCAACAGCAAGGATGGTGGGAGCACATCACCAGCACCACCACCTCCTTAGCTCTACACAGCTGCACAGCTGTATAAGCAACACCGTGTCTTCTGGGCAGTATCCGGGACAGCCTCCTCCATCAGCGCTCCTACTTTTCCTTATTTATGGGCATATCATAGAGTGAAGTGTTATTATTTATAAGACTGATTTTTCTCTCTCCCTCATCTCTTTATAGCAAACACTGTTCCTCTCAATGCCCCATGACCATTCACCTCCTTCAAATATCTGTATGGGGATGTTTATTGATGTGACAGCATGCAGCAGTCAGCGCTGCCAAAGTCAATGCACCCTGTGTCGGTTTAGGGCAGGCTGGGGCTGTGAGCTTTACGTCTCCTGAGAGATACCAAGGCTGTTTGTTGATTTTGCCCTTGGCCAGTGTTAGATAAACAGTGAACTTTTATTATTTTGTGCTTCTTCCTATGAACAGCTCAAGTGCTCTAGTGGGCACATCAGTCACTGACATCAATTGTTTCCCCTGGATTTTATTCTGAGTGTTTGGTGAAGCCTGGAGAAAAGACACCATTATCTTTAAAATCTGCTTGAAAGGGTGAGAAAATCATGGCTCTTCCTAATATTCTGAGGCCTGGGCATGGTTGATGCTGCCTGGCTTTTTTGGATGATGGTCTCCCAAGTCAGGGTGCTACTTCTTTCCATCAGGTACTGGCATTCTTTGTTTCTCAGCGTTAAATTCTGTTTATGGTGGTGGCAGCCTCAGTGCAAAGCCAGAGGCAGCAAGTCTGAGCAGCCAGTTTGAGGAAACCTCCTGTCCCAGGGCTCTGTCTTCTTTGGTGGATCCTCTGGTGTCCTGGAAAGTGTAAGTCCTGCCTAAAGCTTCTGCACAAGGAGGGCATCTGGGGAAGCTCTGTGTACTGTTTTCTGCTGTCAGATAGAAGTTGAGCTCTCACAGCAGCTTTTGTTGTGGGCTCCTCCGATGCAATTGGTAGAAAAGAGGGCCCTCATGTCACAAATCACGTTGGACCATTTGCTTAACCCCTCTGTCAGATTTGGGTGAAACTTGCCGATGGGTTCACAAGCTCTTGGGCATGGATGAACAAACACAAATGGTGTGATTGCTTTAGTTTTGTTTCTATTGGAAACCAGGCTGAAACAGCCAGCTCTACCATTCCCTATGGGATAGCTTGTGACCAAAAGCATTGCAGAGGTAATGAGAACAATGCTTCCTGGTTTCTGGACAGGATCTTTTGTTGGTGTAAACTAGTTCTGTGCCATTGGAACCAGCTGACAGATGCTGATCTGCAGCAGCTGGCCTGAAACTGCAGATCCTGCTGCGCCGGGGTTTCAAAGAACTTTACGAAGGCACGCACAGGTAGCCAGAGGAGAAAAGTGAGTTAAGAAATGCTTGATTTTAGTCTTGGGCTTCTGCCAACAGAGAGCAAGCCCCACTGAACACAATAGGGACGCAGAAGTGAGACCAGTCGTTTTCCCAGGTGCTGGAGTCTTTCAAAGTGAGTCACAGCAGAGCAGAGCAGCCTGAGCAATGCTGGCCCCGGTGGGGTGGGTTGGACTCAGGTCCTTCCCACTTGACTCCAACCATCAGGAGGATGAAGATGGTGGGAGAAGTGACCCAAGTAGTTTTTGGTCTGATCAGCTTTTCTGGCTACCTGGGATTTTTGCTTGTGGCAGTAAAGTAGAAGTTGGAGGCCAGCCTACCCCTGCAGCACAGTACTACGCTTTGGTTCTTCACCCTGCATCAATAAATTCTGCCTAATCTATGGGATTAGAGCATGTCACAGTTGTCTTCCAGGTTGTGTGTTCAGCTTTCCTTCCCACAAAATTCAGCGAGGGAGAGGGCAGGTCAAACAGTCTGTAGCTGGTGTGAATGATGGTTAGCACAAGCAACATATTATGAACCACAAAAACGGTGAGCAGAGTAGCTGCTCTGGTGTGATTCAAGGCTTTTTAAGAAGAATAAAGGAGATAAGGAAAACAGCAGAGTGTCCTTGGGGAGATAAACAGGACAAAACAAAGCAAGTTACAGTTGAGTTAGGAAGACCAACAACCGCTGAAAGCAGCAAAGGTGTTTCTAAACAAAGAACTGCAAAAACTTTAAAAGGGAGCCAGAATAAAGAAACCTTGAGCAACTGGGCAGGCTGTGACCTCCACTGAGCCTGAAGGAGGAGAGTTGGCAGAGATCCCCAGAACATTATCTCCATGTTCCTGATGCTCTGCAAGTGTGTGCCCAGCACCCTGAGGTCTTGCGTGTATTGCTGCTTAGGGCTGTGAGTCCAGGACAGTGTGCTGACTGCTTAGCTCCTGCTGCTTTCACTTACTTACTTTGACATCAGGAGTGGGAGGGATGACCGTGTTATCCTTCTTCTGTGAAGCTGTGATGAGACTTCATTCCCCAAAAATACTCATGCTAAAAGATGTTCCTAGGTCCTGCAGTTTAGGCACAGTCACTGTCTCTGGACTATCTCATACTTCTCAGCCCTCATCACTGAAACCTCTGGAGGTAACAGAGATGAAGAACTGAAAGACTTTATTATTAGATTACCGAGAATACTCTTCCTGGCTCCTTGTTTTCAGTCATGGCCAGTCACACTGCCTGTCTCCTTTTCCCATCTCCTCTCCCACCCTCTGTAACCATCCACTGCCCTTCTGCCCCATCCTTCACATCCCTCCCGTAGCCTCCCTAGTGCTGTGATGCCAAGAGAGCAGATACACTGCCAGGGATGGAGGTGATTCCTGCTATGCTGATGCTCTCTGTGAGCTGTCTGGTTCCTTTTGCAGCTCCTGACACAAGTCCCTGCATGGTGGCTCTATGCACTGTGGTCATGCAGCTGTTTCTGGAGCCAACTCAAGGGTGCAGCTCTCCATGCATCTGCCACTGCTCACAGCACCCCCACAGCCATGGATGGCAGCTGGCAGTGATGTGCTAAACAGCAGTAATGAGGTTTCTTGTAAAGCATGTCAGCATAGTCTTGTGGTGGTTGCCTGTGGTCATGTCAGAATAGCCTTGCCCTCGTGCCATGTGCTTTTCTGTGTGGGTGTCCCTCCTCCCAAGTGCCCACCCCGAGGAAGTTGGACAAGGTGACCTCCAGAGGTGCCTTCTAGCCTCAGTCGTTCTGTGATGCTGTGAAGTAAGGATCAGCCCTCCACAAGGGAGGATGGGCTAGTACAGAGGTGGGATGGCACTTGGGATCTGTATCTGTGAGGTGGTGGTCCCCTGGTGTGGCTGGCAGTCTTAAGTGTTCAGAGTCAAAGAGAAGTGAAGCAAGTCTTTTACCAGAAAATGAGCTCAGGGAACTGGGTACTCAAGTGATAAATTGTTGGAGTGTGTAGTGGTGTGTCTTGTGCCACTGTACAGGACCTGCCCTGGAGACCAGGAGTGCTTTAGAAGCAAGCAAGACAGCAAAGATGCATCTCGGGACATGGAACACAATCTCGAGCATCCAAATGTTTGCTTTTGTAATGCTGCTCCTGGAAGACTTGGCTGCTTGAGATGACAGTATCTGCCTGTTATCTCAGCTGGGCAGGCTGAAACACCCAGACGCTGCAAGATTTTTCTGCAGAATCAACCTGAAAATCTTTCCTGGAGGCCGTGTGTACACCAGCCTCCCATGTATGAGAACTACCCATTTATAAAACCATTTTGCAGGACAGTGAGAAACTGAAATGCTGAGATAACTCCCCAGTATTGCTGGAGGAAACACGTGCCCCCTCTGAAAGCACTGCCCCAGCTGTGGGCTCCAGGCTGTGCTGGACCACTGAGGTTCACAGTGCTCACCAGATCCTTGTTCTTCAGCAGCCCCACCCAAGGCCACCATCTTGACTTGTCCTCAGCTTCAACATGCCCGTTGCTCCCTCCCATCTGAGGACATGTACTCGCTGTCTTGGGCATTGCCTGCAGTTGCTCTCTAAGAGGTAGAGGAAGGAGACTAACTAATGGGGCAGAGGTTCACTGAGATGCTTCTTCCCACTCTCTGGATAAAGCCTCTGAAGCTGACTGGGACGCTTTGGTGTCCAGACAAACTTCTGCAGCTAGTGGCAAGGTGAGGTGAGTGATGCTGGAGCCCTCCCTCGTGATTTCAGGGCAGAGCAGACTGAGCTGTGTGCGCGTCCAACAGACACCCTTGGAGCTGGCGCTCCTGTAGACCAGCTCTCTGCAGATGCACACCTATAGGTGCATCCTACCAAAGGGAAGGACGGTGTCCTTGTGCTCTGCAAACCCTTTCTGCTTGGGGCTGAGGACATCCAGGGCTGAAATAAAAGGATAGCACAGCTGTGCCATGTGGCACCCCGCGTCCATGCTACATCAGGACCTGACCCTGCTTTCCTGGCTGAGCTCTCTGCCTGCATGTGGCTGCTCCCCTGGTTGCAGCAACCCTGCTCTGTCTCAGACACAACTGCCTGTGAGCAGGCCCACATGCAGGCCTGAGGCTCCATCAACACCTCCTGTACTGGGAGTGCGTCTGCCTGGAGCCGGGCTCGCCCGGGGGAGCTGGCGTGGGACAAACGCACACAGCCGCTGGTTGTCTGCAGCCTCCTGTTTGCCGCCGTCCCTGACACGATGCCCTTGCTTTGCTACTGGCAGCACTGGCCTCCGCCCCCACGTCTCTGTGTCCTGAAACATCAACTGACTTACACCAGCTCAGCAGCAAGAGTTGGCAAAGGCTTTTTTGTCTGTTCACGCAGGGCTTGGGTTCCCACCATGTTCACATGTTATGAGCAGGGCAAGTGTACAGTGTCAAGACAAGGATTGCTGGTGATAGGGCCAGTGCTGGAAAGAAAAGGGACAGTCCCAGAGCAGAGAGGTGAATAAAAATTGCAGAGAAGACAGTGAGGAGCTGCTTCAGAAGAGCTTCCTGATGAGCTGCAAAGGCCTGTCTAATGCTTTATGGGCCAAGTTCTCTGCCAGCGAACAGATGCAGGTGCTGAAGTGCTTGGGGACAGGGGTAAGGGAGGCTGTCACAGACCTGCGCTCACAGCTGGGGGCCCCCAGCTTCTGAAGAAAGCTCCTGCTGAGTGGCGGTGATCCTCCTGGGATACCTGGCAGGGGCTGGCTGGGCAGGCACAGAGATGCGCTCTGGCATGGGAGCGAGGCCCCAGGAGGGAGCAGCATCCCAGCTACAGGGCTGCTGGCAGTGCAGCCTGCCAGGGAATTACAGATTAATGTGGAACTGATCTGAGATGAAACATTTTGGATCAGGACCACAACCAAAAATATTTCAAGTCGGATCAAACTGAACCAAATGAATCTGTTTGTTTCCTGCTTTCCCAGCAGTCAGTCAGTCTTAAAGGTCACAGAGCTGAGAAGCACGGCTGAGCACAAATGGATTCTCCTTTAGGAAAATTACGACGACAGAAAATTCCTGATCAGCTTTGCCCTAGGGGTGAGGAAGGGAGTGATTCACCTCTCCCAGTTTTAGCCTCTTTGTGAGGAACTGAGAATGGAGAGAGTTTGGCATCTCCAGAGGGGAGCCGGCACAGACTTCCCGTCTGCCCAGGGGACAAGGCCAGCGGGAGTGATGACTGGTCGCCCTGCATCCTCCTGCACGCTGAGTGGAGGCTGGGACTCCTCAAAGCAGGTCACTGAACTGCTGACTTTTGGGAAGTGGGAGCCTTTCCAAGCCTTGGGGACTGTGTCAGCATGGCGTGAAGGTATGCGGATAGGTTGAGGCAGACAGGGACAAGAACAATCAGACTTATCCCTTTTGACAACTGCTTTTTTGATAACTCCCTGTATTGTTAGCCAGCATTAGCCAGTGACTCAGAGACAGAAATCTGCAGGGACAGCCTTTGTAACCATCCCAGCTGCTGTTCCCCCATTCTCCCCCAAAAGCAGGGCCCCATGCTCTGATCAACAATGCCGTGGGCACGCTGAACCCTGGGCCAGGCAGCTGCTGAAGGCTAGAGCAGCCTGAGGGCTTCTCTCCACTTGTGTCTTGCTGTGGGCGGCCACACTGGAGGAGATGCTGCTGGGCTGGAAAGCTGCTGGCTCCCTCCCAAGTGCAGGCCCCCTCTGATTCAAACCCGAGGGCTCTCAGCTCTCTGCTGTGAGCTCACCTCAGCGGCTGGCCGATACCCGAGGTCATCTCCCCTACCAGGTTTTTCTGCAGGTGGGAGCAGCCCGGAAGGCCTTGGCCACGGGAGAGCGGCAGCAAGGCACCGGGTCCCGCCGGCCGGCAGCAGCTTCCAGCAGTGCCACTCACCCATCCGCGGGGAGCCCAGCTCTCCAGGCAGGTGTGAGCCAGGGAGCGGGCCCAGGACGGCTGCTCTGCGCCCAGGGACGCTGCCGCTGGGGAAGCAAAGCAGAGGCTGGACACGTATATGTGCAAGCAGCTGCGCATGTACAGATGTGTGTAGGAACACAGAGGGTGTGCTCAGTCCACACCCTTTGTCTCGGCCGCTATGCTCACGTCTAATTCTAATGCAGTCTAGTTTCTAAACGAGGAACATGCACTTTAAATTTGGCAATGTCTCTTTAATTCAAAGAACACTTTTAAGATGCTCCGATGAATTTGGCAACTGTGGTCTGTTTTTATTAGTAAAATGATAGCATATGATATCAAAGTCTGTTTTCATTGCCCTTGTTGAAAGAGATGCCAAATGCAAATCCATTTGGAGAAGCGAACTGGATTTATAAACTTCCTTTTGCTGTGCCTATTAAACCGGTGTCAAGCCAGGGCCTTGGAGTTTCTTTCATTTTACAGGCTGGGAGCTGGGTGTTGGCCTTGCAGCAGCGCCGGCCAGAACAGCGGCAGAGGGTGCTCTTCCCCTGCCCAGAAACGGCTGCGGGCAGGCAGGCGGGCAGGCAGGTGGGCAGAGGTGCCTGCCCAAAACACATGCAGCCCTGCTTTGCCCATAGCCAGCTGGGAAGTGGAGGGGAACACACTGTTCGGGCTTCAGGAGTGGATCTGCTGGAGGTAGCAGGGGAGGCCTGTGGAGCCCTGAGAGGAGCCCCCATGCCTCCACTTCTGTGACCCAGCTGTGCCAGGAGCTGCCCGCATAGATCTTGGCTGCCACAGTCTGCAGGGGCATCCCTGGGGGCTTCCTGGGGAGTACACTCGTGTGCCCAGGGCCACACCAGAGTCTGTGCCACAGGAGAGCTGATCTAAAACCTCTGCAGCCCTGGGGACAAAGCTGGCCACTGGAGACCACTGTGTGTCCCTTTTGGCAGGTCCCCCCCTCCCTGACTTCCCTCTTTCTCCCCTGGGACCCCAGCAGCTGCATTATCTGTGGCAGACACCTGAGCTGCCCGCAGAGATCTTGGCTGCCACAGTCTGCAGGGGCATCCCTGGGGGCTTCCTGGGGAGTACACTCGTGTGCCCAGGGCCACACCAGAGTCTGTGCCACAGGAGAGCTGATCTAAAACCTCTGCAGCCCTGGGGACAAAGCTGGCCACTGGAGACCACTGTGTGTCCCTTTTGGCAGGTCCCCCCCTCCCTGACTTCCCTCTTTCTCCCCTGGGACCCCAGCAGCTGCATTATCTGTGGCAGACACCTATGTTCTAATGCACGTATTTTAGCTCTCTCTGCCTCTGTGGCTGTTCATCCTGCGCTGTGGAGGGGCTGGTGCCTGTCTGTGTGCCTGGGGCACGCACGTGCCCTACAGAGGGGACCATGGGAAGTCTCTGCACAGTGGAGGTGCTGGGCAGGGTGCTCCAAGCTTGCTTGATGAATTCACACTGTTGCTGACCTCCATAGCTGACTTGCCTCTTACTGCCACAATTTTGTTTTCAGTAAAATGCAGGGAACATCTCCCTGAGTAATGCCATGTGGAAAGAAACTGTGAGCTGGTATCATTAGGGGGACTCGTGTTCATGGAGTGGCCCTTGTTCTCCTGCAAACAACTGCAATGCTGCCTACTGCACCTCCCAACCTTCCCCGGACATCTGGCCTGGAACACCCATCCACATCCCCCACCAGTTTCTGTATTTCTTACTTTCCCTTCATCCCCTTGTAACCTCCCAATGGCCAATCTTCTGTAGGTTCTTCCAGGAACTGGGTGGTCCCTACCCCAAATGCCTGATGGCTGCAACTGCCCAGCCCAGTGCCACGATGAGCATGGGACCAGCACCCCACAGGCCTGTGAGTGCAGCCCCCCAACCAGTGTGCATCTGTACCAGTACAAGCCCAGAAGATGCAGAGCTCTCACAGCATTAACAGCACTGATTTATCACGATGGTCCAGAACATTTGAAATTTTATTTCTAGGAACAAGCCTTGGCCACAACAACCCCCAGCAGGGCTACAGGCTTGGGGAGGAGTGGCTGGAGAGCTGCCAGTCAGAGGGGGACCTGGGAGGGGGGATTGCCAGGCGGCTGAACAGGAGCCAGCAGTGTACCCAGGTGGCCAAGAAGGCCAATGGCATCCTGGCTTGTGTCAGCAATAGCGTGGCCAGCAGGGACAGGGAAGGGATCTGACCCCTGTACTCGGCACTGGTGAGGCCGCCCCTCGATGAGTGGGTTCAGTTTTGGGCCCCTCACCCCAAAAAGGCCATTGAATGACTTGAGCGTGTCCAGAGAAGGGCAACGGAGCTGGGGCAGGGTCTGGAGCACAGGTCTGCTGGGGAGCGGCTGGGGGAACTGGGGGGGGTTAGTCTGGAGAAGAGGAGGCTGAGGGGAGACCTCCTGGCCCTCTGCAACTCCCTGACAGGAGGGAGGGTGCAGAGAGGGGGGATGAGTCTCTTGAACCAAGGAACCAGCGCCAGGACAAGAGGGAATGGCCTCAAGCTGCCCAGGGCAGGGTCAGGCTGGCTCTGAGGAAGGATTTCTTTGCAGAAGGGGCTGTTGGGCGTTGGAATGGGCTGCCCAGGGCAGGGGGGAGTCCCCATCCCTGGAAGGGTTGAAGAGTCGGGCTGACCCAGCGCTGAGGGATCTGGTGGAGTTGGGAATGGTCAGGGTGAGGTTTATGGTTGGACTGGAGGAGCTTCAAGGTCTTTTCCAACTGAGATGATTCTGGGATTTTTCCCAAAGCATCTGAAATCCTGGGGACACACCACTGCTGGGTCCGACCTGGATCTTTCCAACCAGGCACATGGTACTGGGGAGGGGGCACGGGAGCCCCATCTGACCTGGACTGATGGAGCATGTGAGGCTGTCTGAGGCAAACATGAACTCCAAGGATGTAGGGATGGCAGAGCGGGGCACAGGAGAGGGAGGAAGTAAACCCTTCAATGGTACACTGCCTGCAGTGAGCTGTGCTTCAAGTGAGCTGTGTACAGCTCGAGGTGGCAGCCTGCTATATCTTGTGCCTGTTAATGGGGATGACTTGGTTCTCAGGGCAGAGGCTGGTCCTGACAGAGCCAAGAGCTTCTCTTCTCCACCATGTTGTGTCTTTGCTGCCTGCCCTGCAGGCAGTCAGGTATGTCTGCCGGGTGCCTGGGGAGCAGCAGCTGCCTCAGCCAGCACTTCCCAGCTAAAAACACACGTCGAGGGAAATGATTCACTCAAAGCCACCCAGTAAGTCAGTGGCAGAGCTGGGAATAAAGCACAAGTCTTCTCTTGCTCAGACCACTAACTCAGCCAGCTCCTCTAGGGAGGTCAGGTGCATTAGAGGGGACCGTAACTATCTCTCGCCTGCTCCAGCAGTTCCCAAAGAATCAGGACTGTGGAAATAACCCAGTTTCAGTTTCACAGCAAACACTCTGCTCCAAACTGCACTTGCAGTATTGGTTGCTTAGAAAAACATAATGAGCCCAAAGAGTGAGGCAGCTGCTCCTGACAGGGCAGAGCATAAGAGTCTTTGCACAGTGGAGAGGGTGGTTAGCTGGGTGCGGAGACCCTGACTCCAGCCCTTGTGCTGTCGCAGGCAAGTCGAGGTGCTGGGAGCGTCCAGTGCGGGGTCTAACAGTACAGCCACAGCAGCTTAATGATTTACTGCCCTTCGTTTCACCACTGTCACTGCTTGTGCTCAGCCACGTGGCCTATGGCAGGGCTGGCTGTGGTGCAAGGGGCTGGGACTGGGCTCTCCAGCCCAGCCTGACCTCTCTCCATCCCTTGGCCGGAGCTGGGTGCTCTATGGCAGAGCTGGTGGCTGCAGTGTGGCTAGGTGCTCCTGCTCCCACCTCAGGGTGCTTCCTCTCCTCAGCACCCAGGGGTGGGAGCTGGCATCTGCCAGGGCTGTCTGCTCCCTGGCCAGTGCATGGCAACTCTGCCACCCTCTCCTCCCTGCTCTGCCACCTCGCTGGGATTCAGCTTTTGGAGCAGCTTATCTCTGTTTCCAACGTGCAAGCCTAGCTAAGCTGTGCATGTTTCTTGTTTGTTTATTGTTTCAGTCCTGCTCTCTGCCAGCCGTGGTGGCAGGCAGCGCCGGCAGCCGAGCCCACAGCAACCACAGGGCTGGACCTTGCTAACCCTCTCAGCCCTGCTGCCGGCACAGCCAGGCCATATGAAGGTGGCTGTGGTGGCAAGAGGCAACAGCCCCAGAGGAAAGGCTGTTTGTTTACCCTGGGCCACAGGCGTGCTTGCACCGGGTTCGTGGGGCACAATCCAAGCCGCAGTGTCTGGCGAGCGACCGCAAGAGGACGGAGCGCTCAAGGCGTGGGAGCTGTGGTTTCTGCAGGGAGAGGAGCCAGTACACGGCTTTGGCGGTGGCTTGCAGGAGAAGTGGCCCCTGGGTTTGGAAAGGAGGGATGGGGAGAACCCCAGCTCTCTGTGGTACAGCTGGTTTGCTCTGTTTTGGTTTCCAGCGATTGCTCCAGAGGTTGATCTCACGTCTGCTCTCCCTGCTGCTTCATACTGGTGGGAACCCAGTGACTCCTGCTGCTCTGGACAAGATGCTGGGAGGGTCCCCAGTGGTTCTCTCCCAGCTCATCCTCAGCCTAGTGAGCCCAGCAGCTGCAGCTGTGTGGATGCCCTGCCTGCTCCATGAGCCTGCTCTGCCATCTCAGGGCCCAGGCAGGATGGAGTGGCTAGCTGGAGATGCCACTCTGGCACTGGGACAACCATCACCCCTCTATGGCCATCTGAAATAAGCCAGCATGTGGCTTATTTCTCCCTTTCCCAGGGAAAACTAAAGCACGGCCCATTGCCTGAGGCCGGAGCAATGAGGTGGTGCTTGTGATGGAGACCTCGGAAAAGATGCTTACACCAGCACTGGTCATGTCCCAGCTTACTGGTTTGTCCTTCCTCCTGGCCAGGAGGTTGGGCTGTTGTCTGGACCATGCTGAGGAGGGTGGATGGAGAAGACACTGCAGTGCAAGGAGCCATGGAGGTCTCAGGAGGGGACAGATGTCAGTCCTGATGCTGTCACTGTGCCTTAGGGACAGGGATGGACTCCTCCATCCTTCAGTAACCAGACCCCAGTGCTGGGGTTCTGCACAGATCCCCAGACTGGTTGCCTGTGGCCTGGCACCCTGACCTGCACCCTGCATTCCCTCCAGCAGGCATGGACATACTTGGTGCTTGGCTGGGGAGACATGGATGAGTACTGGGGTTGGCCTGCTGCTGCCCCGATACCCAGAGAAATCTGGTGGGGCAGCTGTGGAGCCAGTGCCCTTGGGGAGGTGAGGGGGTGGATGTCTGCATCCTCTTCTGCACCTCATTAACAACAAGGCATCCCCTGTCACCAGCTCGCCACAAAGCCCCATGTGGGATCCCACTCCCCCCAGGCCCTGCCGCTCTATTCTCTCCTGGCTGCTGAAAGCACCAGGGGGTTTGCTTACAACTTTGCCAGGCCGGCAGTGAGCTGGGAGGGCTCCAGCTGGCGTGCCACGGTTAGCCCCAGGCTCAGCAGCCCTCTGACACAGGAACCCCAGTGGGAAAATTACTCCCACCCGGGCAAGCGGTCAGAAATCAGGGCTAGGCTCTGTTCACTCACCCTGTGTGCTCTCAGAGTCGGCATATTGTTACTGTCACTGCTTGAATCGTGCTGCCTTTGAGAGCCGGAGTAGGGGAAGGGGGAGGGCTGGAGACATCACTATCCTGTAGCGTGCGCTCCTGGGTGAGGCGAGAAGACCCTGACCCCCCAGCACAGGGCCCAGCCCTGTGTGCAAGCCCTGTCTACGCTCAGGGGTCACAGTGCAGAACTGGAGCAGAGCAACTGTGGAGCACAGCCAGGTTGGCACATTCCTGGACACCTCTCAGCGTTGGGTCTGACACCTCCTGCCAGAGGTGCTGCTGTGGTGGGATGGGATGCAGCAGCTTGTTGTGATGAATTATCACCCTGCAGCTGCTGATGGCGGCAAGACTGGCAGTGTTACGCTTCCCTGACAATCTCTTTATACCAATTTCATGCCTTGGATTTGCCCAAGATCTGCCCTTTTTCTATAGGGAGAATAGCACGCGAGGGGCTCCTCCTCCACCCGCAGACCCTGGCCCGCCGCCACTGCCTTTGGAGGCCATGGCAAAGTCATGCCACACTTTAATTACATCAATTAATTCCTGAATACCAGCCTTACTATGGCATGGGGCAGGGCAGGGGGGCCGGGAGCCAGGAGCACAAATGGGCCGTTGTATTGTCCTCCCGTCTCATCGCCTGCCAGGTCCTGCTGGTCTGCCCCCGCACTCCGAAATGCTTCAGCATCCTCGTGGCCTGCCCGAGGCACTTGGCTGTAGCTCCCCTGCAAACTGGATGCCCTGGACCCCTTCTGAGGACTCCTTGTGCCGGAAGAAAAAGAGCTGGGAACTGTCTAAGTGAAGAAGGGTCAGGGTTCCAGAGGAGCGGGCAGTGTTGTGCCCATCCCTGGGGCTGTACTGGGGATGCTGTGGTCCACGGGTGGGGGACACTTCCCAGGGTGTGAGGGTGACTGTGGTCGCTCTCAGCGGTGTCCCCGTGAGGCTGTGCAGGACAGCCAGAGGTTACGTTGACCTCATAGCTCTGTGGGGTGCTGTGTTGCTCCAGTTGACGTCAGCTGCTCTCCCAGCAGCTGGAGAGCCACTGGCGTGCTGTGGGAGAGCCTGGCCAGCCCCATCACTCCCAAGGCTCTCCCACTGCATGGTGGCTCAGGGGTCCAGGGAGTTAATTTGTGAGCGGGCTCCCATGGCCCTGCTGTCCACTCCCATGGGTCTCCCAGATCTGTCCATGCTGGCTCTTCGTTTCCCCAGAGGGAGCAAAGCCCCTCAGTGCCTCCAGGCATGTGGAGGATGGCCAAGGAGGTCCTGCTCTTGCCAAGGAGATGTGGTCTTCAGCCTGTTGCAAGCAGCCCGGGGGGGGCTCAGTGTGTTTTGGCTCTCTGGGTCCTGCTTCTTGCTGTGGGATGATGGCATTGTCACACCCCAGGGCTCCCTGCCAAGGAGGGGTGTGCTAATGGGAACAGGGTTGAGGGTGAGAGAAGACCAGAGGCTCAATGGAGGCTCGATGAAGAGTGAAAGGCACCTGGTGCTTATATGAACTCCTGGGTGTAAACCTTGCAGCGGCTGGAGCCAGTTTGCCATGGGGCTTGGGATTTGCCCTGCACAGCCATCTGGGTGCCACACTGCCCTCCTCTGTCGTGAATCCTAGGGCCTCTGCCCAGGAACACTCTAGAAAATACTGCTTGGCCCTTGCTGGTCTCCTCTCTCGGTTAGGATTTGCTGTCAGATGTTGCTCCTCTTGCACACTCTAATGGCTGTCCATCCCCAGGGGCTCCTGCCTGCTCTAGGATAAGCTGGGCAGGGAGGACCCTCAAACTTCCATCACTTTGCACCCAGGAGCCTAATTTATTTTCTAGCTCCAGAGCTGTGGCCACAGGTTGCCCAGGTTAATCTCCTTTTCTCTGATGACATTTTATCCACAGAGATTTGAAGATTTTCAGCAGCGAGCCGGGGCTATGCCAGGGTGGGGAGCCAGCCCTGAGCAGAGGCAGGGTGGGCAGAGCTGCCTGCTGGGTGCTGGTTAGGCAGCAGTGCCAAAGCAGTGGCTGCTGGTGGTCCCACTCCCAGCGGAGAGCATTTTGAGGAGGCAGTTTAATTCAGCCCATTGTAATGCTATCTGCAGGAACATTTTTGCAGAGGTTTTTTGCTCATTACAGCTGGGGCATCCCCCAGCATTTCCCAGCCACAGGTCCCGCCACCCCACTGCCTCCAGTGCTGTGAGGTACCAGGGGTTCAGGCTTGTGCTGCTGCCTCCCACCCCCACCCCAGCCCTATAGTGCTGCTGTGCTCATGTGCTGCAGACCCGCTTGCAAGCCGCGCTGGCAAATGATTAACGGGTGTGTGAAAGTCAAATGCTCTTTGTGTGGATTGCATGCAGCTGGAGCAGAGGGGAGGGAGAGAAAGGAAAAAAAAAAGGAGAGGAAAAAGAAAAGGAAAAAGAAGTGAAAAATAAAAAGAAAAGAAAAGAAAAGGAAAAATACAAATATAAATTAAAAAGCAAGAAAAATAAAAAGAAAACTAAAAATAATAATTAAAAATAAACAAAAAGAGAAAGAAGGAAAGCAAAGAAAAGAGAGAAAAGAAAGACAAAAGAAGAGGGAAGAAGCAACTGAAGTCAAAGTGCTGTATGGAAACAGCCGAGGCCTGTGTGGTGCCATCAGCTGGGAGCGCTTCCCAATGGGACAGAGTGCCTGCAGAGTGTCTGGAGGATAAAGCCAGGCTTTGCTAGTACTTCACTTTACATCCAGGCTTCCTCCTGGATGTAGCCTTTGGAATAAAAAATGATCTGAGGTTGGAACACCTCCCCTGTGGGGAAAGGCTGCGAGTTGGGGTTGTTTATCCTAGAGAAGAGAAGGCTCTGGGGAGACGTTATTGCAGCCTTCCAGTACTTAAAGGGGCCTATATGAAAGATGGGGACAGACTTTTTAATAAGGCCTGTAGCAACAGGACAAGGGGTAATGGTTTTAAACTAAAAGAGGGTAAATTTAGACTAGATGGATGTAAGGTGCTTTTTACAATGAGGGTAGTGGGGTGCTGGACCAGGTTGCCCAGAGAGGTGGTAGATGCCCCATCCCTGGAAGCATTCAAGGCCAGGTTGGTTGGGGATCTGAGTGATCTGATCCGGTTGAAGATGTCCCTGCTCACTGCAGGGGGGTGGGACTAGATGACCCTTAAAGGTCTCTTCCAACTCAAACCGTTCTATTATTCTATGATTCTGCTTTTTCTGTAGGGTGCTTCCTAGGAGCTGGGGAAGCAGCGTGTGCTGCTGCTGGGGTGCGGGCAGTTTGTGCCATCCTGTCTGTGCCTGGGGTGGAGAGGGGCTCAGCCTCTCCCCGAGGATGCTCAGCCCTGCTGCCCACACATCCCTGCCTGCGGTTGCAGTGGTGCTGGGCACCACTTTGCTCATAAAGCCACTGCAGATTCAGTCCGGCCTGGCACCATACTTGGGCCATCTGGCAGGCTGGGAGGGGGACTGCAGTGTGACCAGCTCTCCTCCAGCTAGCCTGGGCTCCTCCATACACCGAGGTGGTGCTTCAGAGCAGGGATAAGGATCCCCAGGCCGCTGTCCTGGGGCAAGGGTAGCTGCCTGCAAAGGTGCAGTGTATGCATTTGCACACATGTGCAAAACAACGTGTGAGCTTGCGCTTATGTATGAAGAGGGGTGGGGTGTGAGCTGGCATGCTCATGCAGAAGGGCAGCATGTGAGTTTGTGTATGTGTGTGGAAAGAGATAGTGTGTGATCTTGCACACTTGTGAGCCTGCACGTGTGCGTGTGGGTGGCAGTATTTGAGCCTGCACATATGTGTCTGGATATGCAGCATGTGGGCCAGTGTGCAAACAGGGAGTATGTGATCCTACTTGCATCCTACAAAATGGTCTGGGCATGAGCTTGCGTGTGTATGTGTGCAGGTGGGTTACCCCTGGGGAGACAGGGCCAAATGGAGCCCCAGGGCCTGAAACAAGAAGGGAAGATAATTGTCGAAGTGAAAATGTTTCCTTTGCAGCAGAGGATTAGAAAACAAATGGCTCCTCCAAAACAAATGGAGCTCTTCGGCCCCAGCGATGCAGAGAGCTGCCAAGAGGCTGCTGGGAGGGAAAGGCCAGGCAAACATTGGTTTAATCCCTCTGTCCTCCCACCGTCTGCAGGGATGCTCTAGCAACGTCCCTGCCTCTTGCACCCTGAGATGCCATAAGGCAACAAGGAGCTCCCTGGGGACTGCTCCTCACCCAGTGAGTCTCCTGGGTCCCCCTCTGTGGCTCCTCCAGACCTGCCCTGTGAGAGGCTGAGGTCCCCGTGAGGTTTCCATCCTCCATTGAAGATTTGTGCTCCCTTTGATGTAGGGCATGGGGCACTTGGTCATCCAAGACCAAATGGGAGGGTGCAGGGAAGGTGCAGCTAGAGCTTCTCAAAGGTGCACAGGGAGACAGAGGCAGCAGCAGGAGCTGGAACAAGGGAAATTCCTTGTAAATGTAAGGACAATTCATGATGTCACCAGGGGTGTGCTCAAATACTGGAATAGGGGCCTGGAGGGGGATGGGAATTTCTGTCCTATAAGATACTCAGACCTTGACTGGAGCATCTTGGGAGCAGCCTGTTCGGATCTGGCCCGGATGGGAGCAGAGACCTTCATGAGGCTCCACCACCGAGCACCCCACCCTGGTCTGGGGAGAGGGTCCCTCCTGGATCAGGAGGTTCAGGGGGGAGCCCTGTGCTCACAATCCAAGTGGAGTGAGTGGGCATGAGGGCTCTTGTCACCCTTCCCCTGCCACAGCCACGAGTCTGAGTGCTGCAGCCTTGAGTCTGCGTGATGGCCTTGATTCGTGCTTGACTCCCACGTCCTGGAGACCACCCCGCCTCCTCCTCCTCATCATCCTTCTCCCACTCCTCCAGCATTTTGCTCTGTGAAAGCCTGCAGCACAGCTGCCCCGCTGGTGCACTGTGTTGTCTGCTTCATGTTGAACCAGTGTCTGCTTCACCAGAACCACTGAAAGAGGCTCAGCAGCATCTGGAAAATGTAGGATCCACTCAAAAAATGTTTATGGAAGAGGAAGAAAGTAACAAAAGGTTGAGGAAAGAGAGAAGACAGACAACAACCCTACGAGACCCTCCCCTCAGGAGCAGGAAGTGGGAAACATAAGGAGCCATTTTTAAAGTAAACTATAAATATCAGACTACAACAAATGCATCTAAGAAAAGTAAAGTTGGTCTGAATCCAAAGATTTCCAAGAGGTCTTGAGCAAACATGTGTGATTGTGTCTGGCAATGTGTGTGCATGTGTGCTGGTGCGTGTGCTAATCAAGGGCTGTGGTGCTAGATACGGCATCATCCCCGAAAGTAAAACCAGATCTAATTCAAAATCGAGACAAAAATGCATCCAAGTCTTGAAGCTGGAGATAAGATCACTCTGTGTGTGTGTGTGTGTGTGTGTGTGCGAGAGAGTGGGGAGCACATCCCTCCGAAAATGTCTGTTCTGGTTGGGAGCAGCGCTGTGCTGCCATGACATGCTGCCCATCCCCAGCATTGCCAGTGGAGACCATCCCAAGCCTGCAGGGACATGGGACTAAGGGACCTGGGGCTCCTCTGGAGAGGGTGCTGTGGGAGCTGCAGGTGCCACTGGTGCCTGCATCCTTCACCAGTGCTTCCTGCCATGACCGTGGAGTGGGCTACCAGGTTGGCTCTGGGCTTGCACCACCACTGCCAGCCTCTTTTTCAAGTCCCCAGCTGCCAGCAGGCTGCCTGTTGAGCTCTTATGACCTGGGCTGCAGCCATGTCCTCAGGAGACCACCAGGGTACTCCCAGCTCTGTCATCTGTGGCCCCTGGATCGTCTTTGGGAAGCAAGTGCCAAGGACAGTGTCTGGTGGATGAAGCCACACTGTGGTTTGTTGCTGTGGGGGTAGGGTAGCCCTGCTAGAGAGGAATTTGGGCTGAGCTTGTTCACCACCGAGGCTGGGAAGGACCCTGAGTAAAAGGGGTGGGTGCTGGAGAGTGTTGCCTGCTGCAAGCAGAGCTCCTGTCCTGCTCCTGGTGGGAGGGGACCCATCCCAGGGACATGCCACAAAACAAGCATTTCAACCCCCATACTAGCAGGCTCAGTGAGAAGTTCTCAGGTTGCAGGGCTTCAGCCTTTAGCAGCAATCCCTGGAGCTTGTTTGCACCCTACCAGTGCTAGTTACTCTATGGTCATATTTGGGCAGCTTTTGGCTGATCTGCACCAACTCCATTTGGACCAGGGCCCTGCTTTAACCTCAGGCAGAGAATAAATCTGATGGGCATGAGGTGCTGGCCCTTGTCATGCTGCCAGGCTCAATGATAGTTAACATATTGCTCTGCGAATGGCGCCTGCTTTGTGTGACGGCTCTTATCGTGGAGAGCTGACATGTTTTGCCCTTTTCTTTTCACCCGTGTGAAGTATTGCCCTGGTCCCCGAGGGCCAGTCTGGCTTTCACATGCTGTCCACCCTGGCTCTGGGATGCACTGGTGTTTCTGCTGCTTGGGGCACTTGTGCCCCTCCACCCTGCTGGTGCCTGACACCTAAAGGCAGCATAGGAGGTGACGGGGAAGCCAGCAGTGTGCCAAGGGCTGGGCTGGGCTATGAGTGGCTACGGAGCACACAGTGCACCCACTCACCCATGGGCTGGCCGTGCCGGCACTGTGGCTGCACCGGCTCATTGCTCTGGGCCAGCTGCACCGGTCGGTGGCTGTGGAGCTGTGTGCTGCTGGCACCGGGCTGCTCCTGCTGCCAGGGACAGACAGTGCAGCGGCTGTACCAGGGTGGGTGGCTGGTGGTGGGCAGCCAGTTGCCAGGGCTCAGCGGGACCTTGGGGTTCTTGTCCCGCTGGGCCAGGGGGGCCCAACGCCTCCTGCACTGCCATGCCAGCTCTGCCCTCCTGCTGAGTTGAAGGGTGTTGGTGGAAATGGGTTGGAGCAGACTGAGAGACCAGATGTTGATGTGCCACACCAGATAGTGCCACCACTCCTTCACATCCCACACTACCTGCAGGAAGCCATGGAGAGAGTTCTCGCCTCCAGTGCTGCCTGCTTGATCCTTCAGGAGAAGCACAGGACTGCCACACGCTCGGTGCCAGCTGTGTCTGCAGGATTACAAATAACCCAAGTAACAGATTACTGTGTCACCACTCGTTTTGCTCTGTCTGCCACCAGCATTGTCTTACATCTCTGTGGTCACTGTGGCCTCTTCCAGCTGCCATCACTTGTCACCATCAGTCACACGCACTAACCTCAGATTTGGCCATTAGGCAGATTAGCTTAATTGGTACTGCCCGTCATCACTAATCACTATCTTCATTGTCAGCTTCAACACCACCCAACGCCTACAATTTCCACTTACTAGGAGTGTGATAGATTCTTCAGCGCATGGTGCCTCTGATCCAAGATCAGATATCTTCTCTGAAGGGGACTGCCTCACTTCAACATGTCCTGGGGTTCTGGCTCCCTGAGCAGTCTCCTCCAGCGCTCCCACAGCGTTGAGCAGGTTTGTCCATTCTTGGCTTAGAAAGCACCTGCTGCCAGTCCCTGCTGCTGGCGATTGGAGGCTGCTGAGGGGAAATGAGATCCAGGTTGTGCCAAGTCCCAGGGTGCCTGCATGAGCTGAGGGGTGCTCAGGCAGCTGGGCAGCTCTGGTGGGTCTCAGGTGGGGATGCCTGGGCTGAAGGTAGGATATGGTTGCAGACTAGTCCCTCTCCATAGTCCCATTCCTCTCAGGTGGAGACATGAGTCAGGATCTTGGGTAGGGTGGGCACCCAGGGTTGGTGTCCAGCTCCAAAATGTCCTAAGCAGGACTCAGAGCAGGGCGGATGCAGTGCAGAGGGATGTTTTCCTCCCTGAGGGGCTTTCCTCTGGGTTCATGTCATGGCTCTGAGCTGTGCCCTGACCCGCACCCCCTGCTGCCATGTCCCAGGCACCCACAGCCGCTGCCATGCCTGCAGCGATCCCTGCGGTGCTCGTCTCATGTGTGGCTGGTCCCAGAAAGGAGGGAGCAGCTGCCGTGTGTTTAGGAGAGTCACAGAAAATATTGGGGCAGGTTACAGGGGAGGTCAAACAAACCATTTATTTTCAGGCAGCATGGTCAGATGTGAATGTCTCTGTTTAGGAATCACATCCAGATGCTGAAGTTAAACATCTGGGTTTCACCTCTGTGTTTTGTCTACACGCCCCAAATGCGGTGCAGCCTTTGGAGCCATCTGCCGAGGTGTTATCACCTCATTCATCAGCCTCCCCTCACCTCCGGCCAGGGCTCCCACATTCCCTCCAATGTGCTGGGAAGAGTTGGGAAGAGAAGGGATTTTGGAGCTCTGCTGCTAGTCACACTCTTGCCTTCCCCCTTCATCCACCTCACAGGGTGCTGTGCAGCTGCCATTGGTGTAATGAGTCCAAGGGCCTCAGCTGCACAGGGGTTTTGGCCCTTTCCCTGGGCAGAAACATGGGAACACATGAAGTACAACTTTAAAATCGGTCCTTTCACATCCTGGAGAAGATGAGACCTCTTCACGTGCCAAGAAGGGTTGGGTGCCTGGGTGGAGGGTTTGCCAGCCCCGGGGAGTGGGACTGGCAGTTACGTGCTGCCAGCCCCATGCCCACAGGGTGTCAATCCTTCGGCAGCATTTTGTGTGCTGGGCATCTGCCGCCCAGGCAGCTAATATCCTGTTGAGCAACTTGGCTGGCACAAACAAAGCCATCTGCGGGAGGAGATCCTGGAACCCTACATGCAGACAGTGCTGGAGCAAAGCTGGCAGCAGGGCCACAGCGTGGAGTGACCTGGGGCATGTGGCCAGGACACGCTCCAGGCTGGAGGGTCTGATGCTGGTGGGTGCAGCCGGCTGCCGGTGAGGTGGATCCCAGCAGAGCTATGCCATGAGCAGAAGGAGAAGTCAGAGGCTCTGTTGAATGGCTGTTTGCCCTGGTGCTGTATCTGCAGAGTCCTCTCCATGTGTCAGAGTCCTGCTCTCCCTGTGGGGTGGTTTCTAGATAGGCTCTGGGGCTTGCAGCCCCCATGTTGTACACTCTGCCAAGATTCAGGTTATTTGGACATGTCTACTGCACAAAGAGCTGCTGACTTGCTGGATTGGAGCCCATTCTTGCTTTGGGTGATCTAACCCATGCAGTGGCACAAGTGATGGACAGGATCTTCACAGGGGTATTTGGATACTCCATGTGTTTCCTCTTCCTTCAGCAGTGCAAGGGAAGCCGTCCTTGCACCATGTCACCTCTGGGAGTTTACTAAGAAGGTACATTTTGCTCAGGGGATTACAACCCTGTGGCTTCAGTCATGAGGTGGGCTGGGAATCACCACTGTCCCAACAAAACCAAGACCTGGCTCTTGTGACTTGGCCAACCCAACCAGCTCAGGCCTGCCTGTGTTGCTCTGGATGCTATTTTGGCCCTGACTTGCTGCTGCCTCTGCTTTTCCAGGGAGATCCCCCATATCCCCAGCACGCTTGGAGGTCAGGTGTGCTGGAAGTCTCACTCAAGTCTGTTTACCACCCTATTTCCGGGTCAGTGCTGCAGACTTGAGACAGATGCAACAGGGAATCTGAGACCCTAAAGAAGGACCTGAATTCCTACCATAGTGACAGTCCTGCCTCCCTATGGTCCTTTTACTTGCAGAAACTCAAAACACATTACATTTTACAGCTTTGTACCAAGAACTCACTACCTCTGGAATGGGTCATCAAGCTGGGTATTGCAACCTTTTCCTTTCTGGAGGTTAGCCACTACCACTCATGGTGAGAGATGGGGTTTTGAGGCAGAGTTGGACAAACACAGCACCAAAATCCTCCTTGGTGCTATGAAATCTTCAAAATCCAGATTTCAATTTGAATTTCTCAAGTGACCCTTCTGGTTCAGAAGGGACTAAATGGCAAAAAGCCTGTTGTGCATTTGGCATCCTCCATCTGCAGAACTTTAAGGCAGTGAAGTAGCCTGTGCTGTCTGTTAAGGATGCACTGTATGTGTGTGGAAGCCTCACACTTAAATATGTTTTCCACCCTGAGACCTGGGAAAGGCTTACCAGATGTCCCTTCTGTCTCATGAAAACAAAGCAGTGAGGCAAGTGGCAGAGTCAAGTCAGAGCTCTAGTACCCAGCACCCCATTGTGGTCAGCCCTGCTGCAGTGGGGCCTCTCTGGTGGTGGGAAGAGGCTCGGTGCTGCTGTCTAGAGCATGGACAGGAGGAACGATCACAAACCTGGATGGGAAGTGCAGCTTCATGCTCACTGCTTCCTTGGCTCAGAGTGTCAGACCCATAAAGATCAAAGAGCTTCCCCTTGTTTTGCTTCATTCTTTTGCTGGGAAACTTTGTGAATGTCCTGGCATAGGCAGCCTTGGAGCACCTTCTCTGTGCAAGTCAGATCCAAGATAATAAAAGAAAAAAATTTGGTTGCTTCCAGCTTTTCCAAGAGGAAGGGTGTCTGACCACGAGCTGAAGCAGCAGAGCTCAGTCGTGTTGGCGGCACCTCCAATCCTGGCATCTCCGCTCGGGGCTGTGACGGCCGCTGGCTCTGGTGCCCTGGACATGAGTTCATGTTTCCCCGTGGCTGGCTCTATGTGCAGGCAGCTCTGCTCAGGATATGCCCGCTGTGGGTAAGTCAAGCTGACCTTGGTGTGGCTACTCTGCAGAGTGCTTCAGCCACACTTTGCTTTTGCTTTGTCTTGTGAACCCATTCTTTTCCCCTCAAAACTTCAGCCCCAGCTCTGCCTGGAGGTGAGTTGCAGTTGCATGTGATGATGGTGCCAATGCTTGCCTCCCTCTGCGGGATGCTGGAGTCGGGAGTTGGCACAATGGGCTGAACCGCATCAGTATGCTCCATCTACTGTCCCCTGCTAAACAGGCAGTGCTGCCCGTGCTCTGGACTCGGAGCAATGCAGGCTCTGCTACATGGAGCAGCATGGTGGCCACAGCAGTGGCCACGCAGGGTCACCCCAGCTCTGCTGCTGGCACTCCTGGCATCTCACCTCTGGCACAAGTGGGTCTGGGTGAGTGTGTCCCAACATTGTGTTTCTGGCCTCGTGTTTAGGCAGGCCATGCAGAGAGACATTTGGAGCTGATTAATTAGTAGAAAGGAAACAGGTCTAGAAATAAGGAACAGCTGGCCATCTGAAATGGAGAGCAGCAGTGAGTTTATTGCAAGGGCCAGAGGCAGCAAGCAGCAGCTTTGGAGAGTTTTGGGAATTCCTTACAACTAATTGCCATATGACAAACCCTTCTCATCTCTGCAAACAGCCCTCACGAGACAGGGACCGGCTTGTGATGATCTGCAGTGCCTTAGCTGCAGCTTTTGTTCAGAGGTAGCCAACAGACGGGCTTGTTTGATGTTACTTGTTGACCAGGTTTGAATCAAAAAGGAGTCAGAGAAATTTGGTGTGTTGGTGGCTGTTGAAGACAGTGATTTGGATGTCGCAAAGCAGCTGACTGCTCCTGGGAAGTCTCCTGAGTTCTAAACATCCATGATTAGCCAGTGCTGGACACAGAATCCCAGTCAGACGGGCCTTTTAGTGTAACCTTGTGGGCCGTCTCTAAATGCACCCCTGTGAGCTCCTAATAAAATTATTCTTTTTGTTGTCTTTTCTTGGCACCCTCCTTCTTGAATGTAGGAACCAACTAACTAGAAGATGGGGCACAGGGAGGGAAATCGGGCAAGGCAGACCCTTCACAAGAGCATTCTTGCTGAAGACGTCTGCCTTGTGCCTTCTACTGGGGCTCAAGCTCAAGCTTGACTTCCAAGCTTGACTTTTGGTGGCTCTTCTGTGTAAGAAAATACCCTTCCCTTGAGCACTGTCATTAAATATAGCCCTGTTGCCTCCATATTTTTTTGAGGTCATGATCTTCAGATTGCCCCAAACATGTATGATTGCCCTTCTTGCCCTACTTTGTGTACCCTGTGATTCCCACATGTCCCCTTACTCTGTGGCTCAGCAAAAGCTGGTGGGGATGGCACCAGTGTTCGGCTCTGATGCTGTGGCCAGGCTGGGAGAGGGGACCACATGATGGCCCTGATGAGATGCTGTGGGCTCATGCCTTATCAAACATGTAGGAGCTGCTCTTGGGGACAGGGCTGCAAACTAGACATACATATATATATATATATATATATAAATTATGAATTTATGTATTTATATGTGGGTATCTTCCACATGGGTGGTTGGGGCATTCTGGCAGTGCTGCTGGGGTAAGGTCCTGGGAGAAAGTGGCTGAAAATCAGAAGTTTTGCCCTTGTGGAAATTCTGTTATTTCAGAATTTGTTTTTGTCCTCAAGAGGGTGGAAAAATCAACTTGTTAAAATCTTCTGTGGGATGGAAAGTTCCAAAAAGAAAAAAAACAAATCAGGGCAGAAACACTCAATTCAGCAAACTTCATTTTCAGCTCTCACACACCAGCCCATGGCATCCTGAGCTCACTGGGCATCAACAGCCCTTGCTCTTCTCCCTGGACTGAACTTCACAGAGGCCTGGGCTCTTGTGGTGTGACTTGGGGTGCATGACAACAACCTGTGATGCGTCACAAGAGGTTTTGTGTCAAGCTGACCTCAAACTGTTCTGATTTGGCTAAACAAGCCTGAGGCTTGGCCTTTGGGAGAAAACCAGAACTCTCTTGCAAGGAAAACATTACTTTTGCAGAAGCTGTGTTTTCCACCAGAAATCTGCTGACCAGCAACACTGTGGGCAAATGAGGCTTGGCTGAACAAGAAAAGAGGGATGTCCCAAAAGTGGGGAAGAGGTTGTGCCAGCCGTGGACACCTCTGCCCAGCCAAGGGGTCTCTGCTTTGAGCTCATTGTGGAGTACGGCCACCTCTGGTTGGATGGGAAGGACTATCCAAAGGCTGCTAATGGAGGTGACCAGAGTCTGTGATGGCCACATGGAGTATCTTTCTCTAGCCTGGTTCCCCGATGCAGAGAAGATGTTTAAAAGTGATCAGTGGGAAGTGGGGGAGCTCCCAGGTCTTCATCTCATGCGTGGGGTGTCACCAGGAACCACTACAGAGGCTCTCCATCCCCACGAGGCAGTGGCATGCTAAGATGGGAGGGCATGCAGAGGTACAGATGGGCAGGTGGGAGTAATCTGCACCCTGGTGTGCAAGTTTAAGCCTTGCCGGAACCAGAGAGCATGTTGCTGTTGCCCCTCCCCCACCCGCACTGGTCAGGCTGGAAGTTAAACACAGACCCGGGCTAAAATAACAAGAAATTTAATACAACAGAGTGATAGAACAATCTGAACAGCAACAGTATCAATGGTAACAACAATAAACAGCAATAACAGCGAACAAGACAAACGATATACAGAGAAATACCGCTAGCTGGTTTACGGAAAGCCAAGTTCCCACCCGAGCCTGCCAAAGAGCAAGGAAAAGGTTCTACCCCTGGACCTGATGTCAGCATGGTATGAATAACCCGGCTGGAGATCCCTTCCCCCTCTCTCTCTGCTGGGGAAAACTTTATCCTGGCTGAACCAGGACACCTGGACAGGTCCAACTTTTCCTCACTGGGAGAAATAACAATAATTAAATGCCTTGTCCCTTTATTTCCCCTGGGACTGGCTGTCCCCACAGGCTCCTACCCCTGCTCGTGCTCTTGGTAGGACCAGTCTGTGCAGCAGATTAACTCCTTCATGAGGTTTGAAAGAAGTTTCCATTTTCTATGAAAACCCATTAATTAATAACAGAGGAGATGCTGCCATTTTGTCCATCTGTGGCAAGGCAAGGCCTGACAGCACCTAACGTGAACCAGCTTCTCCCTGGCTTGGATCTGCCCAGCACTCTGCTTATGGCCCACCATGACTCCTTTTTTTTTGAGGCTTTTGGCCAGGGAAGATGTTGGCATGGGAGGGAATGGTGTCCCCATTTTGGGGAGTGTGTATCCTGGGAGTTCAGGCACCTGCGAGAGTGTGCATGCCTGACCCAGGTGATAAAATGAAGGATGCTTGGGTCCTGGTCTTCTACCTGTTCTGGTTGCAGATGTCCACTGCAAGTGATGTCTGTGTGGTGTTGGGATGGTGGCATGGGGTCTGGGTGAAGTGGGGATGGACGTGCCCTGGAGTGGAGGGTGCCATGCATGAGCCAGGATGGGGGATCTGCAGGTGGAGGGGAGGAAATGATGCTTGGGGCAGGAGAGGCAGGTGGAGGCAGCCCTGACATGAAGCCGGGGGAACCCTAGGGGTGCCCTCCTCAGCCCCAAGGCCATGGGCAGGTAGGGCACTTCCCCCAGCTGCAAAGCCCCATGGCAGGGAGGAGGACTTGGAGGGGCTTTGCCCTGCCAGGATCAGTCAGACTCCCTGCCCAGCATGAGAGCCAGCAAGCAGCTGGTTCTGTGAGGCGAAGCTCTGCTTAATTGGGCTAATTAGAGAGTAATACTGCAGAGAGCTTTCAAAAGGGCAGTGTATTCACGATGTCCCGTGAGTTTTCTCTGCCTTACCTGCTCCCACTGCCAGAGTTGCACAGGAGAATTCTGAAGCTCAGTCCTGCAGGGGACCCCAGGGCTCACCCTCGCTGATCTCCATGCCCTCTCATCCCTGGGCTGCTCATGCCTGTGGCTCCTGCCACTCTTCCCATGGCTTGTCCTGGTGTTTGGCTTGTGCCCTGCAAAATCCAGCACCAGGCACCCACCACCTGGGCTTGGACACCTGACATGGTGCAGCTGGGGTGATCCCACGGTGCCCTGTGCCTGGGCATCTGTGGGCTAAGATGGCACTCTGCCAGACCTAGCACTGCCAAAGTCCTGAAGGGTTAGCAAGGGCCGCTCATTAGGAGGAAAGCTTGGCCTGAGACAGGATCCCACTGCGCCCTGAGCCTTCCAGCCCCAGTCTGAACTGATGGCAGTGCTGTGCAGAGTCTTGCACTGCTGGTGGTGCCACTTATGGCTGTGGGGCTTGGATCCGTCCCTGGATGCTGCCTGCTGGCTCTGGCCCCATTGCACCAGCTCTGACTTGCCGTGCCTTTGTCCTCCTGGCTGGCAGAGGAGGATGGGCTGGCAGGTCTCTGCTGACAACTGGCTGCTGTGTTGGAGCAGCCTCTGCTCCTGGATGTTTTGGGGTGAGGACCAGGCACATCTTCATCTCCAGGGCAGTGTAGGGGTGAAGTGTGGCTGCACTGCAACTGCAGTTGCTGAAAGTTTCCAGCCACCATGGAAAACCCAAACCCATGAGTCAGAGGACTGGAAAACCAGAAGGTGAAGAAACAGAGGGATGTTTATTAAAAGTTTCTGCAATCTGACAGTTTTTAAGCCCGCTGTGCCATTTTGATGGCTTTCTGATGGAGTTGTGGTGGAAAGGCGTGGGCACAGCTTGTCTGGGTGTGTCCACAGGGACTTAGTAATAGCTTGGCAGGTTTTAGACCAGGCTCCGATCCTACAGGTTACATGGCAAGAAGCCATGACCCGGCTGGCCCAGACCCTGGATCAGACCAGCTCCTCTTTGGGTGATGGTGGAAGGGAGCTCACATCAGTCTGGCTCCTTTTTGGGCAGCTGTGAAACCATGACGGAGGTAAAATCCTGTAGAAGTAGCTGAGCTGCTCTTCAGGGCATGTGGCACCACCTCGCTGAGCCCAGGACTATACTCCCCTCCTGCTTGGAGTGCTGATGTGAGCAGCGCAGGAATGCTCTGGACATGGAGCTGTGAATCAGAGGGATTCTCTGCTTCATGGAGACATTTCCTTGTGTGAGCAAATGTTCAGTGCAGGGTGAAACATCTTGTGATGCTCCCAGACCCAGAAATCTCTCCCTCCTGTTGGATCAGGAATCAACTACTGCTGTTCCAGCTGCTCCGGGAAACAGAGCTGGACTCAAACCCACTGCACTGGTGGCAGAGGTGGTGACGAGGAGGGGGTCTTTTCTCTCAGCAGACTGCCACTTCTAAGCCCATCTTCCTAACGCGGGCTGGCTTTGAAGGAAAGCTCCCAAGTATGCATTTCATTAAGATTTAATAAAGCAGCTGCCTGCTCCTGAAGCACAAAATGATTATTAGACCCTTTATTGAGGATTAATAGCTATGTAATCAGCACGTATCTGGTTCCTACAGGCATCTATTACATAGCTTCTAAACCTCAGTGAATATGTTTCTAATTGGCCTTTAAGAACATGCTGTTGCTTTATTAAACCCTAATTAAATGCATATTGGGTGAAGTCCATTCAGAAGTGGTTATTGCACACTACTTGTCATTACCTAATATGTGCAACCTAACAGGCATTCAGCTTATTTGCTCTGTTAATTATTAGATTTTACGGCCTTTGTTTGGGCTTTGTTTTTGTAATTTGGATTGCATATGTTGTTTTCTTCCTTATTCAAAGTCTTCTGAAGAAATGGGTGCTACTGTACAGGGAGGGACTGGCACTGGGTTTGCTGAGCAGAGCAGGCTGGGAGAGGCTCTTCCCAGTCTACACGTCTTTTTAGGGATGCTCCTGCATCTCCTGCTTGCATCGGGCTCCAGCTATGGCATCTTGGCCCTGGTGGAAAGCATGGCTTCAGGATGGGCTGGGGGCTTCAGGGTGGGCTTCAGGATGGGCCATCCTGGAGGTCCTGGGGCCATGCTGAGGCTTGGGGGCAAGTCCTTTACCAAGCTCAGCTGCAGCTTCCACTGGGGATGTGCGAAGCTCTCCAGTCTTGTTTCTAGCCATTTCCAGTGAGGCGTGATGATGGTGTTGGGGCAGCCATGCCAACCATGAGCAGCCTTTATCCTTGACTTGGCTTGCTGTCTACAAAACAGGGATGCTGCTTTTGCCTTTACAAAGGCTCTGAGCTCTGACAAGCGATTCCTACACATCTGTAAGCCTGTTTCTCAAAACTTTGTGAGCACAGAGTATAAGACACCCAATATAATAATTAGGGGATGTGGAGGAGGTCAGAGTCCAGACTCTGGCTGAACAGCAGAATAAGGGATGCTGATGTGGTGTTTCAGCAGAAAAGAAGTGCTGCGAGTGCAGACGGTCAGTGAAATGCTGATGGGAGAACGTGGTGTTGAGCAGGATGGGGTGGCTGAGATCTGGGAAGCTGCATGGATTTCAGTTTGGGAACTATTTTCCTTTTTTTCCTTCTGGCAGTGTTAGCACATCTCCATTCAACAGATTCAGGACAGGCCATTTCCAGTGCAGATTTGGGAAAAAATGATGCTTGATTTTAGTTTGCTATTGCATCATGTTGTCTAAAGCAAAATGGAAAAGTCAAAATCAAGGAAAGTCGGAAGTGGAGCAAAAATGCTTCAGTTTACCCAAAGCAAATTTTTTTGGGTCGGGGTTTTTGGTGGGTTTTTTTTGGGGGGGGTTGGTTTGGTTTTTGGTTTTTTTTTGAGGGAGAGAGGAAGGAATTTTCCATTGTTGGAGAATTTCAAATCTCCCCAGAGCTACTCAGAGCGGGACAGTGCCAGCTGTGAGTGCAACACCCAGTCCCCATCCTTTACCCTGCTCTGCTGCCCTGCTCTCTAGTGAGTCTGAGTAGGGTGCCTGGGGCTCGGGTGCCTCCACTGGCTTGGCTGAGCAGTGCCGCAGGGTTCTGCGGGGCCATCAGTCACGCAGTTCCCATCTCGGTGGCGCATTCAGCTCCATGGTGGGTGGAGGCACGTTGTTAGGGGTTCAGAGGAAAAGCAGGTCATCCTGGGGCCTTCTCCAGGTCATCCTAGGACCATCTCCAGGTGCTGAACTGAAGAGACGGTGTTCCCATCAGGGTGCCTGACCTTGCCCACACTGGGTGGTTTCACATGTGCTGCCTGGGCTGTAACCCTCCCTCCGTGCTCCGATGTCTTGCACAGGGCTAAGCTCAGCTCCCAGGCCCAGGCTACCCTGGCCAAGGAGAGCAGGTGCTCTGGCCCCGGAGGCTGGCTTTGGTATGAGTTCCTACCCCTCAACATCTGCCTCTTGATCCTCAGCTTCCTGCAGCTCCATCGTGTGATCATTAGGATAAACACGGGTGCTCTGATTCATGGAGAATGAGCACCTCGCCCGAACTTTCACCTCCAACTTGAACCATCCCCAAGTCAAATTTGCTAAAGCTTGAAAACCTTTGGTTAGTGCCCCTCCCCCGCCCCCCCCTTTTTTTTTTTTTTTTTTTTTTTGGTTTTGCAGCATTTGCATTCTGCATCCCTGTTGGAAGCAAAGGTGCCAAAATACTTTGTGAAAGACTTTTCTTGCAGTGTTTCCCAGACCTTCCCACACTAGGAAATGCCGGAAACCGTGGGAGCAAGCCTGCTTGCTGGAGAGCCTCTGTGCAGGTTTTGCAGACCCTGGAGATCTGGAGAAGCATGAACTTCCCCAGGCGTGGACCTCTCTCCAAAGCCAACAGGAACTTGGAAACTTTGGGGCCTCTTTGGTTTCATTCCTCTCTAGACCCTGAATCTTTAATCTCAACCTTTGTTTTATATTTATATGTTGCGTGAATATGCCCTTATTTTTCTAATTAGGGTTGCAAATTCCTCGTTAAAGCTGCCTGCAGGCCAGGGTTTGTCTTGCTTGACTTAAGGCCAAATCATAGAAGTATCCAGGCTTGGAGCTGTATCTCCTCACCCTCCTTTGGAGCCAGTGGAGAAAGAAAATGATCTAGACCTTGGGGCAGCTCTCCTGGGACAAGGGTTCCCCTTCTCTGTGGTGAAAGGTGGAGACCAGGCGGCTGCAGGAAGAAGCCACAACGAGCTTTAGGTAGCGTTCCCAAGGCAAGCCAAAGGGGACCTCCTCTTCTTCTGCCTGAACTTCAGTGGGGATGGAGATCCCCGTCCTTAGCAGAGACAGTTTGGTTTGAAATTTAAGAGCAGCAAACCATTGTTTGTTCATTTAACATTTCCCAATCATTTTGCTGCTGGCTAAATTATTTCAATGGGCTTCCCCTTCCTCTAGCTTTATATTTAGTTTCTTCTGCTTCCTAGAAAATGCAAGGGAGAGGGGAGAGGAGATTTCCTTTCCCATGGAAACAGCACTTGGTTGCTTACCTGCCCTGGATGGGGGAGAGGGAAAGCTGAAAATGAGGAATTTTAATTTTGAAATTTCCCTGAAAATAAAAATAATAACACTTTTGGAAAACCCTTCTGGCCACAATTTCCTTTTGTCCCATTTCCAACCAAGGAGAGGTGTCTCAGGATGAGATTCCTGCTAACCGGAGCCCCAGTTCAATTTGCCTCTGCTCTGGTGGCAGTGTGGGGCCAAACCCTGACCCAGAGCATCTTCAACCTGTGGTGGGGCTGGGGCATGGGCTGGTGAGCCCTGAGCACCCTGCTGCCCCCCTGGGACCCCTGCTTGGCCACCATGGAGCCCTGGTGAGGGTCTGCAGCATGTTGGGACTCCTGGCTTCTGACAGAGGGGCAGGATGGACACATCCTCAGCTGCACCAGCAAGGTCTGCCTGAACCATTGCTGGAGACAGAGGAGTGAGGCACCAGCCTGGGTCTCCCCATCGCCTCCCCTCCACCAGTGGCTCACAGGTTGCTCTCCAATGGCAAGATCCTGCCCAGCTCTTCCTGCCCATGTCTGCAGATCCATGGTAGCTGAGGGTCTGAGTGATGCTTTTCCAGCAACTTCTGCTGAGCTCTTCTCCCAGCAGAGATGATGCCAGCTGGCACATGTGTGCCTTTACGCTGTGTGGTGCAGACAGAGCCGGCAGTGCAATCAGGCGTTGTCACTGGGGACGGGAAGGGGAGAGCTGGCTGAATCACTCTTTGAGCAGAGGTGAGGGCTGAGGGTGGCAGCAGCAGGAGATGGTGGCCGTGGGCACCTGGGGTGAGAGGAGCCTGGGGCTGTGCAGAGGAGCCCTGAGCCTGGCTGCGCCAAGACAAGCAGAGTGGTGTCACACTGGAGACATGTCTTCTGGCTCACCAGTTTTCCTTTTCCTGTCTCAACTGGTGTCAGTGCTGCATCTCTGCAATGCCCACATCCCTCCTGTGACTCTGCAGGTTGCTCAGCTGAGGGCAGATGTGGCAGAGGAAGTACTACCTTGGAGGAGAGCTGGATCCCTTCATTTTTTCCTCCTCCCTTGATGTTCCCCTTGGCCATGGATCAGCTGGCGGGACCCAGCAAGACTTGCAGCAAAGATGAGAAAAAAAAAATCTTTTCATGCCTGTAAAAGGAAGAAGGAGAGCACAGCAGAGACAGGCCGGCTGATACAGCTCCACTTTCTGCTGCGGAGGCGGGAAGCCTTTCGGACAGGATTTATTTTGTATAGTCTTCCATGCAGATTGGGTCCCCCTCCCCTCCCAGCCCTGCCTGGCCTTAAATCATATTCTTTGTAATGACATTTCATGCTTGTGTGGCGCCTTGCTTCTGAGCATCCCCAAGTGCTTTATAAATAATGGATGTCTCTGAGCCTGCCAGGAGGATGCAGGACCCCTTCCATACCCCTGCCACCTAGGAAAGGTGATAAACCCTACCTGTGGTCTCACCTGGATGCCCAGCTTTGCTGGGATTAACACAGCAGCCTCCCTTCATCCCTCTTGGCTCTTCTCCCACCCCAGCAGCTCCCAGAGATGTCTCTGTCCTTGATGAGGTGCCTGGGGTGAGGTGCTCAGGGATGAGCCACACCACCGGTCTGTAGCTGGCAGGATGCTGCCCGGCAGCCCGGCATGTGATGTGCAGCTTTACCTCTTCCCAGGGCGCCCACGGGGAAGCCCCTGCCAGGGAGCTGGCATGGCCACCCTCTGCTGTGGCTGCAGGGCTGATGATAAAGCCACCTTCCATTTTCCCAGATCCCTCTTTTTTAGGTCAGGAATGGATTTGTCTGGCACAGTGGGTCCTGGCGCTGGAGCAGGGCAGGAGTTAACCACATGGAAGTCTTGCTTGCTAATGAGTCCAAATAATACAGGCTCTCGGATTCCCTCTTCCCTGTCCAAGCCCTTTGCTGTCATCAGGTCTTTCTTAGTCCTGTCCAGAGGTTTGTTTGCAGCTTCAGTGTCCCAGGAGATGCAGCGGTTTTCATCAGACACCGCTCTGGCTTGGCCTGGCAGTGGGAACAGCCTGCCTTTCCTGATCTGCTTTGGTCCTTTGGCTGCCTGTCCTCTTCTGCTGGACATCCCAGGCTGTGTGCAGGGAGAAGCCCGTCCTCTGTAGAGACCATCAGCCGAATGCTGATGAAATACCTGCATTCAAGCAGGATTTTCAACTCTGCTGGCTGGTTTTGGAGGCTGTTTCCAGCTGCCTACTAGATTTTTCTGAAAACTGCCCCCCTGGGAAGAGGCCTTTTAACTTCTTTCACATCTGGAAAGTCACAGCCCAAGACCCGACTGGAGACAGTAATGCCTTCTGTCTGGGAGCCGGTGGTGTTGCCATGTCTGCTGCAGCCTCCTGGGCGACCCTTGCAGGCTACACAATGGTGGCTGTGGAGAGTCTTCACTGGGGAGGGAAGGAACCTGCTTGCCTATGGTCTGATCTGTAGAAGACCAGTAGGCTGTGGATGGGAAAATGAGAGACTAATGCTGGCTGTAGGTGATGCTTTCTTCCAACTCCAGCTGGTCACTGGCAGAAGAGTCAATGCACAAACCTTCATGGGCACATGGGTTGGCTCCAGGCGCTGATGGTGCAGACACCTCCTGGGAGTCCAGAGGGTGGGGCTAGAGTCTGCTGGGCCACTGCAGTTGCATCCATGTGGAGCAGACCCGGTGGCTTGCCCCAGCCCTCCAGAGACTCAGCCATGGGTCTCCAGTGAGCCCTGAGACTACCAGACTGCTCTGGGCTTCTTTTTCCTGCGCAGAAAGTCAGTTTCCTTTTTCTAAGGCATCTTGAGGAAAAAGATTGAAATCTGAGGGAAGGTTTGTGGTGAAATGGGGAAAAGCAAGTGCTCTCATCTGGTCTCATCTAGTCTCATCGGATCTCATCTCCTCTCAAAATTTTATCCCACGCCATCCCACCCATCCCGTTCCACTCACCCCATCCCACCCCCTATCCCATCCCTCCCATCCCCATCTCCTCTGGGCATCAGTGCCAGTCATCCTCAGACGGAGCTCCTCTTGCCAGTGGAGCAGGCCTGTTGGTGGTGGAGGCCACTCAGAGCATTTTCTTATCCAGGATGTATGTCAGTGAAAACAGAAACCCAATAAGCAAGATAAGGAGACGATTTATAATGGAGTTTGTGAACTTTAGGAAAGAGCTTTACAGCCAGAATTTGCAGACCACACAGGGAGAGGTTATACTCTCCAAAACCTTGGAGATTTTTAAAAAATATTTTTATATTTAAAAAAAAGAGTTTCCAAGAATTAAATAACACGAAAGTGTATGAAATATGATGTAGGGAATGTTCCCATTGCTCTCACATCTGAAGTTAATTTGGGAGACGCTCTGAATAGCTTTTTAAAGAGTGGATAAACATTGGCATCAAAAGTGTAAATAAAGTTACCAGACAAAGCGGCCGTTCAAAGAGAATCATCTCTGGGATATTGGCTGGGCAGTTTTAATGGCTGCGTGCAGGAACATTTGAAGATAAAACAAGGGCCTGGCTGATTAGCACGGGGTGAGGTTCTCCACTTTGTCTCCTTCTCATGATGTCAAAGGCAAGCAGTGCTGGCAACCACACTGAAATGGTTTCCCACCCAGAGGCAGTGCTGGTGAGAGGTCCTATGCCTGTGGGACCCTGGCAGCCCCTTGCACTGCCACTGCCCAAAATTTTGGTCACACACTTCCAAGCAGGAGCTACCAAATATCCAGCCTTTAATTTGATGGGTACTGGTCCCTTGGGACATCTGGCTTTGTCAGAGGTGATGAGCTGGTGAGAGCCTGGCCAAAGCATCTCTGAGAAACCCCTCAAGGTGCTATCACACCTGGCCTCACATCTGCTGCTTCACCCAGGACAGTCCTTCCTGTCCCCACAAATATTTGAATTGACAGGTTCTTGGTTGATCACAAATATTCTGAAAAACAATAGGACCTTCAGTGTTGCTGGGTTTAAAATTACAGCTGTTTGGAAGAACAAGGAGGGGTTGGTTCTCTTCCAGAGCGCATCTCTCCACCGGTGTCAGGGTTCACTGCGCCAGTCCCCCACAGTCTGCAGAGGGAAGGCAGGACAGTGAAAGGAGCTCTGACATCTCTTTTCAATCTTTCCAAGAGGAAGAATAATGAACGCTTTTGAACTGACACTTTTCCTTGGATCATTTGGTATGAATTTGAAGGGGACTCTTTAGGAGCCATCTTTGATGGAGCAGTTTGTGAATGAGACGTGGTTGTGGGTTGGAGTGAATCTCAGCCCTGGTAGACAGATCTTCATCATGGGGTGCAGCTTCTCCCTTCCCTATGGCTCTACGAGTAGGGATTCTCCTTGGACCTGTTGGACAAGTAGTAATGGGAGCAGATAATAATACTTACTCTCCTACGTCCAAAGTTCTTACCTCCACAGTGCTCAATGTCAAGGGCTGCTATTGCACTTGAATATATGGAGCAGTGTCAGTTCCTTCATCTGAGACCATGGTCATGGCCCTGAACCTCTTGACTGTTGAAGATAGGATAGTAATAACAGTGGCAATGAAAAAAGACGTGGTATAAATCCACGTCTGGGCTGTCCAAGAGGAGATCACCTATTTCATGGTTAGCTATACTGCGGTAATAGTATTATAAGCATAATTCATGGCTGTAAGGCTGATGGGATGCTCTTGGTGATGTCATGGCCCTGTGACTCAGGAGTGCTGGATCTTGACCAACCCAGTCTGGGGAGTCTGGTGGATCCACCAACATACATACCACCGTGTCAGCTGGGATTCGGCTCCCAATGCAATGGTTTGTGTGTTAGCTGGGCACTGTCATCCTGGGTGAGGTATCAGATCCTGAGCATGCAGAACATCATCACTGGTAACTCTGCAAGTCCCCATGACTCCGCAAACTTCATCAGCGGCAGCAAGTCCTGGTGTCTCCTGCTTTGTCCTGCAAACCTCCTCTTCATTTGTCCCAATGCTGCACTGCCAGAGCAAACCTCTCTTGTGTCTAACCCCTAAGCCTGGGCACCAGAGGAAAGAAGTTGATTTGAAGCATGACCTGTATTGAGTAGGAGTTACAAGGTTCTTTATTAATTTTTTGCCTGCTCAGGCATTTTTAAGATGGATAAACCTGGGAGGACTCATTTACTCTGTCCTTTGCCTAGCTAAAATAGGGGGTAACAATGGCCATAACTCTCCTGGGCTTTTCTTTTTCAGTGTTGACTCCACAGTTTCTCTCCTGAGTGATAAAGAACAAACCTTGCATTGGCAGGACTGGGAAGATGTTGGTCCCACATCCTTGGTGTTAACCACAAGCAGCAGTAGCTCCTCTTTCCAGCTCTAGGTGACTGACACCCAGCAAGACAGGGATGCTGTCTGCCTGGGCACCAGCTAGAAGGACTGAGTTCACCCCAGAGATCGTGGCAAGGATTTTATTGCAAATAACAGAATAATTACACATGAACTCTTCCTTTGCCTGGGACTTGCCCTTGAATAAGCAGCTGATTTCTGTGCAACGGCTTGTGAACTGAAACCCCTGGCAGAGATCCTGCAATTGCCTTTGGGATGGAGAAGCTCAGCACCGAGGAGGTGACCCTCGCTTGGAGGATGCCCGGTGTGATTGCAGTGGGTTCGGGCCGTGCAGACCGCCCCGCACATCAGGAGACATCGGCCTTCATGCCACTTGTGTAAACTATTACAGCAAAGGGCAGAGGTTAAATGCAGCACATGTGTGGCATCAATTAACAGGATTTCAAGGTCTCTAGTGGAGTTTCTGCTCAAATCTCTTGTGGCAGGCTCTGTTTTCTTAACCCTTCAGATGCCGTTGCTGTTGGCAGTCTTGGCTCTGCCATGCTCTGGGGGAGGACGGGCTTGTGCTGGCTGCGGGGGCTCCCCAAGGTCGGTGCCAGGAGGGATCTCTGCCAATTTGGGCATAGTGGGACAGGAACACGACGGACCCACACCAGTGGTTCACGGGGCAAGTAGGAGAGGCTGCGCTGCTCCCTGCAGGAAGAGTCTCCGGAGAGGTGTTGAGCCCTGGTGAGGCAGCTTGTTGGCAGGTCAGTGCATGAGCAGCCCCCCATGCCATGCCATGCCATGCCATGCCATGCCATGCCATGCCATGCCATGCCATGCCATGCCATGCCATGCCATCCCATCCCATCCCATCCTCCTCTTCTTCAGATGGCCTCTAGCCCCAGCTTGAAGCCCTCTCTGGGGGTGGCTGCTCCTGCATTTGGTCCCCATCGTCCCACTGTGTCCTGCTGTTGAGTGGGCAAAGGTCCCTGTCAAGCTTGAGACTTGGGACTTACAGGCTGATGCCTGTAAAATGGACATAGTCACCCCTCCCACTGCCTCTGGGCACTGGGAGGAGATGGCTGCAGTGGGAGGCTCAGGGGCAATTCAGAACCAGGGCAATATGGATGGAGAAATTGCAATTATAAAGCATCACCATCCCTCGGCATCATGCCGTCCCCAAGCAGCCATTCAGGGATGCTCCCAGACAATATAACCATCAACAGTGCATCTCCTCATGGATTTATCAATGATTCTGGGGATACTGGGAGAGGGAGTGATTTAAAGGATGGTGGCATGAGTTAGACAGCCCTTGTTACATCCCACGTCTCCTCCAAGTGATCCATCAGAGAGCTGGATGTTGTGACTTTGCACTGCAGCTCTGCCAAATTGTCCTGCCTGAGTCCTGGATGTTCCTCCTAAGGGCCAAGCTGTCACAGTGCTTGGGGAGGATTCCACTTTACTTGGTTGGGAGGGTTTGGCAAGGAAGAGGAAGGCTTGAGCTGCCACCACGGTGGAGAAAACCTGAAAATGTCATACTAGCATGGCCTGAAGACTCAGAAACTTTAAGACACATGAAAAGAAACTGAAATGCCCCAGATCGATTGCTTCAGCAGTTTTTTTTCCCTGCACAGACTGCTAATTTTCCATGAAGGGGTGCAGCTGAAGGGAAGCCTTTGGGGTTTTGGTTCCTGGGGTTCCCAGTCCTGGCTCAAGGCTGGGGGCCAGCATAATGTCAGGTCAGGGCTGGGTGCTTGGTGAGGAACATCAATTCCAACACCGCAGATGCAGACCCTGTCCCAGGGTCTCACCCAGGGCTGTGACCTGCCTGGCTGGAGGAACAGGACATGTACATGCCTTTCTGCACCTGTATGTCCCCAACATCATGTTGCCTATGCACTCCTCTTTTTTTGGGAAATGAATAATTTCAATACTGAGATTAAAAAAACCCACCACCTAAAAACATTCAAAAGCACTAGAAAACTACATTTTGGTGAGATTTTGAGAGATTTTGATGTGTTTTTCAGTCCTGAATCCTGTTTAGATGAACAAAAAGCATGCTTAAAAAAAGGAGATGCTCAGCTCCGCCAGATCCCAGTGTCAGAGCTGTGGGGAGTCTTCTGGGTGAAAGATGGATTTTGCCCAGACAAGTCCACACACATACCCCACTGTTTGTTAGCAAACCTGTAAAAATTTTGGTAATCCCCTTGATCTGAAACAAATGGGCTCTGCTGTCTGGTGCTGATTTTATTATCACACACTGCTTAGTATCATCACATGGCTTGGACTTGCGCCTAAGACTCAACATCTAGTCAATCATGTACTGGCAGGCAAAGATCTCCCCTTCCCCTCTAGATGCATGCTGGTTCTCCACGCTTGTGTGGTGCCCTTGATTCTGTGTTGACCAAAGGACAGAGTGGTTTGCTTACCCTGGGACTCCCAGGACAGAGCTGTAGCTTTGTGCAAACACAGGACAGGGGAGGAGTGTTTCTGGGATGTCACCCCAGTCCTAACACAATTCCCAGGGTGTCTGTCAGTGAGCTCCCACATAGCCATCCCTGGGAGATGGGACCTAACATGAGCCTTGAGCATCTGCAGGCTGATCTGAGGATTATTGGGCATCTTGACATTTTTGAGGCTGGGTAGATGCCTGGCTGCCTGCAAGGTGGGTGAATCGACCATGGCCCCTGACAGCAGCACCCCCAGTCCCGCTCTCCCTCCATGCCACCCGCAGCAGCTGAACATAAAATTTGAGCCCCTCAGAGACCCACGATCAACCACGCGAGCCCCAGCTGGTTTTGTTTTGGTTATACATTTATTTCCTCCCTCCTGGGAGCATCTGACACAGCTTTTACCTCTCAGCGCGTCAACGCTCGACTCCCCCCGCCACCTCCCTCCCCTCCAATCGGCTCTGCTTGGATTAGCCCTGACCCCTGCTGAACTCCACTGCCAGCAAAAGTGTCAACCCCTTTCACTTTCCGAGAGCTTTCCAGCCCTGAACACTGAGCAGGGAAGGAGTGTCCTCCAACGGAAAACCTCCCACGTCATTTTTTCCGACTCCGTGCTCTTGCTTTGTGGGCTGGGGAGGGCAGGCTCTGGTCCCTGTGCTTGGCCATGCTCCAACTGGGGCAGCCTGGGTGACCTGCAACAACACATCTCTACCCTTCCCTGAGCAGGTGTAAACATGGGAAAAGGTATTTTAAAGGAAGATTTGCTTAGTGGAGAAAAAGCCATAGAGGAGAGAGTAAGGGGTAAGCTATGGGCATGGCATAGCATGGCATGACATGGTGCATGGAGCCAAGAAAAGGTGCTTTCATGCAAATATGGCAGGCTCAGCAGCTATATTTCTGCAGAAGGATGTCCAGCCTCCATGGGATGGGTGAACCTCAGCAAGATGGGAGGGTGAGGAAGAGCTGGCTGCTGCCACTAGGAGCACAGAAGATGGGGAGAAGGAGCTGACTGCTGCCACCAGAAGCACAGAAGACAGGAAGAAGGTCCTCCAACTCTTTCCATCAGCTTTTGGTGGAGGTTGTACATCTCCACACTGAGCAACAACAGCATAAATATCCTGCAAGAGCTCCAAAATTCACAGAAAACCAGCTCACCAGAAAAAAAAAAAAAAAAAAGGACCATGCAAGGACAGGGCACAAATAGATGCTGGGTGCCCGCATCTCAGCGGCATTAACCCTTGTGGAGCCCGGAGGCAGCACACCCACCTGCAGGCAGTCACTGCATCCAGATGAGACACTGGGTGGTGGATGCAAGTCTGCAGCCAGGGAACAGGAAGGTTAACTCCAGCAACACCAATGAAATAAAGAAAGGGAATGCTGCATGCTAAGGAGTTGCAGATGTTTGGATGTTGGCAGGGATTTGGGTGGAGCTGCTGATGCATAACATGGTTTGCAATAGGCTGAAGGGTGGGAAATGTTGGGAAAAGCTGCCCCTTCTAAAGCCGTTCGTGCTGTGTGGTGGAGGGAAACCTCCCTGGTGCAGGTGTCTTGAGTGAGTGCATGGCTGAGACTGTTTTTGCTTCCAAAGCTCAGAGGTACCATGGAAAAGGGGTGGTGTGTCCCTTAAAAATAAGTCAGCTGCTGTTGGGTCTGATTTGCTGTGGCCCTCTCCACTCGAGCCCCAGAAGCAGCCATCTGGACAGGTCTAAGAAAACTGAGCCGTGGAGACAACCAGCTTGGTGAAGGGGTGGCTGGGACGGGTCACAGGCCTGTTTTGGTCTTATTGGGTCAGCAGAAGACTTTGTGCTTTGGTGCTGCTGTCCCAGAGCTGGATGTGCCAAAATGAGGAGCAGCATCTCCTCTGTAGTGAAGAAGGCATCTTCAGAGGTCCGTGCGGTTGGTCTCAGATCAGGGCACTCCCCAGGAGTCACCTGCCTTTCTCCATTAACTGTGGAGGCATTAAAGTTAAGCAGGATAAATCTAGGCTGGGGTACATATTTAGGCCTGCACTGACCTCAGTGTTTAAGGATTTTGCCATGCCCCTGGGACAGGGCAGGGATCTGGCTGTGCTGCTGGAGCTTCCCTCTAATGGGCGCAATGAGGCCCCAGTCTTTTGCTGCTGTACCTGGTGGAGATGTTGGGGTGGTGGAGACATGGGGGCTGAAGTCTCTGTGAACCTGCAGTCCATGAGTTTTGGCTCTGGTGTGTGAGTATGGGCAGGTCTTGCCCCTTCCTGCAGTGCCAGCTCCTCAGGATGAGCATGAGTCCCCTTGCTGGCTGGCAGATGGAGTCCCACCCCAGAGATCATCTTTGAACCTGCTTTGTGCAGGTCTTGGTGAAAGCCTGAGCACCCCAGAGCGCTCTGCACCTGTAGTCCCAGGCTTGCAGGAGCATCCCTTCCACCTGAAGCCCTCCTGATGCCCCCTGGTCACCTGGGCTCTTCAGCCGTGCTGGCTCGTTGGAGTTCTTATGGTCTTTGTCAATGGCACGTTTGGTAGCTCTGTGCCCATCATGTTTTCTGACATGTCTTCTTTCCCCTGTGATTTTGAGAAATGTATTTGTTTCTTTGTTGAGGAGGGAGAGGGAAAGGTCATCCCTCACTAGCAACTCATTAAAATGAAACAATGGAAAGAACAGCAAACGGGCTCTGGGACCAGCTTCTTCAGGCATGTGTGACGCTGCCTTTTTTCAACGCAGGAGAGGGGCAGCCATCGAGATGGTGGCATTGTAGGGAGGCCCTCCCACAAACCAGTTCAAGGCGTTGCTGGAGGACCTCAGTGTCTGCTAGGGCTTTTGTTTGTTTGTTTTGTGTGTGTGTGCGTGTGTGCAAAGCGCGTTTAGCCCTGCTGTCATTAAAAAAGAGTATTTTATGAAAATTTTCTCCTTCCCCCCTCCCGAGCTTCCCGGCTTTGACCAGTTCTGTTTCCTTCATGTGGGAGGCAGCTGCATTTGTCTCAATAATTGTGTTTCCCTGTTGCTATGTACCGCTGAGGACTTGGTGACACAATGAAGATGTGAAGTGTTCCTCTTTCCCAGGGCTGGCTCTGGAGGTTTGGCTTTGGGGGATGCTCTGGCCTTCCCTCTCTCCAGGATGCCTGTAGGGTGTTTGAAGTCCATCTGACATTTGATGGAAGAGACATTGCTTAGAGCTGATGGTCGCACTCAGAAGTGATGTGGAGAAGGAACCACTGCTCTGTGCTGCGGTACATCTGAGGATTGCTTGCTCAAGTCCACTGCCTGTCCCAACAGGAAAGGGGAGACAGTCACCCATGTTCATGGAGGATGGCTTATGTCTGCCCAAGAGGATGTCCAGCACCTATGCCCGAATGTCCTGTGGGACCTGTTGGCCTCCAGACCACAACCAACCACTTAAGAGCCTGCCCCAGGCCTCGTCCTACCGGCTGCTGGCTGGGCTGCTCTCAGGCTGCTGTGGTGACCCATGCAGGAGTGCAGAGAGCTGCATTGCTGTCAGAGACTGCTGCAGGCAGATGCAGCTGTGTGGTGCATTGCCCGTGCCTGACCTCCCCTGCCCTGTCCCTCTGTGGGGACCCACCACTCACGGCAGGACCCATCAGCCCTTGGAGGTGGGACACGTAGCACAGCAAGTGTGTCCTGCCCCAGACACCAGGCTCGGGGTGGTGCAGAAGTTCTCCCCGTTTGAGGTGGGAGACTTCATTGTGCTGGGAAGAAGGGCTGGGCACGGGGGTCTCAGACGTGTTGCTGGAGCAGGACTGGGAGTGGGACAAGGAGTGCTGCTGGCATGGGGCAAGGTGGGGGTGTGGGGAGTGGGAGCAGGGCAGGGACCCTGCAGGCTTCACAGGGGCATCTGCTGGAGCCCACAAGGCAATGTCACTGACTTGGAGTGGTCTGGATGTGAGGGAGAGGAGAGACCTTTGAAAGCAGGAGGGTTTGGAAAACATTTTATCTACTGACAGGCAACCTGCCTCCCAGGCAGCGAGCTCTGGGTGGGGGAAGCTGAGAGCCCTTATCACCACTCTGTCCCGGGAGTCCCTTCGGAGCAGCAAAAAAGTAGAAAATGTGTTATTTCTTGACATGATGCGTTTCTAATGAACTGGCAAAATATCTCGAGCCGGCAGCAGATGCTGTACCCTGCAGGTACCCGGCTCCCGCAGGAGGAGGGAGCGCCGGCAGCCTTGCAGCCGCCCTTCCTGGCCCCGGGACACTCCCCGCAGGGCTGCGGGAGCGGGTCCGCTTCCCCCGCCGGGCCGGGGCCGGGGCCGGGGCCGGGCTGTGCTTCCCCGCAGCGCGGAGAGGTGGCAGCAAAGGCCCTGGGACGGAGCGGCCGGGGGTCGCGGGAGCCGGCTGCGGCAGCCGGGGGTGCCGGGTCCGGCCCGGGAGGGGATGCGCGTCCTCCCGCCCCGGCTCCTGTGCCCACGACGGTCCCACGAGCTGAATGGACCCTCGGGCTGAAGCCAACTGCATCCCTAGATTATAAAATCAGAGAATGGTTTGGATCTGAACAGACCTTTAAAGATTATCTGGCCCATCCTTCCTGGACGTCTTTCACTAGATGAGGTTGCTCAAAGCTCTGTCCAATCTAACCTTGAGCACTTTCAGTGATGGGACATCCACAGGGACAGCCACAACAGGTTCAGGGAATCTGAACCTGCTTTTAGGACCAGATGAGCTTTAGCGGTTTTGTTCCCTGTTCCTGTCCAGGCTGCCCCTCTGTGCCCGCTGACAGTCCAGGATGATGGGAATCCCATGAGAACAGCTCGTGACACTTCAGGACTTGTCAAAGCTGAAGTTGAACCCTGATCCCAGCCTGGCCGGGTGCCCACAGCCCAGCCAGGCCTAATCTGGGACTGTACACTGCCCATGTTTAATGAGGTATTGTGTATGGATGTGTCTGACTGTGTGTATGCACATGTCGTGGGCTCCGGGTGTCTCGCTCAGTGTTTGCATCTGTCTGTTAGCAAGTTTGGGCATCTGGGGCTGTTCCCTTTGCCTGATTAAATATCTCCCCGGGAGCGTGTTTGTGTAGCCATGGATCTTATCTCGTGTGTCTGTGTCTGCGCACAGAAGTGTTCACAGCTTTGCATGTGTACATTCGTTGCACAGTGCCAGTGGGTCACGCTGGGCTGTTGAAGATGCTTCTTCCAGCATCAGGATGTGTTGAGTGATGGTGGGTGGGTGGGCGGCTGGCCTGAGGTCAAGGGCTGGATGCAACAGTGTAGATGAGGTTGGGTTTCCCCGTGGGTGGTGGGTGACTGGGGACCAGCGCTGCTCTGGGACCATTCCCTCTCCCAAGGGCAGGTGGAGCCCAGCCTGGACACTTTCCTGCACCCCAGCACTGTGGAGTGGGGGACAAGGCATCCCTGAGGCTTGGATGCAGCATCAGAGATGACCTTCCCACTTGCAGTGAAGTCACCCTGCAAGGGGCTGCTGGCAGCTGCAGTGGCCCTGGGCAGGGCAGTGTCCTAAGCCTGACTATGGATCTTTTATGTCAAGTAGCTCTGGGGTTCCATAGGTCCTCCCTTTGCCCAAACAGCTCATGACAGATAAGGCAGTGTCCATGTGGCAGTCTCTGTTCCCATATCACTTGCCTCCTGCCCTCCCTGCCTCCACTATTTACCATCCTGAGGAGCATCCCTCCTGGCTGGGGCATTGCCCTGCCTCACCACGCTGCCCTCCCTGCAGGGACCCCATGACTCCATGGGGCATGAGCTGGCAGGCAGGGAGGGCTGGCAACAACTGGCAGCGGGAGGATCACAGCCTCCCGCACATGTGCTGTCCACCCTGTCATCACCTCGGCGAAGCAAAGCTGATGCTGGCTAGGGATGTGCCTCCCAGCTCTCTCCCTTTGTCATGAAAAGCCAAGCGTGCATGCCGGAAAAATCACCCCATGGTAGAAACCATCCCTGCTGGAGCATGGCACTCCCTCCTCTGCTCCGTGGCCGCAGGGGTGTTTGGCTGCAGATATTTACCGAGCAATTTGCATTCAATTACAGAAGCCGGAAGGACTGGGAGGATTTTCCTTCTGGTTTTCTCTCAACCAAAGCCAACTTGTCCGAATTACAACCTAGGAAGCGTCTCATTAGTGGGAAGTGAGGTCTCCAAAACACAGAGGGTGCGGAAAACATTCTACCAGCAGCATAGGGAAGTGGGCTGGCCAGCGTGTGAGAGGGTGAAGAGCCTATCTGGTCACCACCTTCTCTTGCCTGTGGTAATCTTCCCCGTGCACACCGTCTTCCATGGCACCTGAGCAGAGAGGAGATGGGATTTTGGAAGCTGCCAACTCACCACATCACTTCCCTGTTCCTTTTTTGGCTCAGGAGGTGTTTGATTTTGCTGGGCTGAAGCATAGTCTGGTTTTCCCATCAATTTCTTTCCCCACCACCTCCTCCTGCCCTTTCTCCAAGGGTAGAAGCTGAAGATCTAGTGGCAGAGTCGTGGGAATGGTAGTTAGAGGCATTTAATGACCTCACCAAAAGCAGGATCCTCAGCAGCGCCACTGGACTGGTCCATCTCAACTGTTGTCCCAGGAGGCTGGTGGGTGGGGGACATCCCTCATCTGGCCTCCTGGAGATCTGCTCCCTGGTGTGGGTCTCCTGGAGGGACTCATGCCAGAGGGATCTGTGTGAAGCCCACACTGTTACAAAACTTGCTCGAGACCTCATCTTGGGTGGGATACCAACAGACATAGGGGTCAGGATGTGGGAAGGGGGTGAGGCAGGAGCCATCCAATGCAGGGGCAGAGGGAGAAGGGACGTGGGGACTACTGGCTGTGACTGCTGAGGGGTTTTCTGCCAAGGTTTGGGAATGAGAGAGATCAGGGAAGTGCAGCTGGCAGCTGTGCTTGGGCTTCCATGGTTATGAGGTGACTTTTATGCCAATAACTTAATGCCCTTCCAAAAATACTTTCCTAGACAGAGCTCCCAAGGAAATTGCTGAGCCAGCTTCTGCCAGTGACCAAAGTGGAGGCATGGCTCTGACATCTTCCCACAGAGTGCTGCGATTGGGGCATACATGCTGCCTGATGTGATGCTTGCTCCCACGCGGGAGTGAGGACATCCATGTTTTGAGGGGGGATACTAGGTGTGGAGAGCCTGCTCACTTGGCTGCCTCCCCATCCCAGCAGCGCCTGCGGGAGCCCATGGGAAGCTGTGCCATCACTCTGGCTTTCGGCCCATGTGGGGAGGTGTCTGTGCTCCCCTGCTGACTGGACCATCTGCTCCCCGAGCTGCTGGCCAGTCTGGCTCTTCCCAGCTGCTCTGCCTGCCCAGTGCCTCCCAACCCTCCTCAAGCACCCGGTGCCTGGGCAAGGAGCATCGTCTGGGCTTTGCTGCTGTGGTGGAGGTGGTTGCCAGGCAGCTCTGGTCCCCTCCCTGAATCGTGCTGCCTCTGCTAGCATCTACGTGACAGCATGCACTGGGGGAAGTGGCTCTTGTGGCTGTGCCATTGAGAGCCACATCCTTTCTTTGCTCCTCTTCTTGGCAGCCGTAAGGCTGTAGCTTCTATTTCAAGGTTGAATTTGATGAGCTCCAGCTTCCAGCTGGGTGATCTTGTAATGACTTTGTCTGCAAACAAGCATTGCTCCTGCCTCCCATGGGCATTTTGTGGGTGAGGGTTGGGCTGGACACCAGCTGCCTTGAGTACAAGGTGAAGGAAAGTCTGGGATGGAGAAAGACAACCTGCCTGCATCAGCCCAGTCACTTTGTCTGCACACCTCCACCAGCCCCATTGGCAGGAGGGCTGCTGGGTTTCTCTGGTGCTATGTTCTTCCCACAGAGCCAGATTGGCCAGCATCTGCTGTGTCCCATGTGTCCCCATGTCCCCAGGACATGCTGGTGTCTTGCTTCTCAGCTGTGAAGTGTCTGAGCCCCTTGACATGACCATGGCTGGTTTTGATGCGGAACACTTCCATGCTCTCCATGAGGATTCACTGAGGGAGGCTGAGGGGGGGGTTCCACAGGGAGAAGGTGCCCCTCTCCAGCAGAAGAGACAAGAGAGTGTTGGTGTGACCCAGGAGACATGGGATGCTGCTGTCCCCACTTCAGGCTGCCCACCCTGTCCCCGATGAGCCTCTTGCTCCTCTGTGTAGATGAATCAGGTCCCTCTTTTCCTGAACCAGCCCTGCCTGACCGTTGGGGTCTGCCTGCCCTTCCTTGCTGCCCATGGAGGGCCTGGATGCTGCTCCCAGCCAGGCAAGTCAAGCCCCCCGTGAGGCCTGTCCCAGGCAGCCGGTCTCAGTGGCATACCATGCTTCATGCTCTCTCCTGGCTTTGCTGCTGCTGGCGCCCTGGGGACACTCACCCTACAGTCCCCTGGCCTCCAGAAGCCCACAGCCCCAGCACCACCCAGAATTCCCCCCTCCTGCTCCCCTCACCCTGCCACCCCTGGGCTGCCATGGGTCTGTGGGGAGCCCTGCCTGCAGTCCCTTGGGGGTTGGGGACAGTGTGGGGGGCAGAAACTCCCTCCAGGCAGCATGGGACCAAGAGGACAAGTGGGAAGGGGGTCGGGAGACAGGGCAGCCCACTGCCCGCCTCGGCTGCGCCGGCTCCCCTCCCTGGCCCCACCATCCCATTTATTACCCCTCCGCCATTCATCGGGCCAGACAGATGCCCCCAAATAAATACCCCCAGACAATAGGGTGGGAGGGGCCAGTGAGGTTCCTCATGAATAAACATGAGGGTCTTTGGACACAGCTTCCTCTCTTCGCAAAATGGGACCGATTGTGCAGCAGGCGTTTAAAATTCAGTCGTGGTCGGGCTGTCTTCCAGTGCCCCCCGAACCGCCGAGGTGCTTCATTTATTTCATAATTTCCCCTCCTCCCCCCTCGGCGACAGACCTGGCTCTTTTCATGCCTTATCCTCCCTCTTTCTTTCCTTCTTGCTCCTTTTCTATATTTTTTTTTTTAAATCTTCCTTCCTTTTCCTACTCCTTGTTTCTTTCTCTCCCTGGCTTTTGTGCTGGGGGCCGTGACGAATGGCTCAGAAAAGAGGGTGCTGTGAGAAACTGGAGCGGCTGCTGGCGGAGTGGGTGGTGAGGACTTGGCGCTTGGGGGGTGGGGGGGGTCTGCCTGTGAGCGCCCAGCTGGGGGCTCCTGTGTGGTGCCTGGATGGAGAGGCGGTGCGGTGACAGGGGCTCCCCAGGGGCCTTGCTGCCTGGGTGCTTGGAAAGCCAAGAATCAGGTCCCCCTGCCTGCTGCCCTGCCTGTTGCCATCCCAGCACTCGTAGCCTCTGGTTCTGCGTGGCCATGGGGAAAGGTCTACCTGACTGTATCACCCACTGTGGTGAAAAGCAGCCCTGAGTGGGGATGTCAGAGCACCTGAAAATGCAGAAGGAATAAGGGGATGCCCAGCCACACCAGGCAATCCCAGTTTTGGTGGAGGGCTCCTTGCTGGAGTTTGCTGTACCTCTGACCTGCTCCCACGCTGGGATGGCCCCAGCAATGCTGGTCTTTAGATCCTGTATGAGTGGCTTGTTGGGATCTTGGACAACAGAATCCCCAGCAGGCTTCCAACACCCCCCACCATGCCCACACATGCTACTTCGTCCAGGAAACAGATGAAGGGGTGAAGGCAGAGCTGAGCAGCATCGGGGAGTAGAGGGGTGGGAGCCCCAGGGCACCAGTGGTTGTGTGGCTCAGCATCCTGGGGGATGTGCTGGCACCCAGGAGTTTGAGATCCGATGCTGAGCACCCCTGGAAGAGCCAGAACACACCCACGCCATGTGTGGAGTGGCTCCATGGGTTGTGGCACCCTTTGCCCTGCTCAGGGGTCAGCAGGAGGATGCAAGGAAAGGCAGAGTCCCTGATGTTCCTCCTGCCCCCAGGGCTCTTCCTGGTGGGACAGGTGGCACCCACATCCATGGGGAGCTGCCAAAAATCCCTGGGCAGCTCTGGTGTTGTCCCTGTCCTATAAGAAACCATATCTACCCGTTCTCCACCTCTGTGATCCTCTGTCTGGAGGCCAGGCAAAGAAAAAGGCTGGCAAGAAGGACACTGCAAGTGAGGTGATCCCTGCCAGACCATCTCCCTTTGGTGACTGTCTGGCAGGGGGACTGAGGGCCATTCTGGCAGCAGCACATGCCAGTGAGGACAAGGGGATATCACCAGCTGCAGGCTGGAGATAGACAGAGCCTCCATCCAAACCCCTGGGGGCTCTCAGTGCCTGGGAACTTGGGACATGGCTTCCTCAGCCTCTGAGAGGATGGAAAGGTCTCACGCAGGGCTTGAGGGTGATGCTGTGGGATGTGGGTGCTCATGTGAAGGGCTGCCGTGCATCACCCATTGCCACCTCCCACCTGGAGACGCTGCCTGGCTGTCCCACTGCCCGCTGGCGGGGCACAGCAGCCAGCAGCCTGCAGGAGGACAGGCCTGGCAGGCTCCAGCAGCGGGAGGGCTCCTGCATTACAATCCAGTACAATCTGTCCCCCTTCCCGCTGCCCAGCAGTAGGGGAGACGGTTACTGTTTAATCCCATTTGACAGCTCTTTCATCATCTGCCTGCCTCCCTCCAGCTTCCCCATGGTTCCTCCAAGGCTCCTTTGTGGCTGTAATCAAAGCCTGGTGAGTGATGGCTGTTTGGGGGGAGGGAGGGAAGGGACAGCTGAGTGAGGGTGGCTCACCCACTGAGGGGGCGAGGGAGCACGGCCTTGCTGTGGCCCCCGCGAGCTGCCCGGATGGGTATGGTGGGATCAGAGGGTGTAGGTGCCTTTGCTGTGCAGCTCCTGCAGGTGTGGCTGTGGGTGGTGGTACTGTGAGCTGGACGGGATGGAGCATCTCCAGCACTGGAAGACATACTGGGCTGAGTATCCCCAGTGCTCAGACCTGGACCAGACTGAGCATCCCCAGTGCTGGGGGCTGGACTGGATGGACCATCCCCAGAGCTGGCAATCAGATGGAACAGTGCATCCCTAGTGCTGGGAGCCACACTGGACTGAGCATCCCCAGTGACAAGAGGGTGACTTCCCCCCAGTTAGGCTGGGAGGTCCTGCTTGGTACAGCAGGGCTGGTGTCTGAGCAGGGACCAGGCAGGAGGTCAAGGCCACTAAATGCAGTCTCCTTGTGGGGCAGAGAAGCAGATCTCCTCCTGCCGACCTCTCCCTCTCTGAGCATCCTCACAGGGGCTGGGGGCACCCTGGCTCAGACAATGCTGATGCCCTGGCTCTGTCTGCCTTTCACTCCTGGCGTGCGAGTGTGGCCCTGGAGGAACACAGCTGCTCTCTCCCTGTGCCAGGGAATACTGTGTGGGAGGGATTTTGGTGCAAATCTCTCAGGCAGTGCATGTTCCTGCCAGCACGGCACGGCTTGCACATCCCATGCCACAGGAACCTCTGCCCTCCCTGTCAGCAGAGTCAAGGACTTGACTAATCCCGAACAGGCTGGTTGCAGTTGGGGTAGGCTGGGGCGGGTGAAATGGCCTCCAAGGTATCCCATGACTTTGACATTTCTTTGAACTTTGGGACACTTGACCCCAGGCTTGGTCTGGAGGCTGTGTGTGGGTGACAGGCCCTCTCCAGAGATTTTTGGCTGGAGGAGAGGACCCCTGTCTGCAGGGTTGCCCATGACTTCCCCCTGCTCAGTTCTGTCTGGACTGAGCCTCAGCCCCCAGTGCCTCAGCCTCCCCCAGTGCCAACCAGTGCTCAGCCATTGCCACACCAGTGATGGAACCATATGGGTCCACAGGGACACCCTCCTACCTGCATTCATGCTTTGGGCAGGGATTCAACACCCATAGATGCTGCCAGGGAATCCTCCTTATCGCCACCAGCCTGGTCTGACACGTCCTAAACTCAGTGCAATTTTTTTTGTGGGTTTCAATAGGTGTAAAACTTTTTGCTGAATTGCAAAGCATCTGAAGAGCTGGGTCTCTCTCTAGGAGGCCCTGGTGATGCTCTGCACCACAACATTTCCTTGCTCATTAGCAAGGGAGCAGGGAAGCAGGGGAACATGCCCCCAACACAACCATGCTGCTGTGGCCCAAGGCAGCTGCCCCTGCGCCCCTGTGGCTGAGGGACACCCCAATTCCCTGGGGAGGGAGCCTGCATGTCCTTGGGTTATTACACACATCGCGGCTGGGTGACAGCATTTCCCAAGAACACATGTTCCCTCATAAACCCTGGCTCTGCTTATCTCAAGGGGCACATCCGACAATTAGCTTATCTGCTGTGAAAGTGAGGAACGGCTTTGGTTATCTGGCTGGCTTCCGCAGGCTTGAAAAAAAAAAAAAGGGGGAAAGAGCCCCTGAAGACCGAGGCACATCCTCCGTGTCCTATAAATAAAGTGACTGTGCTCTGAGTGTGCCGCAGATGGACTCCATGTGCTTGGGGTGGGGAGCTAGATTTGCTCCCTACTTTTGACGATGCTTAGTGCTCCCTTCTGTAAAACCCTGCCTGCAGTTGCTGCCAGCTTTGCCAAGCCATCCCAGGATGGGTGGCAATATTTTGCAGGGTGGGTTGGAGCCTCTGGTTCAATTTTGGGGGAAAATTTCAGTCGGAGAGCATGGCTCTTTCCAAGCATGAGGGTAAGGGAAAATAAAGCATTTGTCCTTATTTTGTTTTAAAATTCTGCCTTTGAAGCAATTTGGCAAGTAGGGAGGGAAGAGAGGCTGAGATTTGTCTTGTGTCCCTGGAATATGCTCAAATTTGACCAAGCTAGAACACTTTATTTGGGAAAAAATGCGGTTAGCACAAGCTCGGTGCAAACCTCTTCCATGGGAGCAGCTCCCGTCCCTGGGTACAGGTTCACCACCTCCAGCTCCCGGGCAAATGGCTGCTAAAGCAAAGGGTCACCCGTGTCCCAGGGGTGCTAGACCCCACCAGAGGCTCTGGGGTCAGAGGAATGACATGAGGGAGCCTGCAGCCACATGAGCTCCAGCCTCTGTTAACCATGGTCATGCTATGCTTGACTTTGTTTTGGGTAATTTGCACCATTTTTCTCCTGTCCCATAACAATCTTGTGTGAAACACATACAAAACATGCATGTTTAGCCAGGCCTTGCAGCGTGGTTAAGTTGTCCTCTGTGCAATGGCCTTCAAACCCAAGGATGTTTCTCCTCCTGCCTGGCCCAGGACATGGGGTCCCTCACTTGGAGAGAAAATTAAGAATTGGTTGAGTTAATTTGCTGCAGACTATTGTCTGAGGAGCCAATAACCAAAATAGCTGGTGGAGACCCCAACTTTACTCCCTCCTGAAGACTCCTGGAGACTTTCTAGAGCTCCTTCCTCCTGCAGACTTTCTGCAGGGTGGCTGGTGCCCCATGTTCTGCTCCAGTGAAGGCATGGGCTGCTTTTGGAGAGGAGCTTCTCTTGGTTTCTCCCACTCCTTCTCCTGCCTCCTGCTCTCCCCTAAATCTGTATGAAGAAACAAGTATCTTGTTTGCAAGCTAAAAACTAGAAATGATTTATATGTTTATAAGCCCGGCTCTGGCTCCATTTATTTTGGCAAAGGAATTGTTTGCATCTTTGCAGAATTCCTTCACCCAAACCACTCATTAGATACGAATTTCAAAACAGCCAGAGGGAGCGGGTGACTCAGGGGAATTAGCAAATGGCTTCCCAAAGCCTTTTACGTCAAGTCCAGAAGCTTGATTCCAGATTTTGATGCCAGTGGCCCAGAAGACATTGTCATCTAATGTTGGGTCAGTGACCACGAGTCAAAGAGTATAATTGAGGACCTCAGCCTTTAACTCCTAGCTGGCAGGTGTCTTCACTGTGGGAAACCTCAGCTGAGGGAAAATCCAGAAAAGATGGGAAAAGAATGATTCAATCAATGAGCTTTCACCAGACATGATGTTAGCACAGGTGCTGACAGAGAAATAGAGATGTTCTACCACAGCCCTTTCACCCCAAGGTGGTGATCTGAGGACTTCTGGAAAGGACTTTTGAGGAGGGTCAGCCTTGAAGTGACAGCTGGCTCATCTGCTATGGCTTTAAAGATTACCTTGATTTTCACCCTATTTCACTTAGAAGGAAGATGTGGATGGAGATGATACCAGCTTTTGCTTTTCTCTGGCAGACAAAACAAACAAAACAAGCGTCAGGTGTGATGATACTCCATCACCTTGTCCTGGCAGAGCTGCTTGACTTGGGCTGGAGCTGTGAAAGAAAGCAATGTCTCAGACTGCTTTGGCTGAGGAGATGTGTGTGTGGAGGACATTGCTCTTCTGATGGCACTGCGAGGGCTCTGGACACTTTCAGTGCCCTCAGAAATGTGTGCTTGAGCATAAGGGGACAGGCACATCTTTTGTGTGAGAAGGTCTGTGAGAAGTGGGATCGGCTGAGATCCTCCTGGCAGGAGGAGACCCCTCTGCCCTGGACCAGGCAGCCTGGACTACCAGAGGTGTCTCATCCTCTGAGCCTCCATGGGCAGCCGGTAATGGTGTCCCCAACCTCCACGTCACCTTTTTTCCCTGGAGGCCCAGATGAAGGTCCATCAGGCAGCATCTCCTGCAGCAGCGATGTGGGGAGCCTGTGTCTGCACTTTTGGTCCCTACTCATGTGTATCTGGGAGCTCACAGTGCCACCAAACTCCCAGTCTCCATCCTCACTCCACCCCAACCTGCCCTACAGCCCTGCCTCAGCACGCCAGCTCGCTCCAAGCCAACCTCGGCTCCTTGTCTCTCAAGTAGAGATGAAAATAAACTCCAGTGAAGGGTCCTTTAACTTTCTCTACTCGAGTGAAAATAAATGTGATTTCCCCACCACCCAGCCCTGTAAATTCCCCGCACTGTGAAATATCTTCCAGATATAGTAAAGAGACGGCTTTCGGCTATTTTTTTTAAACATCTTTAACTGCTGTATATATTTCCAGGGAGACGTAATAAGCGCTACAGCTAATTTATCTGCATGTACTGTAAATATTTTCAGGAGATAGCAGAAAGGATTTCAAACACATGGCTGGGAGGATTGGCACACAGCTATGCTGGGTGGGAAGGACACCTTTAACCCTTCACGTGCCATACCCCTTCCCTTTGCTTCCTCTCCATGTGTCCCCTCCGCAGCATCTCCCCACCAGCCCACAGCTGTCCCTCCAGCCTGATGTCTGTCCAGAATATGCATGGTTTGAACAGGGCAGTGAGCCTTGCTGTTTCACTTGACCACAAGGTCCTTGCTCTGGGGGCACTGGGAGCACAGTTCTGCCAGGGCACACCCCACACCCCCCCCCGCCCCCGACCTGCTGCCTGCAGCTGTGCCTGGAGCCCTCCATTGTTGTGGTAAGGTATTAGCTGTCTTTTTCTACCTGCCAAGCCACAGAAATGAGGTGTTCAGATCACTGCTCACCCTTGCAGGAGGTTAAAACCTTCATGGGAACAAAAGCACAAACGCCAATATGGTGGTTGCTATTTGCTCAATTTATTAACTGCGCAATTGCTTTATATACGCCTTTCTGTACATCGCGAGATCTTTAGTTCCCTGTTCTTTCCGTACATTGCGAAATCTTTCATGTGTCTCTATTCTTCCCATACATTGTGAGATCTTCTCAGCGCCTCTCCCTACACTCCATCCCTGCCCACACAGCTACCTGCTGCTACAAGCACAAGACAAGTTTTGGGAAGAAAAACGCCTGCTTGAACACCTAAGTCAGTGTCTTGCAGCCTCAGGAACCTCTAGGTTTCATCAGAGGTTTCAGCCCCAGCGGGGGAAACCAGGGTGCCCAGTTATTGCTGAGAACTGGGGCTGGGTGTGGAGGCTGAGCAGGGCCGGGGCAGAGATGCTACAGGCTTTGGTCCCCTGTGTCCCTGGGAATGGGAGTCCTGCAGAAGAAGGATCCTTGGTCCCCAGACAGGCCATCCCCAGGGCTTTCAGCTGGAATGGGAGAGAGCCTGGGCAATGGAGAGCTAGGGGAGCAGAGGGTGGCAGGATGCAGTTGTGGATGGCTCTTCGGAGTGCATTCACTTGCAGATGCAGAGGTCCCTGTCCACACTCCACCCAGCCCCAGGGGATGCAGGAGTAGGGAGATGCTGGGATACAGCCCACCATGCACCCATGGCCCCACTCCTGGCATGGTGACTTCCCCACTACTCATTCCACTCACGACCTCATCCATAGTGCCATGATCCTTTGGGGATCATGAGCCCATTTTGGGGAGAACTCTGGCAGGGATGGGTGAGATGGGGGTACTCTTCCTGTGCCTCAGTGCCCTCCAGGAGCTTCTGTGGGGGGACAAGAAACTTTCCAGGGCACGGTCTGGGGAGGAAGCCATGGGGTGCTGGACTAGGGGGAGCAGAGGTCTTTCATTATGCAGCCGATGTCTGGTGTCAGCAGGGAACTGCACAAAAAGCACATTCAATTCAATGCTTGTTATTAAGCAAACCCAGCTCTGTGGCACGAACAGCCTGTCCTGAAACTGCAGGTCAACGCAGCTGGGCCAGTCAATCCACTGAGGGTTCTGCCTGCCGGATCGGGGAGGTTGCGCACCCTCCCCATCGCTGCCCTCGCTTCTGCTGCGAGCTCAGCATGAGCTCACTGCGAGCTCCTGCCTCCCACCTGCTTTGAGGGGCTCCTATGGCCAAGACAACATTTCCCCTGGGATCCTCCTGCAATAAGCCTCCTCCACTCTGGCGGCGTCCCACCTGGTGGTGCCAAACTCACCTGGGGATCAGGGATCCCAGCTGGGGCTGGGGGTCCCGCAGCCCCATCAGCTGGGTGTTTCTGGTTCACTGCAGCCAGGCACTGCCTCAGAGAGGGCAGCTCTGAGGTCCCTGTCGGCACATAGGAGCGGGGAGGATGTGCTAAGGGTCTGTTAGGAAGGAAGATGGGATTTCACCAACTGCTGGCACCTTGAGGTTTTCGGACTCCTCTCCACTGTCTGAGCTCTGGGACCTGGGCTTTCAGTGCAGGCACAGCTCTGATCCAGACCAAAACCTAGAGGGCTTGTGGTCCCTTTGGCTTGTTGCAAAGGATCACTTAAGTCCTAGATAGGGCAGTTTCTCCTGCCAGCTACAGCTGGACAACAGGCTGGGGTGTTCAGGACAGGAAAGCTGTCCCACAGTCACCTGGGCAGCTCCAGCAGAGGCGAGTCCTCCCTGGCAGTGGATGCAGATGCATTGGCTGCATCCTCCTTGCAATCTGCTCCCCAGACTCCTTTCTTCATGATGTAATTTAATGCAGAGCAAGGACACGAGGTACCTATTGGCTTGGAGCCACCTGAAAAGCCATAAAAAGGAGATAAAAGTCTTTAAATGCTAAGCCTGTCCGAAGAGACAATAAAAGGCAAATGTCTCCCCAGCTTTATATCTATGCCTTTTTACTTGATTTATGAAGTTTTTGCTGTACTCCTTCATGGTTTGTGACTCTTCAAGCTGTTCAACTGTTGTAAAAGGCCTGTGGAAGCAAACTGCATCAGCCCAGGGTCCATCTGGTCTCCAAATCCATCCCTCAGCCCAGGCTGGTCCTGCTGCAGGATCCAGCTTGAGGTCTACGATGGCCTTTGCTCGATGTCCCGCAGGGGACAGCAGCTTAGGGTGAGTCCTGATGCCCCAGGGAAGCACTCGTGCTGCTGCAGAAGGCACAGGGAGAGTTTCACAAAGAGGAAGAGGCATGCAAAGAGAAAGGGCCCAAATGTTTCCATTCAGCCGCCGGGTGAGCGGCAAACATTTGGGAGCTGGATCCGCAAAGAGGATCCAGATGGGGGGGAGCCACAGCTGCTCACTGCAAGCGGAGCCTGGGTGTCTTTGGGGACATGGGGTGGAAGGTCGGCAGGGGGCAGCCCCAGGGCTGGGGGGGGCTGCGGCAGCGGGGAACGGAGGCAGCCATCCTCACACAGCCAGCATGTGCAGATCTGGAGCTAATCAGCCCTGAGACAGGATGCATGAGTGTCTGTTGGGGCAGGGCTATGAAAGCAATTGCTCTCAATAAAACAATGCTTCCCTCCTCTGTCTCATTCGGAAGTGAAGCTGTGAGCCTGAATGTCCTCAGCTGACTCTCCTGGTCCTTCTGCCTCCTCTGAGAGGGAGGAATTGATGGAGACATGGGGATCAGTGCAGCTGAGCAGGAGCCTGTGTGCTTTCACATCACCCCGTGCTGGTGCCCCCAGGCTCTGCCTGCCATGCTGGTTGTTGGCTGTGGTCTGGGCAGCTGAGCACATCTAAAAGACAGGGACTCTCAGGTGCAACCATCCCTCTAAGGTTGGGAAATGAAGACATTCCTTCCTGCATGCCTTTGGTTTTCCCAGACCAGCGCGTGTTGCAGGAGAAGCAGCAGCAAGGCTTGTATCATGGCAAGGGGGAAGAAGATGCTCTGAGCCAGCATGGATATGGGGACGGGATGGCACCAGGGCTGCACTGGCAGCACCTCCTGCCTGGGGCACGGCAATGGTGGGACACAGCCCCTCCGAGTGCCTGCTCTGCTCCTGGAGGTGGGGATTGTCCCAGCTGAACTGAGAAGGTCCTGGATGGCCAGGCAGGAGCAGAGCAGCTGACTGTGGCTGTCCTGGGGACACTCAGGGGTGTCCCCACTCCCCCCCTGCAGCTGGTACCCCTGTTGTCCCCAGTCCTCACTCCTGACAGGCAGCAGCACCCAAGAGCAGCGTGTGACTGCTGTGCCGGGACAGCCTGGCCTTGTCCTGCAGCGCCCTGGGAAGGGCACATATGTCCCGACAGGTCCCCCCACCCCACAGCCTATGTCCCTTCCCTGCTGCCACGCTGTGCTGTCTCACCCCCAGGAACATTTCCTTTTCTTTTCTGCACAAGCAGCAGCATTTTTTTTTTTTTTTTTTGTGTGCCTGTTGCTGAAACCTTCAGGCTCCAGGTCCAACTTCTTCAGCTTCAAATGGTGACTTTGAATGTCTCCTCTCTGGTCCAGCTCCACGACTGGGCTCCCCTGGGACCCCCAGCTCACTGAGCCCTCCATCACCTCTCACACTTAGTGCCAGTTTGCAACAAAAACAATGAAGTAGAAGATTTGGAGGTGCTGGGGTGGGAGCGATGTGGGGGAGCAGAATTTGGCCTGTCCTTAAAGGTCTCTAAAAAGATATATATATATTCTTGCCTGTAAAAAAATTAGTAATTTTAAACCGCAGGCAAATGCTTCACATTCCTGAGCAATGCTGCCCTCTGTTTACTGCCCTTATTGTTCTCAATGAGCTGGAACCGTGGAAATGAATATGCGCTCCGACCCCATCCTTCGCCCTGAGAAAGAAAGGAAGAAAGAAAGAAAAGAGGAAAAAGAACTAAAACTGCCAAAGGAAAACAGAGTCATTCTCCCTATGATTGAGTGAAAGAATAATATGGGACCGTGGAAATAGAGCTGCCAGGGCGCAGCAATTGATTTAAAGCGGGAGCTGAATGCCGTCACCGCCGTGGTGTGCAGGGCTCACCCCCCTGGGGGTGGCTGCTGGGTTCCCCCAGCCGTCTCTTCTGCACAGAGAGATGTTGGCCATGGGACGGGGAGGTCAGACACTTGGGGGTTGCTGGCAAAGGGCAGGAAGATTTAAAGCTCAGCCTGGGGCTTAGGTTATCTCAGGCTAGGGCATTGCTGCAGACCACACAGGCACATGCCAAAATAATTTTTAGTGGTTCCGCAATATAACGAGCAGCCCATGGGGCCGGGAACCGTGCTGTGCTGACAGGCTGCCTTGGCACACTGGCACGCCGTGGGGCCTGCTGGTGTGCTGGGCTGCAGCAGGGATGTGCATCAGGCTGCAGAGGGATGTGCATCAGGGGGGCTGTGCATCAGGGGGCTGTGCATCAGGGGATTGTGCATTGGGCTGCAGGAGAATGTGTACTGGGCTTTGCAACCTTGTTCTCCATCTGACTGAGGGCTTCCAGGCTGCTGGAGTCCAGGGAGCAGAGACCCTGCCCAGAAGAGGACTCCAAGCCCCATTGTCTGGTTTTGCTCTCCCCAAGTCACAAACCCATTGCCTGAGGGCTGGGACGAGCAGAGAAACCAGTCGAGCTTTGGGCTTTTCAGCCAACAACCCTATGCCCCACAGCACCCGGTTTGTCAAATGGGTACAGGGATGTCAGGGAGGGGACATTTTTGCTGAGACCCAGGTCCCCCAATGCCCACCTGTGGCCCCAACTTTGGGGACTGCTCGGAGGCAGCGCTGGGTGCTGGCCTGCTCAGGGTGGGGGTGACCCAGCTGCCCTGCAAAAGGGGTGAAGGCAGTTGCTGCTGCCAGGGCAAAGTCCCCGTCCCTCCTGCACTCCCTCAGTTAATCATCACGTTGGGTAATTGCACGAGTGGCCGAGCGGGCAGCCCGCGAGGACTTGCCTGCAGGTGTGGGGCGAGCCAGAGGCCCGGCGGGCCGTGGACGGGTGCAGAAAGCTTTTAACTGGAATAGGGTTACAGCCAGGCAGCCCAGCAATGCCAGGGATGTGAGGAATCCCCTACCTGCTTCAAAAGGACGCTTTCTTTATCGGCTAATTAAAAAAAAGGGCAGTGGTAGGGGGGAAACGGCATGCACCTGTGCCGGCAAACACCAGCCAAGAAAGGGGGAAGTGAGGGATGGAGCCGGGAGCAGGAGCGAGGAGGGGGTGAAGGGACTGCAGTAGAGGGCAGTGATAGAAGAGCAAGGACTGGGACTGGTGAGCACCTCTGGGGTGCCATAGCATCGCTGTTGTGACATGGGTTGTGACACGCAGCCCCTGCCTGATGCCCACCATAGCAATGCAGGGGAGGGGCTGTGGTCAGGTCATCTTCATCCCCATGCAATGGCACCCCTCTGCCTGCCAGGGACCGAGGGAGGGACCCAGGCTAGAAAGCACCTCTACAGTCGCTTCATTGGCAGGGTTTAATATTAATGCATAGGGATGCGTCCTCACTGGGTAGTCTGGTATGAGCTGTATATACCATCACAGCTCCCCAGCAGTGTCCCAGCCAAGTTTCATGCTACTCAGCTCTTGCTCTTCCTTTCTTCTTCCTCAGTTGTTAAGCAGAAAGAGTGTTTCAAAATTGGGGTTTCGGTCAAAATTGCTCCTGCAGTGAGTCAACCTTAGCAGCATTGATGCAGGTAAAATTTCCAGTGGGAAAGAGCAAATTATTCTTGGGGCTGATGGGGGTGAGCCCCGACTTGGGGATTTATGTCTCAAGGCTGTTTTCCGATCTGGCTCCTCTGATGTCCAGTGGAAGTAGAGTAAGGGACAGAGCATCTCTGAACTCTCCATCCCTCTGTTGACTCTGGTTGAAATTGGCTGGTGGCTTTGAAAGTTATAGAGTTGGATAGAGAGACATACCCGCACATACCACGACTGCAGAAACCTCGTTTGCTTGGGAAGCCAAGCCAAAAAAAAAAAAAAAGATTAAACATAGTGGAAACGAGCCATTTGTAGGCTGTTGGAGCAGTTTGGACAAAGAGCCCAGCACTGATTTAATGACATCATTTCACACATTTAATTAAATAGGTGCAACTCTGTGCAGGAAGGAGGCTGTGGGCACTGAGATACCCTGGGGATTTGCAGAATGGAGGAGCAGGGCTGGTCGCTGTGGCCACGCTGGCCGGCTCCAGCTCTGGGGAAAGGGATGGATCTGACTGAGCACATGAAAGAAACCCCGGAGTGGTTGTTAGTGTGTAGGGGACTGTCGCATCCCATCTCCACACCAGCGTGCTGCAAGGATGGACATCCCACAGTGAGGGCAGGGGATCCTCAGATCCCAGGGTGATGCTGGCAACACCTCGCTGAGGCCAGGCTGGGGTGTGCTCCCACCCACTGAGCCTCAGTTTCCCCAGCTGTGGGGCACAGGCTGGGCCCCCGGGAGATGCTGGGAGGCTGCAGACTGGGGGCTCCAGCCTGGAGTCTGACCTGGGAATTCAGGTGGACAGACAAAATCTAGCTGGATAGGGGAGTGTGGCTCTTCTTATAAACCTACCTCTCCATACCCCCAAATGGGACTTGGGTTTCCTGGGAGGCCCCTAGAGGTTCTGCTGCCCCCCACTGCACAGGGGTGTGGGAAATGGGGCTGGGTGCCGTCCCGCTGACACCAGCAGTGGTGATGAATGTGTCCTGTCGGTCACAGTCCCCTGCGTGGTGCCCAGGGTGAGTAGCTGGGGATCTCACCCCCATGGGTCACATCCTGCACCATGGCCCAGCCCTAGACTGTGCCCACCCCTTGCAGGGCCAGGCCTGGGTGATGGGAACACAGCACAGATGCTGATGCAGCAGCACATCTTGAGGAGTGTCTGGGTTTGGGAAGGCTCCTAGGGCCCCTGGTAGCACACACACACACCCCCCGCCTTACTCCTCAGGGCAGAGGGGCTTCAGCACAGCCCCTGAGCCTGAGGCTGCTGCAGCTGGGTGCATCCACTGCTCCACGCTGGCTCTGCTCCCAGCCAGCCTGGCCCTGCCAGCATAGGGGAAAGGCACAGGCTTATGGGGATGGGGGTGGGAGGAGAAGGACAGGGACGAGAACAGCTAAACTTTGAGCTTCACACACCTTGCTCTATAGATGTTGGCTTAGTCTTGCCTCCCCTCCCTGCCTGGCAGCCGAGGACCACATGGACCTGTGCCAGCAGAAAACAAATGCCCTTCCAGAGCATCATGGGGGTCAGTGGGGTGGGAGGTGAAGGATCAGGGGTTGGGGGACTGTGGGGCTGTGTGGGAGAGGACAAGGTCCCCCTACATCTCCCCCCATGGGACAGGAAAGGACTCCTCCATCTCTGCTGCAGCACGTCCAGGGACAAGGTGGAAGCATAACCCTGGCCATGGTGGGGCTAAAGGCCCCTCCCCACCCCACTGCACCCTGAGGATGTGCACACCGGGCCCCCTCTCCTTCCATCCCCTTTTGTAGTATCAGGAGAGGCAGGAAGAGATGTTCAGCCTTAGCAGCAGCATCACAGTGGCATCACAGGGACATATGGTCCCCGACGAGCTGCAGCCCAGTGGGGAGCTGCTGCACGTCCGGGACTGGAGCTGCGTGATGAGTGGGAAGCCAGCACAGACCCCCAGCCTTGACAGGCTAGGACTGTGGTGGGGACGAGCCTTTGCAGCATTGAACCTTGCACCCTGGTCGGGTTTGCAGAGCTCTGCCATGCTGACTACCTCCAGCACAGATCTCCAGGACCAGCAAGGGGACAAGCAGCTTCATACCCCCCCTGTCCCTCTTCCCAGAGGGGGATATCCAGGCTGTGTAATGCAGCCTGGGTCTGTATCACCTCCAGACACACCCTGTGCTCCTTGGTTATCCATGATAGAGTTTTCAAGGACTGTCCCCATGGTGTGGTGGACCTGTGCCAGCGGGAGCTGCAGGAAGCTGGGCATCTGCCAGCACCACCTCCTGCTGGGCAAGATCTGGGATGCGTTTCCAGCCTGGAAGGTGGAAGACATTTTAATACCCAAGTTTCTTGCTGAGGCACTGCAGCTCCCAGCTTTCCAGTACATCTCCCCTGGCCAGGGGTCTCGGTATGCCCCTGACCCCTGACCCTTGTCCCCATGGTGGGAGGAGAGCCAGTTCCCTATCTCCTGCCAGTTGTCCCATGGGACAACATACTGCTGCTGTCCTGTGCCAGGAATGACATGGTGCCATCGTGAGTCCCTACCTCGCATGGGCAAACACATGCAAATCTGTCCCAAAAGCAGACGTGCCAGCTCCATCCTAAAAACACCTGCTCGGATCCTGTAAACATGGCACATGTGTGAGCTGACCCCTTGGGACTGCCTGGAACCCAGCTGGCGGCTCCTGACAAGCAGGAGAAGGCTGGTACTGCTCTTTCTAAAGATGTCCCTTTCTGTCCCTCTGCCTCAGGTGATAAATTTCAAAGGAAAATTTTGGGTAGAGGATGTGGAGCTTTGCAGCTGCTTGAGCAGATTGAAGCTGTGTACAGAATTTGACCAGATTCTCCAGTGTGTGTGATGGTTTGCCCAGCTGCTTGCATCTCCCTGCTCTGCAGTGAGGGCCTGTAGCTCAGCACAATGGAGCTTGGGATGAAAATGCTAGGTTTGGCTAAAATATCCCTCCTCTGGAACCTCAGTGTCCATAGCAGCTTGACACAGTCAGTTTGTGATGCTGCGGGGTGCTCCATGTGGGTCCTGCTCAGGTCCCATGTACTGAATGCTCTTATCACCCTCTGCAACTCCCTGACAGGAGGGTGCAGAGACGGGGGATGAGTCTTTTGAACCAAGTAACAAGGATAGGACAAGAGGGAATGGCCTCAAGCTGCCCAGGGCAGGGTCAGGCTGGCTCTGAGGAAGGATTTCTTTGCAGAAGGGGCTGTTGGGCGTTGGAATGGGCTGCCCAGGGCAGGGGGGAGTCCCCATCCCTGGAGGGGTTGAAGAGTCAGGTTGACCCAGCGCTGAGGGATCTGGGGGAGTTGGGAACAGTCAGGGTGAGGTTCATGGTTGGACTGGAGGAGCTTCAAGGTCTTTTCCAACCGAGATGATTCTGTGATTCTGTGAGTTGTGTCCCTACTCAGTGTGGTGAGACTTCCCTTCCCCCACTAGTCATCACCTGGGGATACTGCACCCCTCCTGCTCCACTGCTCTCAGTGCTGGCCACCACAGGCTTCCCTCTCACCATTCTGCTCCCGTTGCTGCCCGCAACCCGCTTCAGCTGCCTGCTTGCATCCTGACACAGCTGCCTTCATCTCAGGAACCTCTGATACAGCCATGCAGGCACAGCCCTGCTGCCTGTGACAGTACAGGGAGGTGGTCCCCGGCCTGAGACACAGCTCCATGATGCCTTCAGCTTTTCCAGAAGAGCTGTGAGAAGCTGAGCTGCCCCACAGGAGAACCCAGGGGCGGAGGGAGCAGCAGAAGGGAGGAGGGGGAGTTTCCCCTCCTAATTTCAATAAACTAAATGAAAGGGGTGGAAAATTGGTATTTCATGCAAAACTTGGCGAAGGTTAAACCAGTTCCAGATGCTGTCTCAGAAGATTTTGCTCCAACCTGATCTGTTGCAGATAAAGTCGTAGACGCCCCTGCCAGATATTGTATTACATGCCAGCAGAGTTTCCAAACAGCGCCGTGATCCAGGTCGCATTTCATGCCATGCTGTCCCATAAAGTGAACAGAAAGGACTCAGAAATGTCACTGTCACTGCAAACCCATCCTGGGACTGCACTGAGCATCCCTTGGTGAAGACAAGGTGGGGTGGTTGGCCAGGCGGTGGCAGCCCCTCGGGGAACCAGGCACCAATATGAGGGACCCCCTCTGCCCCTGGCCACCTCTGTGGCTGTACTCCCTCACATGAACCCTTTCCAGCAGGACCACAACAGGCCAACAGGCTTCTGTTTCTGCTCCTGTTCTGACCTGCTCCCATCCCTGTGGGCTTGGCTCCACACCCCATTACCCCTGTGGTACCCAGCATGCAGCTGGAGAAGACCCAGCAGGGTGACCATCGTGGACGTAGGGTTGTTTTCTGCATAACCGTAGGCATGGGAGATCAGAAGCTTCCTTGGTCATGGCTTTGAGCAAGGTCCAGGGCCGTGCACAGCGAAACCCTGTAGCTCTCAGCCCCACTGACAGCTCATGCCTGCCACCATGTGTGGCTGATGCGCAGGGTGCTTGTAAGGTTGGGTAAACTGAGGCAGAGACAGGCCAAGAGTAGACGAGGAGCTGCCTGCACCTCTTGGGCTAGAGCTCTGCCCCACGCCTGTCTGTGCTGAGGAAACAGGGCTCCCGTGGCTGAGCTGCGGCTTTGGTGCGGGCCAGCAGTGGGTCCAGCTGCGGGTCGGGCACACCTGCCCGGAGCGGGAACATAGCCGGCATTCCTGCCCTCGGAGCCCCCTTCCTGCCCCCCCGCCGGGCGCTGCGCCCCCGCTGCCTTTCGGCCTCCGCTTGTTTTCTTAGCAGGCGGGTCCTGCGCTCGCCGAGCCCAACAATTTCCTGCCCGGACGAACACATTCCTCTCCCCATCGCAGGTCCCTCCTGCCACTTTCCCACCTCGGTGCTGGATGCTGCTGCCTTCCAGTGCCCGCACCACAACCCCCCTCTCCCCTCCTGCCCCCCTGCCTTAGTTTCCCCAGATGGGACCCCATGCTGCTCCTGGGAAGCAGAGCAAAGCCTGGAGATGTGGGATGACGAGGTTTGCATCATCCTCCCACAATTTTGGGTGCTGAAGGAGGTGTTGTCTGTTCCCCATTGGAGTGTTGGGGGACTGGCTGAGCACCTGTGGGGAAGAGGTGATCTGGAATGGGATCTGGGGGGATCCAGTCCAGCTCTGGGACAAGCATCAGTTTGGAAACACTGCTGGCAGTGCTGATGGCACTGGCAATGTCCCCAGGCTCATCGATAAGAGGTGATCTTGGGGTCCCCCTGCCCCCTGGGAGAGTGAGCCTGAAAGCAAGACAGACCGAGTCAGGCAATGCCAGGCACTTTCCTGCCCCAGCCTGGGGGTACCACCCAGGTGGGCTTTCCACCTCTATGAGCTGGGAAAACCTAAAAGGCAGCAGAGCAGTGAGATGGTGACCTGGGATGGCCACAGACAGGGTGGCACCATGTCATCACCTCAGCTTGCTGAGCCCAGCACTGATGGAGCTGCTGGGGGGGGCAGAGAGGGAAGTGGTGGGCAGAGCCCATCAGATCCACCTTGAAGACCACCTCCCTGGCCAGCTGGGGAACCATAGTGCAGGGGCCAGCTGCAGAGGACTGTGGCCAGTGTGATGTGATGAGGTGCGGGTTCTGAGCCAGAGGGACCCCCGGTTCTGGGACTGCTGCTGCTGGCAGAGAGGGCTGGGAGGTGGGTGGGCAGGGACAGGCAGCCCGGGGTGGGCAAGCCTGCCGGACGTGCCCTTCCCACCCGCCCCCCCCCACGCTGCCAG
>NW_020799118.1:16764597-16768164 GCF_003259725.1 Athene cunicularia | reverse complement strand
CCTCTTCCTCCTTAGAGCAGGAAAGCTAGCCAGGAATTTTTGGAAGATCTCTGAAAGGCTTGGCAGAGGTAGGGTACTGGCACTGACTACAAGACGAAAGCAAAATAGGAAATGTCTGGCAAAGCCACCACCAGCAACAGTCCAGTCATCAGCCACAGCAAGTATTTCACTGCTGCCATCAGAAAAATTAACAGAAACGTTGTCAATCTGTGAAAAGAAGAGCAGAGAGCATCCTGTGGCAACTTGCAGTTGACTGGGCCTTGGACTGAAGGGCTAACTCCAACCAGATTGCTGTACTCTGTGAAGGTGCCATCCGTCTATTTTCCAAGTGTTTGCTGGAGAGAGATCCAGAGAGAGGGAGGGAGGAAGGGAAAAAGGATACACCTTTAAGCACAAGTTATTTTATTGCGTTAAATCATACATATAGACTTAGAAACCTGAATTTAGATATCCTTTTTATAAGAATGACTGTCTGAAACAATTTTTTTCTCCTCTCTCTTTTAACACATCTGCCAATATAATCTGACCTTTTCCAAATAAATAAAGCCCGTGCGCTCCAGCTTTGATCCCATGCTCCAAATTTTCTATTTACTTAATTGGCCCATCCAAGGTCTGAGTGAGCCGCGGGCCGGCAGCTGCCGCCGCCGCATTCCTGGGGGCTTATCGCCACCCGCTCACCTGGTTGTCATTACCATGGCCGCCCCCGGCCCCACGTCCCCGCTGCGGCCACCTGAGCCTGCGCTGCCCCTGCCCCAGGCTGCCTGGGCTCTGGGCCCCCACTCCCACTGGGTACCCTGCCTTGCTGCTGCGGGTTGGGGGTGTGGGAGTGGGGATGCCCTGTTGGGGTTTTATGGAGGATCCTGCTCATCCAGAACCCATTCTTGACACTGTCATCCTGCTCCACCTCGCCTCCATCTCTGGAGGGCAGCTTGCTCTAAGGGAAAGAGGACCCCCACAGGTGCCCATCCCTGTGGAGGGTATAGGGTCAGGGGCTTCCCCAGGCAGTGTAGGGAGGGATGCTCCTTCAGAAACAGGACCAGAGCTTGAGTCGCTGCTCACAGATGTTTCTGTCTCCGTACAGATTCTATCCTGGTAACCCTCCCCTGAATTAAGGACCATAAATATCCCTCCCCATAGCAGGAGGGAGTACAGGGCTTTGATGGCACACGGGGATGAAGGCTCTGGGCATCCAGAAAAGGTCACCCCCGAGCAGTGACAGTCCCTTCTCCCCCAGACCTTCCCTGACAATGTAACAGGTCATGGTGGGGACCAGGCACTTCTGCAGAAGACCAGGCACACTGAGCTACTGGGACAGCTAACACCTCAGCAGGTCCCCCCTCTCCTGGCCATGGGGAGCCCAGCCTGGGATGTGCAGGGCTGGAACCAGAATAGATGAGAGGACCACATGTCCTTCTGCAGCACTGCCTGTGTTGGGGAAGAGGAGGTCATTGGGCCATAGGAGATAGAAAGTCCCTGAGGTGGGGTTGCTCCTATACTCTCAGCAGATGCCTTTCAGCTACTATTTTATCATCCAGGAAAAGGAAAAAAATGTGGGGAAAGCTGCAGGCAGACCCAGACACATGCTTTGGTCCTGTACCCTTCCTCCATGCGACTGCCCTGAAGAGGCAGAAGTTCCTTATGGCTGTGGTTGCTCAGCTCCTTCAGGCAATAACCGAAGGGTGTGAGTGGGCTTCAGGACCCTGCAGCTAGTGGGGAGGTGGGGAGAGCAGAACCAAAGGGACCCCTCTCTGAGCAGGAGGGTTCACCTGGGCACAGGCACTGCTGGTGTGACTCGGAGCCTCTCACAGGCACATCCCAACCATCGCAGCCCTGTGACACCACACAATGCCTCCTGAGGTAACCACATGCAGGCAGGGTTTGGAGATGGGAGGGATGGCTCAGCTGTTCTTTACTTCTCCACCCTTCATTTCCTACTCTCACTGGGGAGGGGGGTCAGGAGGTCTCTGCTTAACACGGTCCAGCTCAGTGACATGGGAAGATATCAGTGGTGCTTTGTACTTTGTGTGGATGAGCTCTGGGGAGCTTGTCCTAGTACTTGGACACGGCTGAGGCATGAGGATAGATTCCAGCTCCTGAAAAATCCATACAGTTGGCCAACCCTGGGTTCCTGACACCCACCTACAAGGGCCTAGGCAGTGCTTGGGTATGACTGGCAGCCCTACTGGTCCTTCTCCTTATTAATCATCAGGACAGTGTGAATGGACGTGGATGGTCCTGTCTATGGTTACTCCCCTGGACCAGCCAAGTCCATGCCTTGGGTTGTAGGAAATTGAAGAGCAGCAGATTAGAGGACACCATGCCTTAACCCGGGAGTAACAGCATGGGGAGCTGAGGCCAGACATGTAGAAGAGGTGGTCAGGTTCAAATGGGCATCCAAGTTGCTGGCCCAGCGTGGTGGGTGCCACCCAGCACTTCTCTTGTCCTGGGGTGCCAGTCCTCCTCCTAGGCAGCCTATTGGGATTTTCCTCTGATTAACGTCCAGTTCTGCTTTTTCACATCACAGCTCATCATTTATAAAGCACCAGTGGGAAGAAGGAATATTTCACTCCTCAGCATTCCTGGGTGGTGCTGGCTTAGTGATGGATGGGGACCACAGGATGGGGGGCGATGGACTGCATTGAGGGTGCCACAGAGGGGCACTCCCCAAGAGCAGAGGGCTCTGTGGTGCTGGGCCAGGCAGCTGACAGATGTGCCATATCCAGCCCATGAGGGATGACACCTCCAGTAACTGACGCTTGCTGCTGCAGCAGGGCGTCACAGTGTGTGGAGCGTGTCTGGCTCAGGATGGATGTTACCCCCTCAGCTATGCCGGATTTTGCTGACACGCTCTCCCCGCTCATCTGGCCAGGTTCTGAAGCTGGTATAAAATCTCATAGCCCATTTACACTGACAATGATGATTCGCTATGACTGGTCTGTCCGACATCTCCTTTCTCTGGGGAAGTAGCCCCAAGACTGCCAACGTGCCTGTGCCCTTCCTGCCTCGGTGGCAGCTGCCTGCTAAGCTGTTTCCCCGAGGACTGAGAAAGGTCTTTTCTTTGCCTTGCTGGGGAAGCCTTGCTGCCAGAGATCTCAGATGGCTTCACCACCCAGACTATTCTGCTGCAGCCCTATTCCCAGCTCTTTGCTTGTAGATGGCTCCTCAGTTGCCTGGTTCTGCCTCATCCAATGCAGGCAGCACCACTGTGAGCTCACCCAGCCTCTCCATATTCTCCCTCTGCTTGGTGAAGCAGTTGTTTGCAAGTGACAAGATGCCTCCTAGTGACACCCATCAAGGTCCCAGATAAATCACCACTTCTGCTTGGTGCCATACCAGGGGGATGAAGGCAGCACAACTAAAGCAGGACAAGGAGGAGGTGAAGAGGGGCAGGAAAGAAAGAGAAGGTGGTGTCAGGTGGGATTTCGACGTCTGACATGTTGACGTTTCCCAAGTAGAAGCCAGTCACTCAACATCTGGCTGAGAATATTGCATCTTGCTTAAGAGCAACTCCAGATGTTCCCAAGACCTTTTTTTCATTATTTTATTTCTTTCTTTCATTCTTTTCTT
>NW_020799118.1:16761824-16764547 GCF_003259725.1 Athene cunicularia | reverse complement strand
CCTCCCAGCCACTCTTGACTCACTAAATCAAGGGAGACAGGCTTTTAACTCTCTGGAAAGAAATAAACGGCTCAATGGTGAGATGAAACGAATTCTCTGGAATTGTGTGAGCAGATGTGTGCTGGGGGAGGGAAAGGGGGGGCAAGGTAGGGGAGATCAAGAGAAGGAGAGGGGCACGGCCATCTCTTTAGCATGAGGTGCCTCAGCTGGATGGGTGGAAGGATGTGAAGTCTCCACTGAACATGCAGGACTGGTGAGGGCAGAACTTGTGACTGGAGGAAAAAAGGAGAATGGACCGGTTCCTGTTTCTCCAAATTGACTGGTGATCTCTCCAGCATAATTGGGTCCAGTTCTTACCTCCTGGAAGTGGCTCAGAGCCGAGGAGGTCAAAAAAAGGATGAGTCTGGTATGTTGATGACGTTCATCCAAAGAGGTGATTTATCATCCCTGACGGGAATGGGAGAACAAGCAGCCAAACAGCAAGAAACTTGGGAAAAGAGAAAGTTTGGCAGGAGGAGGGGAGAGGTCAAAAACGTGAGAGATGAATAAGAGGAAGATGGAGGAGGGTGGTGAGAATGTGAAAGGAGGATCCAGAGATACAGAAACATGGTTTCTTTGTCCTGTTTCTTGACTCTTTGTCTGCCATACGGACAAAGGCCTCATGTATCTCTGATGTCCTAGAGCTGCTTCGTCTGCAACCACTTCAGGCAAAGAATCACTAGCATGGAGCCTGTCTCTCATTATCCATGCTATCTCCTCCTGAGCCATCACCTCCAGCTCCATCCATTTGTCAGAGCTGCCTTGCCTGGGTTTGAAAGCTCCCAGTCTCTGGCAACCTCACCCCTTCCCTGTGGGGTTTTGTAGACTCCTTAGATAAACCCACAGGGCTTAAATCATCTGCTTTCTTCTCTTCTTACATTTGTAATGGTACCCTGAAAAATAGCATCATGAGGGTAGCACAATAAAAGCTCATTTTGTTGCCTTCCCCCTCCACTTAGAATTAATGAGCCAAAATATTGTATGACCACTGCAGTCAGCCTAGAGAAGCAACCTGATGGCATCCTGTGAATGACTACCAGCAAGCCTGGGAGAGCTCATCTCAGAGAAACGTGCCATTAAGAGGTAGTTAGGGTGACAGAACGCAGCTCTACATTATTTAACCCATGCCAGAAACCTGCCACTGGCCCCAGAGCAACCAAGGAGCCAGGCACCTCCACCAGCACTTCTAACTCGGCGTTCAGTGCATGGTGCCGACCTGCTCGTGCCAACACCTCCGCAGGATACATCCCGTGAGATTTAGCTGAATGCCAGAAATTCAGCAGTAGGTGAGGCTGATTCCTTGGCCTGGTGAAGTCCAAACTCTCAAGCATGGGAAGTGGTTCCAGATGTCTGCCTATTTAGCCTCCCTTGTGGCAGAGATGGAAAGGCTCCTGGCTTTCCAAGAGCTGATGCTCAACATCCTCTTATAGCTGGGTCTCCAAAAACTTTGAAGGCTGGAAGTGCACATGCACACAACCTTGTTAAGGAGTTTTCACTGTGCTGTACACACTTGAAGCTCACAAAGAAACCCTCAGAGACCTTCTGTCTGGCGGTAAAAACCCTTCAGAAAATGATAGAGAAGGTCTCTTGACGTCTGGAGAAACCACAAATGCTGTCCAGCTAACAAATGTCTGCTAACATAATTCTGCAGAGCAGTTTAGCTCATTCATGAGCAGAAATTAAGTCTGGAGCTGTGGAGCAGGAAAAGGTCCTGTGGGACCTCAGTGGTGTGGTGTGTGCAGGGGCTGCCGAGGAGAAATAACCTGGTTTTCACACCAACAGCTAGCATGCACCAGCCCCTGTGTTTCATCCATGGCCAGCACTATGCCTGATGGTCAAGAGCTAGGGCTAGTTAGAAAATTCCCAGTCAAACTGGCTTTAACCTCTGAAAAAGCCAGTTTGCCTGAACTGAGCCACCTGACTGGCCCCCTCCTCAGCATCCAGCCCAGCTCCTCGAGGCTGGACCCCCACGTGCAGAGAGCCTTGGGAAGGCTCAGCTCTGGCACCAGGTGGGCTAGTGGGGTCCTGGTCCTGGCTCAGCTGCAGGTGGCCTGTGGCTCCATTGGGGTCCAGTTTGATCCATGGCTATGAGAGTTTCTAAGCTTCCTGTCCTGGAGCAGGGGTCTTGGCTCTTGGCTTCTGGCTCTGGAGATAGAGGCTGAGAGGCCATCCTGGCTCTTGGGAGGACCTACGCTTCAAAATTTTCCAAACAAATCACTTGGATTGTGTCTGACTGACATTTTTGGAGGACTTTTCCTTCTGCCGGAATGGAACGACTTGATTTATTAATTTTTCAAAAATTCCTTATGTGAATCCCCTGGATGCTTGGAGGGTGGAGAGAGGACCAGTGAGTTTGGCCAGATCAGGTCCACCAGCCTTGCCTGAAGCTGGCAGGCATGGGGGCTCTGGCTCCTGGCACCTCCTTGCTTACCCAGGCTCCCCAGCACCCCTCTGAGTGCCCACAGTCACCTCAGAGCCCTACCTTGGCACTCGTGGACTGGGGACCAGGGTGCTGTCAGCCCTGCACCCACACCCAACAGTGCAACTGGCTGGAATGGAGCCATCAGCTCCATGAGTAAAATTTCAGCTTTGGTATCTTTTGCCTCTCCCTTTTTTTTTCCTTTCACTTCAGACAGACGGGACACAGGAGATTTCCAGGCTGGGGGGGAGGGGGGGGGGGGACC
>NW_020799118.1:16741392-16761774 GCF_003259725.1 Athene cunicularia | reverse complement strand
GGGGGGGGGGGGGGGGGGTACCTGTCTCTCAGAGCCCCTAACTATCTCCCTGCCCTAACCACGGGGCTGCACCATCTTCCCATGCCAGGGTGCAGACCCGGTCTGTGCTGGCAGGTCCTCCCGGGCTGGGCGGGCGCCGTGGGAAGGGTGTGGGTGAGGCAGGGATGGGGTGCAGCAGGCAGGGACTGGCTCAGCTGCAGTCCCCCCGAGGCCCCCCCACCTTCCCGGAGATCCCCTACATCAGCAGGCACCGCGGGGGGTCTCAGCAGTGTGGGGAGGGAATGAGAAACCAGGACCTTGTTGGGAGGAACCAGGCTGCCAGAGCCAAAAACTCCCCGGCTTTGCTGTGCCCATCTGCCTGCCTGGTCCTGGGGAGGGGTGGCAGAGGGGTGCTTACACTGGTGACGGGGATGGCTCGGGGACCGCCCTGTGTTGGTGCGCTCTGAGCATCCCCAGCTCTTCCGTAATCCTCCCGTTACCCCCTACTCCCACCAGTGCTGTCTTCAAGGGGTTGCATCTTTTTTGGGGACCTGAGAGTGACACCTCTTCCTGCTCTCTGACTGGAGCACTTTCTGCCCACACTCCTGTGAGCAGTGCCTGAAGCTTTGGCGGCTTCTCCCAGCATCAGGGAGTAGCACTGGGGACTCACCACCCTCTCCTGCCCCATGGAACAGTGGCTGTAGGCAGCAGGTCTTCACCCCACCCCACACTGCAGAGCCTCCTTAACTCGAGGCTGTGGTGTAGGAGAGGTGGTGGCACTGTGTTGCCAAGGGACAGGAGCCATCCGGGCAGGGGGATGCTCCGAGCAGTGAAGCTCAGAGACACCTGCATCCCTGGCAATATGTGCTGTTTGCAGCAGGACAGAGCAGATTTCTCCCCACTGGAGAGGCTGCAAAATTCAGATGGAAAAAAACCCCATATTTTCCAACCGTTATATTTCACGAAAGGAGCTGTTCATCCACTTAAAATATAGGTGACAAGTACAAAAGGCATTTGGCATTATAAAGCAGGCCAAATCTTCAGGAGATCGAAGATATATGGTACGCAACCAAGTCCCAGCTTCAATCTGCTCCTATACTGTAAATTCCAATTACATCATGCCGCCTTGTTTAAATACCGTGAAACCTGGCTCATGCCCTAAGTATGTTTTATATATTGCCATATCCATTTGAAATAGATGGGCAATGTGTTTTACAGCACATGTGCAAATATCTCTGTATTTTTCCATCTGGGGGTTTATGAGATCTTTCAGAAAATTAATAATGGGGCTCGGAGGAAATGTTCGACTCGGAGGCAGTAGCGGAGATTTATGGACATCTCGGTGGATGCCAGGGAAAAGTCTGAAAGCGCCCAGAGCAGACGAAGGCCCTGCGATTTCACCAGGCGTTCCCTGAGAGCTAATTTTGCATAACGGACGAGACTGGGAATTTCCCCACTCAAGCTGGCAGGTTGATGGAAAGGGATGGCTCTTGAAGGCAAGGAGCCGGGTGCTTGGAGCGAGGGATGGGGATGGAGGTGGTGACCAGCACCCAGAGCACTGCTGCCGCATGGCCTGGACCTGGGCAGGTCAGGAGAAACATCTGAGCCTTTCTGGTGACCGACAGCACTGCCCAGCCACCCCACCGGCCCCCTTCAGCCACCCTGCCTCACGCCCAGCTCCAGGCATTGTCCGGCTTTGCTGGGAAGGGGACAGTGTGACAGTCCGTATGGGTGGGCTTGCCAAAGCCACTCTGATTTCTGGCTCAAGACATGAGATAGAGTCTGCTGGGTTCTGCTGGGCTTCCTGATGGATGGAACAAATTCTTACTACCACGGCGTGGAGAGCACCGAGTGCTCCTGGGGCACTGACCCCAGCCTGGCCAGGCCCTTCAGCTGCAGGGATCATGGCGTGGGCAGCCAGTGGCACTAGGAAGGGACACTTAAGAGTCACCACATACCAAAATCTTCAAAGGGTTGGAGGTTGGGTTAGTGACCCATCGCACAGCCCCACAATTGCAAATGTTGGAGAACTTTTTCTTCTGCTGTCATCTGTTCAGCAGGGCACAGGCAGGGGACAGGCAGAACTCAGCACCTGGCTTTACACTGCTGCTTCAGAGGTCTCTGCAGGGATGCTGGTGCTGGGGAGGGGCTCAACTCAGATACCTCTTGGCCCCTTGGATGTGCTGATCTGGGTCCGCTCTGCCCTGCTTCCATCCCCTCTCTGTGCTGTGAGCAGGGCCATGGTCCCCACTGCGACAAACTGGGGGTCAGCTGGTGGCTGCATGTGCCCAGGCTGGCCGCTGCTGGCTCTCCAACAGGCAATCCCTCCTCTGAAGTCCCCCAGCACCAGACGTCTTTTGGAAGTGCCACCTCTCCCTGCTTCTCCCAATAAACAAAGGCTGATGATTTCCCATCGCGTGGGAGCGCTGAGTGGGAAGCGGCGGGTGGTGTTTATTTTGACAGTGGAGAGGCCTATTCCCCAAGGTTTCAGGGTAGCACGTCTTGTCCAAGATGAAAACATTGGCCATTTATTCGAGTCACGCGGTGGCTGTGTAAATAGAGGACTTGCTTCAACAGATGCCGGCTGATGGCTCAGCAGTGAGGGCCCGATCCTGCTCTTTGCAGAGGCTCCCAGGCTGTCGTGACTTAAGGGAGATGTAGCATCCCCCTGAACAAGCAATGCAACCCAGGTCCTGTGCCTGGCAAGCTGGGGACATGAATGGCAGAGGATGAAATGGGGGAGAGGTTGTGGCAGCAGCTGATTGGAAAAGCCTGGAAGGAAGCACAGCCATGCTGAGCCCAAGCTACCATCTCTGGGTGGAATGGTCTTTCTGTGCCGCTGGCAAACGTCATGGTGCAACATTGCAGCAATGCCTTAGGGCCAACGCAGCACCCATGCAGATCATGGGGTGCAGCAGGGTCCCCCCCTCCCCACGGCACTGCTAGGGACTGATTATGTCTTTTGCCTTGTCCTCTCCATTGCTGCTGTGGTGGGAAAACCCCAGCAGGAGAGAGCCGACAGGTTTCTCCAGATGGTGCCCTGCTGACCCCAGCCGTTCCCCGTCTTCAGCTCTTCCTTAGGAAAACACGGTGTGGACCAGCCCATCAATTAATGGTTTCCTCATGTTCCCCCCATGCAGACGACATGGGAAGCTGCCTCCCTGCTCCCCAGGTTCTGCTGAACTGAACCCCTGCCTTCTCGTGCCCCTGTGCTTCGCATGGGTGCCAGGTATCCTGCACACATGGAGAGCATGTGTTTAACCAGTGAATTGTGCCCTAATAAAGATGAACGGGGAGATAGATAGATTGGATGAAGGAATAAATGAACAAATGAATGAATGAATGGCAGGGTGATTAACTCTGACGTAATAAATGCCCCCAAGGCTTGTAAAAATACACTTGGCATTTTGAAGAATAGCACATTTCACACTGTTTTGCAAGGATGAGAGTGGCTGGAGCAGCTAAACCCCCTGCACACTTGGCTGACATGGTCATGAGTGGGAACAGCATATCCTGCCCTGATCCTACAGCCCCTCTGGCAGGAGCCTGGGTGGCCTCAGGTGGTAGAAAAGCCCTGGTCAGGGTTGGGAGAGCAGGAGGAGGGCTGGGAAATTTAGAGTCCGAGGTTTGCTTAGGAAGCAAAATTTGGGAGCTTAAGAGGCTTGTGGGGGTTCTAAAGCACTGAGCAAAACACCATGCTCTGGCAAGGGGTGGCGGTCAGAGTGTTGCAGTACCAAGGGCATGGCAGAGCCCACGTGGGCTTTGCCCCTGCGGGTCTGCTCTGCTGGGAGCTGGTGATCACCGGTCTCACCACAGGAGGACTAAAGGAAAATTGCTTGAAATCTTCTCATCACATTAGGGAAGGCAGATGATAGAGGGATTTTTTGGACCTTTGGGGAGCACAGGGATGGTTTTGTCAGCAGCAAGTCCTGGCCATAGGACTTTGACCACTGTTGCAAACACTGCTGCCTTCCCTGCCTGTCCCCCTGAGGCCGACAAGGGTGGAGGATGCAGCGCTGAGCAGGGTGTTTGGACAGGTCACACACCTGAGGGATGGCAGAAGGCCACCATTCCCTAGTACACCATGTCCACAGAAGACAAAGCACCACTTTTCCATGCTATTAACCACAGAAGCATGGAAAGGATGAGCTGGCAGGGCTTTTATCACTGCTCTTGGGCAGCTGGAGTCACTACCAAGACCCACGTGGATCTGCACTGCAGGATGGAGAGAAGTTGGTCCGTGTACCAGAGAGCATCAAGGGAGCAAGGAGAACAGGGAGACCACATCAGGCCATGACAAGGGGCCAAGCAAGTAGGTCTCCCCTCTCTAAGTATGTCTTGCCCCTACTTCGAGACACAGCTCCTCCCCAGGCAGCAGGTTCCCAGGGCCCAGAACTGAGCAGTGTGCCCTGTTGGCCAAGCAAAATGCTCTTTGCTCAACTACGCTGCACCTAAGGGAGGTGTTTTTCTGTGGCATTGAGGTCTATATTTATTTATATAGACTTTGGTTACCAAGAGCAATGTGGTGGGAAATAATCTGTGTATGCATCCATCTGTCTGCCCATCCACCCGTCTGTCTGTCCACTGAGGTTCAGCTGTCCGAGCTCCTGTGATCTCTCATGAGTGAAGCTGGCTGGATGACATGGAAAAAGAGCATTGAGTTTTCTGTAGTATTCTCACATTTTGCTTCTTTCCTTGGCCAAATTCCGTGTTTTCCATGAAAAATGTCCATTGGTGTTTTGAAATGAGAAAAATTTCAACCAGCTGCAAAATTCAGTCCCAGAGCAGGGGGAAACTTGCAAACTTGGCGTCTCTTTCAGCTGCCTTTGAATCTCAAATGTTTTGCCCCAGATGGATCCTAAGAAAAGGTCTGTTAAAAAAAAGCACTAATGCAAGATGTGCATGGTCGTTCTGGCCCTTCCCACGTGGGGACGAGGCATCCGCTGCCTGGAGCAGCCGGTCCTGGCACGGCGTTTCTCAGCACACGCCTGAGCTCAGCCAGCTGCTGCGCTGCACAGGGCGGGCGAGAGCTGTGCTCTAGGAAACAGGAGTGCCCCAGACTGTGCCGAAGTCTTTTCAGATCCTTTGCTGAATGAATATTTTTTTTCTTGAAGAGTTTTTTGGGAAAATGTACACCTTTGGCAAGACAACTTTGCACTGCAGCACCTCCCGCCCTTGCAAAGCCTATGGCTGCTGGCTGTGGCCACCAGGACAGTGTGACATCCTGTACTGCCACCCAAGTCCCCCTGTCCTGTGTCACCCATGGGCTCTGGCAGCACCCTGCGGTGACAAGGACTCCCCACCACCAAAGGGGTGGCTGGGGCTGTGTAGGTGCAGGTGGATGTGGAGGTGCCCCAGCACAGCTTCAGCCTGCCAGAGCTTGTGCCAACCAACATCCCACTGCATCAACGCAGGCGGCAAGGCAACTCCTTGCTTGACTGCTAATTATCCCTTTCTTTTCCCCCTTAAATTAGCTTTGAAAGCAGTTAAGCCTACTGGAAATTTGGCTTGATTGCTCTTTCTTTTAACTGTAGCTTTGTTTAAATGTTAGTGTTATGGACAGCAATGAAATGTAATTACATAAGCCATTAATGAGGATATAAAAACAATACCTAAATAAAATAAACAGCAAGTAATATCATTAATGTTTCTGTTTTTTTCAGTTACAGCTCTTGGAGAGTCATGATGGGAAGTGAAAGAGTTTTTCCAGCTATTTAATCTCTGTGGCTGTGAAACCTGCAGGTTTGGGGTAACTGCAGATGCTTGAGCTGCCTGAGAAGTAGAGGTGGGTGGGGGCTTGGGGAGAGCCCCTCACTTGCCTGATCCGTCCTGTGAGTACAAGGAAGCCAGCTGGAGGCTGGTGACCCTGTCTTGGTAAAGGGGCAGAGCTCTTTGGCGTCTGCCATCCCCGTTGTACTCAGATGGGTGGACAACTGCAGAGCCCAGCCTGGGGACCACCATGGGCCATGACCCATCGGTCCCTGGGGATGCACAGAGCCAGCCCCATGGCATCCCCCAGCCCACTTATGTCCGGCCCCTAACTTCAGAGTGGGGGGTGATAGGAGAGAGAAACCGTTTGGCAAAGCCCTCCGGCTTCACAGCCCACATGCAAACTGCATGTGCATGCAAAGAAGACGCAGAAATTAGGCAGTTGGTACTTATTAGACTTGTGTTATTAAAAATAATAACAAAGTAATAATAAACTCCCAAAACGTACATATCATACATGTTACACTATGGTCCATAGCATTCATTGGCTTTTCTTTTTACATATTTCACAGATGCCACCACGTTGCAGGGCCAGAGTCCCTCTGCATGGGCAGCCTTGGGATGGTATTTACATGATACATGTCCCAGCAGCACCCAAGGCCCAGGGCACCCCAAGAAGCACAGCAGAGCCCACCCCCAGATCTGCACAAGGTGACTCACAAAGGATCCCACCAGCGCTCTGGATCTGCCCCATCCAGTCATGCATTTAGTTTATAAAACAAAGAGAAAAAGAAGATGAAAAGGCACATGGATGCATGTGGGGATTTAAATATGCACCTGGGAGCAGCTCCATGTCTAAATCCCCTGTCAGCATTGCTTCTCCCAGAAAACCTAAAGCAGCAGGGGTTGAGCACAGCTTGTCAGGCTGGGTTCCCCAGTTGGAGTTGTCCCCTCTGCACGTGGGGATGCTTTTGGTTGCATTTGGTCCCTGGCTTTGGCTAAATGGAGACATAAAGAGTTACAGTGGTGTGGGGTTGTGCAGTGCAGGGGCCGTGCAAGGCTTGCATAAAGCCTGGATGCCATTCACCAGCCCTCCCTGCAAAGGGCCTCCTTCCCCAGTGAGCTGCCTGCACAGCAAGTGGGGCATGGAAAGGCACAGCCAGAAGAGACGACTCAGCACCATCCCTGTGAGGATGGCAGAGCAGCCCTCCCCCAAACTCTGCCTGTGGTAGCGTCTGCACCAAGCCCTGTCCCGAGCTGCAGCACAGGACAAGTAGCATCTTTGTGCAGTCCCATGGTGCCTTCACCACTGTCCTTGGCACCCCAGCACCAGCTCAGGGTGACCCAGCCCTGGTGTCCCAGGGACAGCTGAACCCATGTGCATGGGTTTCCAGCTGGCTGTGTCATGCAGATGGAGAGGAAGAAGAAAGATTAATTCTTGTTTTGGACTTTGAGGTGACACAAGCAGGGGATGGCAGGAAAATGTCTTCCAGGCAACAGCCTTAGTGAAGGTGCAGAGTGGACTGCTCCAGTCCTTTGGCCAGGATTTTAGGACATCCCCCCAACCAAAGAGGGAGAGCTCCTCTCCTCAGCCACAGCCCATGGGGTATGTGGTTGTCCTGCCCCCATGCATCTGATCTGCCCCAGAAAGATGCCCACATGCACTGGGTCACCAGCTGGGAGCCATCTCTCCTTGTCAGCAGTCCCAGATGGCAGAGTAGAAACAAGAGGGAAGAGCCATCTGGGAGGATAAATCAAGAACTTCAGCCAACAACACCAAAGTCCTCAAAGAGTTTTAGGTGCCCCTCCTCAAGGGAGGAGTAAGCAGGTGCCAAAGGAAACCCTGGAGCCTCCTGCCCCAACAGGCTGTGCAGAGTGCTTTTTGGGGAGCACAGACACATCACGTCTTTCCTGAAGACCATACTTGCTTAGAGAAAGCACACACCTTCCATAGCCCTGCCCTAATGAGCATCCACGTTCATGGAGAGTGGTGCTGCCCTGCTCTTCCATGAGCTGCAACTGCTGAGAAGAGGGCCAGCAAGCTCCCACACCCTATGGGGTGATGCTGAGCAGCCTCTGGGGCCAAGGGGATGACCCCAGTGGGCATCCCTGCCATGCACAACCGAAGGATGTTCCACCACCGATTCTTGCATGAGGACTGCTGGGTGCATGCGGTTGGAGTGAGCTTGGGACATGGGCAGCAGCTCTGCTTCTTGGGCTTCTTGGTGCGGACAGACATGGGAGGAAGAAGAGGGCTGGCTGGCCCACGTACTTCAAGGGCTGTCTCATGGCAGACACTGATAGCCTATGACAACCAGAACAAGAAGAACCAGGGATGGGAGTGTCCACTCAGCCCAACTGGAGGACAGAAGGGAGCTTCTGTGTCAGGAGTGTGGCACAGGACCAGCTCATCCAAGCCCAAGCGGTCCCACATACCCTTTTCCCCTCAGCTTCTGGCCTCCCTGCAGCTATCCCTGTATAGGCACCCCAGCATCCATGGGACCTGAAAGATGGCACTGCAGGCCCTCTGTATATCTGAAAAACCACTCCTAGCATCTCCAACAGCTTCACCAATGCACCAAGCTCCCCAAACAGGGCACCTGCATGTCCACACAGACATCCCCCACTGCCTTGATCCTCACTCCCCAAAGTCCTGTCCTGAACCCCAACAGTGCTTCACCAGTCTCTTCAGCTGCAGGCTCCAGCACCACCCTGGGATGCTGGAGCCCAGAAGTCCCAGACCACCCATGGGATGGGGAGCCCACACAAGCTGCTGTGGGCTCAAAAGGGCAAAGTATCATCCAAAAGTAAGGAAGACTGATGTAGGCTACAGTACCTTGCTGAGCCATTCAATAAGCAAGGCAAGTTTTAGAGGGAAAGGAGTATCTATTGTCAGAGCACCTATTATTTCTATTCATATTTATTATGCCAAGACTGCTACAATCTCAACATGGGAAGATACTGATGTCTGTTTGAACTGGAGACTAATACATGGTGAAGAAGATATAAAAGACTAGAGGTGGGTCAACGAAAGCTCTTCTCTCTTCCTGCCACCTCTGCTTTGTGCATCTCCTCAGACAACCTTGGCCACACAGCAATACTTCCCAGGAGGGCATGTAGTCAGGCCAGCTCTGAAGGATGCACACCAAGGCAGACAGTCACTTGGTGTCAGCTCAACAGAAACAGGTGGAATTATGTCAGTTGGTACCAGCTGAGAATATAGGGACATAGACATGGGTGGATGGACGATGATACAGGATGGCTCCAGTCAGCCTGTCTGCTCCACCCTAGGTGCTGCTGGCAGGACAGGCCTTGGTGGACATGGGAGGGGGAAATGGGTGTCTCCAGGTCTTTTCCACTGGGTCACCTGGACTATGCACCAGGATTGGTAATGGCCAGGGTGCTGTGAAGTCTGGTGCTTTCTCCCTGATGGACACAGCTCTGCCTGGTAGTGGCCGCCAATACACTGCCAGGGCCTGACTCCTCTCCACAACATGGGTCCTGCCCCATGAGGCAGTGCTGGTCTGTGCAAACCCGAGGTCACCAGAGAATCAGGCCTTGAAAAAGTTTGTTTGTTCTTCCTAGTCCCTCTGAAGTACTGGATGGTTTCCACTCAGCCTGCCCGCATGCACTTTGGGATGAAGGACAGAAGACTCTGATCTCCTGTTCCCAGTGGGTAAGGAGAAGGGCAGAGAGGTCTGACAGCAGCACATTTTCAGAGAGTGAGGAAGATGCCCTGGATGCTGGAGAAAGGAGAGCTGCCAACTCAGATGTCAATACCTGGCAGAAGACTTTGTTAAAGGTAAAAGAAAAGCCTAGAAAACAAGTATTACAAACAGCATGCCCGGAGCAGGACACCAATCCCCTTCAAGCTCCTTCAGGCGACAGGCACCCACAGGATCTCGGTCCGCTTTGCTCCTCATTAAAGGTTTGTCATTACTGTGTTATTTTTAATACACACTTAGAGAAAAAGACCCACATGCACACCCATGTGCGTACACACACACACACACAAAGGGAAACCATTGCCAAAATATACACTATAGACAAAAGAGTCCATTCACACTATATATATGTACAGAGTCTCTGGGCGTAGTCTGGTAACGCACAGCCGGGCTGGGGCTGAGCACAGGGTGGGATGGGATGGGCGGAAGCCCCTCAGGGCTTCACACATTTCCCCTTCTTTTCCCGTCGCTGCAGTTTCCGAAGGCGGCGTGTCCAGGCGTCCCGCCACTGGATGACCAGGCTGTTTTTGTCAGCCATCAGTCCTGGCCGGTCAGTGGAGTTTTCACTGATACCCATAACCAAGTACTTCTTGCTAATCTGGATCTTGGGGCACTTGCAGGACAGGTCTTTCAAGTGGATCCACAAGAAGTTGTCACCACGCTTGACCCGCTCATCACGGCACTTGTAGACAGAGAGGATGTTGATGGTGAACTTGGCCCAGTTGGCCACTGTCTCCATTTCCAGAATGTTCACCTGGACCACTGAGGGAAAAGAGGGGAGGCATGGTGATGGGGGATGTTTTGCCTTGCTCCTCAAAGGAAGCTTTGGCAAAGGGAACTGCCCGTCCCCAGCAGCCCCACCTGCCTCATCCAATGCACCTTTGGTAGGGCTGATTTGGGACCTCTGTCCATGCTGGGTGCTCCCCATCCCCTGGGACATCTGCATCTCCCCCACCCATGGCTTGCCTGTGGCCAACCTGTGGCTGCCTCTTCAGCAAAGCCCAGTATGGCCCAGGGAGGTCCTTACCATAGTCCTTCTTGCAATACTTCTTCATGTTAATCTTGTAGTTGCCCTTGGCTGGCTTACAGTAGGAGTCACAATCTGCAAAGGAAGAATAGAGGGTTGAGCACTGAGGGGCCTGAAGCGTGTTGGGTCCTGTCCCACCATAAGGGAACAGGGTCGAGGCCACAACAGCAAGACCCACATCCCAGCACCCTGCAGAAGGCTCCTGAGCCAGGGCCTAGGCTGCTGCTGGGGATGGGGATCCAGCAAGTTCAGCTGCCACCCTGGCAACTCACAGGGGCTGGGTGCTCAACTCCCAGCATGAACACTGACACCACATCAGCTGGGAAGAGAAACCAAGTACTTAGAGCCCATCAAGCAGACTGTGTCACCTCCTGTGCTGGCGGTGATGGTGTCGGGCAGGATAAATCAGCACAGGGGTGGTGGAGGGAGCCTGGGGACTCTCCTCTGGGATGCAAAAGGGGATGAATGGGAGAAATGCAGATGAGGTGATAGCGACCACTATGGAGAGTAGGCAGCAGCCATGGCCAAGAAGAGTCAACCAGAACAGCTGTGGCCCTGCAGATCTGGGTGACATGGGGAAAAGACAACTCATCATCAACCCCACCATTGGTCCTGCAGAGAGGGGACCTAAAGGAAGGTCTGACCTCAGGTCAAGGGGGTTGTGAACCTGAGGGGCTTCTCAGCCCTCAGGGGCCATGGTTGTAGGAAGCATCCTCATGGGGCAGCCCCTCCAGAGACCTGTGCCTCACTAGTGTCCCAGAAGATGGGAAGGGGACTCAGGCCAAGGGGATCAGGTGGGTGAGGGAAGCAGCTCTGCTCCACCAAGTTGCTCCTGCTGCCCAAGCATCCCCTGCTCAGGCTGCTCCAGAATGGCTATCCTCCACCCCACACAGCAACCCTCCCTCAAGGAAGCTTTTTTCTGCGCATTTCTAAAGACCCCAGATTTGCATCTCAAGCAGAGGGAGGGCAGGGAATGCCTCTTTCCTTTTCCCCAAAGGCTTTGATCCCAACAATTGCCTAAAGCAGCCCCGTTCTCCTCCTTTCTTTCCCTTGCCATCTTCCTTTGAACATCTCAATTTGTCTCTTTCCAAATGGCATGTTTTTTCTAAGCCCATCTTTCTTCTTTTCTCTCCCTCTTGTAGGTTCTCTCTCCAGCTTGGCCCCGCATCCCAGGACAGAGCCAGCAGTCCCTGAAGTTGTCTTTGTTTGTGGGTTGCCACAGCAATCACTGGGGATGGAGGCGTGGGTCTGGGGAAAGACAGGGAAATAACAGAGCCCTGTGCCAAGGGGAGGAGGAGAAAAGAGGAAAGAAAGAAGCCCAGAAGCACAAACTCACCCTGGGCTCTGCTGATCTCCTTTCTGCCTGGCTTCTTTTTATCAGGGACTGTGTGTTGCCTGTTCCAAATTTGTCATCGATAGAAGCGGCACAGCATGAAGCTAATTCTTGGCAGAGGGGCATGAGCTCTGATTCTCGGCTCAGCCCCGCTCTGCTGCTGTGCTGCCCCTCTGCCTGGGCTGGCAGAGATGCCCTGGCCCCACTGCATCCCCACACTGGTGGCTACAGAGGGGGCAGGGTACCCCCATGTTGGGTAGATGCTGAGTGCTCTGAAGCGCTTGGCTGAAGGGTTTAAGGTGTCTCCATCCACTGCATTCCTGGGATGTGCTACAGCCTCTGGACACCACTGCACCCCTGGGGTGAGCTACAGCCCTACCCCGGACACCACTGCACCCCTGGGGTGAGCTACAGCCCCACCCCGGACACTGCGGCATCCCCTGGGACATGCTACAGTCCTGCCCCTGACATTCTGCTCTATCTTTTCTTGCTACTTGAAGAGGACTCCAAAAGAGAGCTCCTGCCTTATTTTGAGGAGAGCCTGGCAGGACAGGTGCTATTTTCCCCACCAAAAAGAGTGAAGGAGACTGTCTGTGTGTCCAAGCAACTGCCCTTGTATGGGGGGCTACCAGGTACTTTTTGGGGATGGGTGCAGGGTGTGCCCCTCCACACCCACTGCAGGATCCAGCCTCAGTCCCAGCCCTGTGTGAAGCTCTGGTGAAGATGCAGGACCGTGTGGGTTTGCGGTGCCCCCACTGCTGGGAGCCATGCCACTGCACCACACCATGCAGGGCCTGGTGGCAAAAGGAGGTGGTCAGGGGGCATGGAAACCATCCTGCAGTTGGCATTGGTTGTGGCTCTGCCATGGGCCTGCCACAGAGGAGGAGGGTGGCATGAACCAGGGTGTCTGGCAGGAGGATGGCCAGGGTGGCCGCTGCGTGGTGGCAAGGCCACACCGGTGCTGAGCCTATGGGTGGCGGGGTGATGGGTGGTGGGACCAGGCTGCAGGGCAGTCTTGGCCAACCTGCATCCACCCTGCTCAGCGATGGGGAAGAAAGAGAAGTAAGAAAAGCAGAAGGAAAACCAGTAATTGCCCTGGGCTCCTGCTCATGATTCATATCATAAAACTGATTCCAAAGAGTCAGAAGGTAGTGTTGGGAATTAACAATTTGGGGTTGGTTTGGGGATTTTTTTAACCTTGGCTTTGTGCTGAGAAACATTCCTCAAATATAAAATCAATTCCTGTTCAATTTATGTAAGAAACTTGGGAAGACAAAAAAAAGACCCAGTAACTCAAAGTGTTTCCCCTCCTTGTCTTTGAGCATGTGGCCTCCACCACTGCACACGGGGAGGGTGCAGGTGCTGTGGTGGGAGAAATGGCCAGGTGAGGGTGCCAGGACTGCCACCCAGCTCAGCCTTCACCCAGGGGGACGGCTGCGTCCTGCCTCACCTCCACAAACCACCTCTTGCTGAGCACCTACTCCTGTCCCCACAGGGTTCCCCCACAGAAGGGTTCTACTCATGGTCTCAGCCCCCCACCCCTCACTGTGGCACAGCTATGGACCATGGCTCCATCCTCCCATGCCTGCCAGGATGCCATGTGCTGGGTGGTGGCTCTTCCCACAGGCAGGCCCCAGGGAGCCTGGTTGTGGCTCCACCTGCTCTGCCAGCCCAGCTGGGCAGCACGCTCTCTGTTCACCCCACAAAACCATCAGCAGAGGCCGGATGGCCATCAGAGAAGCCGCTTCACAACTATCTCTTCCCTGGCAGCTCCCAGAGCATTCCCCACCTTCCCAGCTCCCTTTTAAACCTCTCAGACGTGGTGCTACACATGCTGCAGGGTAGTGAAAAGATCAAGTTTAGCCTCTGCACGCAGCCACCCTCCTGCTCCCCGCTCTTGCCATGTCTATGCAGCCTGACAGGGCAGCCAAGCCCTGTGGAGGGGCTGGGGGATGGCAGAGACCTGTGACAATCCGAAGCTGTGAAAGTACACCCACAAACCCTGAGATGATGCTGCATCCCCTGGGACATGCTACAGTCTATCCATGACACTGATGCATCCCTGGGATATGCTGCAGCCCTACCCGGGACAGTGCTTGCTCCCGCTGGTGTCCCAGGGCAGCTCTTGGCCCACCTTGCCCCACTACGGCCTAGGCAGCCCCAGACTCCCCCCTCGGCCATCTCTCACCAGTGCCACCATAAAGCTTCCCTGGACCGACTGGGTGACTTCCATCAGCGGGAGACTCGGCAAGTGCTGGGACCCTCCATGGACACCAGGGGGGACAGCTGCCACAGAATCACTGCCTGCTGATGCCAGCCTGGCACTGGCCTGTGGTGTGGGCAGTAGCACCGTAGGAATGGGCAATGTCTCTGCTGCCAGGGGGAACCGGCACGTGGGCTGGATGGGCAGCACGGGGCAAGCACCGGGTGAAGCTGCTGGAGGGGCCGGCTGGAGAGCCACTGGCCCGGCACTGGCATCCCCCGTCTCTGTGGGGGGAGCATGTGTGAGAGGCGGCAAGTTTGCACATCTGGTTTACTTCTCCTCGCCTTGAAAAAAAAGAGAAGGAATATTTTGTTTTAAGAGAGATGTAACTTAATTAGGTGTTATGGCTGCAAATCTTTTACTGCTGACTTTGAATTCCTTTAAAGCCCTGTTTTGTGCTCCACAAGTTTTGTTAATTCTGCTAACGGGGAACAAGGATTTTTTTTTTTCCACTAAGTGGAAAATATTTTAAGATAATAATAATAAAAATTACAAGAAGTGGACCCAGGACATTTCACTGCTGAGCCAGTTGGCTGCTTGGGCAGAGACATCAAAGCTGGACCTCAAAGGCTCCAGAGGGTCAGAAAGGCATAAGAAAGCTGGGAAGAGAGATGCAGAGGATGGCAACATCAGCAAAAAGCCCGGATGCACCCGGGGAGAGGACCCCAGCAGGACTGAAGATGGAGCGAGGGGGGGAAGCCCAGCACCTGAGCACCGCGGCCCAAAACAATATCCCCCTGTTCCCACAGCCTGGCACCTGCTGGCAGAGGCAGGGAGGAAGGTGGGGAAATGAGTGGAGAAGGGTCTCAGAGGCTGCCTGGTGTGGGAGAACTGTGGGCTGAGAGCCCCCTCAGGGAGTGCCCTGCCTGTGGAAGAATCTGGAGGTTCCTAGGGGAGAGTGCAGGCAGTGGGGCAGGGTGCAGGCAGGTGCAGGCAGGTGCAGGCAGCAGCCAGGGTGCAGCGCTGTGTCCAGCCTTGCCTGCAGCACAAGCATGTTGGAGGCAAGGTACCCCAGGCAGCGCTGGGCAGGGCAGGATCACCTGTCCCATCTCTAATCCCCCCCAGCAAATGGGGCAGCAGGACCCCAAACAGGTCCCCTCTCCCCAGGTGCAGACTCTGAGCAGAGGCGAGCTACTTTGCATTAAAGATATTCAAGCTAGAAGCCAGAAATCTTAAAACAACAAACCCACAGATAAAACTAGAGGCAGTTTAAGGCAGAGCTGCTCTGTTAAAACAAAGTAAACACCCGGGTCTCCAGCGAGTGCCATTTATTTTTACACAGCTGAAAATATCAGACATCACTCTAAGACTGTTCCTATTTATAAAGCACTGGAGGGGAGTCACCTTGATTAACTCTGCTCCATGTGTCACTCTCTGTTTGCAATAAAACCATTCAAATCCCCCTTTCCCCTCCCCTTTTTTTCCTCTTCACAAAGCCTGGTATTCCCAGCTCCCTCCCTCACAACAGGTAGTTGCCCTACTGGCAGGGCAGGCAGGAGTAGAGGTGGTGGTGGTCTGCCCTGCCCCGTGCAGCCTCCCCAGCGGTGTCACCATCACAGACAGCTCAGCTATTATGTTCGTCCCATTATGCAAGACCTGCACGGCACCACGGGTGACTCTCCTCCGCTGCCACAGCGTGAAGCAAAACCTCTGCCAGCTCCACACAGGGCTGCTCAACTCACATCCTGATAACAACTCCCGTTTCTCAGAGCCTCTGCAGAGCCGGGCTGGGAGGGCTGAAACATGCCTGTGGGTGCTGGGTGGGCGCTGGGCTCTGCATCAGTGTGTGATCTGTGTGCGTACGGGGGCCAGCACTGCTCTGTGAGGAGCCGAGCTACCAGCGTCCTCCCACACGCCTTGCTCCTCCATCCCCATCCACACACACTACTCCTCCCATACCTCCATACCTTTAACACCCCTTGTTCCAGTTCCCCTCGAGGCTGCAGGGGCCATGCTGGAAGATATTCCCAAAAGGCTGAGAAGCACATCACAGGCATGCACCAGCCTGTGAAGGGGCTGTTGGCATTTTGCACCCCGCAAGGTGGGGTGGCTGTGAGAAGGAGAGCTGGGGAGAAGGGTGCATGCCGGGCACTGGGTCTCCAAAGAGCATGCAGGCTCCCTCAGGACAGCTGTACCCCAAACACAGCATGGGGAAGCTCCTCATTAAACATGGGCATGGGGAGCTGGAGGTTCCCCTGCTCTCTTCCCAGGATCATATACCATGGGATGGAGCGGAGAACGGTGCAGGATGTCTATTCCACATGTGGGAAAAGACCAAGGTCTGGGGGACTACAGGGTGAAGGGTGGCCCAAGGAGGAAAAAGGCTGCTACTTTCCCTAGCTTCTGCCCCTTGATCTGGCTTGGGATCCCTACAGATAGGTGGTGGGATGGCTAGAAACAGCCACACTATGGTGCTGACAGGACTGCAAGAGAGGGAGGAGAGAAAGAAAGGTCAAGGGAGGTGATTCTTGCCCTCTTGTGAGCCCCCTCTGCAGGGTTGGGTCCAGCTCTGGGGGCACCAACATCAGAAGGACATGGACCTGCCCGAGTGGGGCCAGAGGAGGCCACAGAGATGATCAGGGGCTGGAGCACCCCCCTGTGAGGACAGGCTGAGAGAGTTGGGGGGTTCAGCTGGAGAAAGAGCGGCCTCCCAGTGCTTAAAGGGGCTACAGGAAAGATGGGGAGGGACTCTTGATCAGGGGGGTATAGGGATAGGACAAGGGGTAATGGTTTTAAACTGAAAGAGGGCAGATTTAGATTAGATACTAGGAAGAAATTCTTCCCTGTGAGGGTGGTGAGGCCCTGGCACAGGTTGCCCAGAGAAGCTGTGGCTGCCCCTTCCCTGGAAGGGTTCAAGGTCAGGTTGGACGGGGCTTTGGGGAACCTGGGCTAGTTGAAGCTGTCCCTGCCCATGGCAGGGGGGTCAGAACTAGATGATCTTTAAGGTCTCTTCCAACTCAAACCAGTCTATGATTCTATGATTCTATGAAAAGCCCTGCTACAGCCCCCTCTGATACACAGCTCTGTGTGCCTCTGAAGACCTGGCCTGGCACCAGCACAGCCCACCCGCTCTCACCACTGGTGACCACCACGCAGGGCACAGAGGTGCCAGGAAGACAGATGAGATGGCAGGGGCCGGCTGACAGAAGAGGGGTGGTTGGGGAGGAGATGCAAAGCAGCTACTCTACCTGTCTGCCATGGCATCTGCTGGGCCACATCCTGCAGTGCCGGGGAGGGCTCAGAGTGGCAGCGGGTCTGGTGCTGGCACCATGTGGTGCTGTTGGCATGTGCTGTGTCAGGGTGAGACCTGAGGGCACCTCGGCAGCTGTGGCTGGGCTGAAAGAGGGGCTCTAACTCCCCAGTGCAGGCAGCACCCATGCACCCACCAGTGCCCAGCCCTAGCCAAACCTCTGCAAGAGCACAAGCAAACTTGCAGCACGTGTGGAGGTGTGAGAAAGGCAGGGTGGCTCTTGAGGCACTTTAAGGGCAGCAGCAGAAATGCCTCCCTCGCCCATGCAAAGCCTGCAGCCTGCTGCCAGAGCTGCCCCCTCTCCCACTGGGTGACAGCAACAGTGACATTGATCCTCCCATGGCCCCACGGCCCCTGCAGCCCACAGAGGCAGGACAGGTAGCTCCGACCCAGACACTTCACTCCTCCAGACCTGGATGGGGTGAGCCCCGTGTCACCCATGTCCCAGGGGAGACCTCGCAGCCTATGCCCCAGAACAGGGGCTCCTGAGCCTGCCTGCAGCCTGACAGACCCCGCCACCCTGGCACTGCTCAGGGAGCCATGGCCCTGTGGAGGTAAAAGGCACTGAGGAGAACCTCTTGCACTGGCACCGATAAAAAAGAGATTAAAAAAATCCAGCCCCCAAGCACCCACTGAGCCATAGGCTACATTCCTGCTTTCCTCCCCAGAGGGGATGGAGAAACTTTCCCTGAGAAAGTCCTGTCAATCTTTGTTGGTTTCTTTCCAGAAATACATAGGATTTCAAATCTCAGTTATTTTTTTCATCAAAACTGTTCACCAAAACTTTTTGCCATTAATCTTTTTGCCAAAGGAAAAAAGATTACACCTTGGTGTGCTGGGGAGAGGGGAGGTGGGATGGGATGTGTCTGGGCAGGGCTGGGGCTGTGGGCTTGGCCCAGGATGTGGAGCACTTACCTGCAGGCGCTTCCGTGCTGGTCACCAGGGAGGTGGGATTGATGGCAGGGATCTCTGGAAGAGAAAGGGAGACATGTCTTAAGGAAAGATGTCCCCAGCCCTGGGGGTGACACCCGGACAAAAGCCCTCCACAAGCACGGCGCAGAGGGGATTTTGTGGGTCACTTCTGGCAGCTCGCTAAGAAAGATGGATGGGATGAATCTGATCTGAATATCACAGGCCATTTAATAGACCCAGAAATGCCCAAATGCTCTGAAATGCTCAGTAAATTGGGACAGGCTGAGACGCTGCAACTGCCAAGAAGCATAAGTCACTGCTGCAGAGGACACGTGCTCCAGGGATAGACAGATGAACAGATGTTCAGCTGATCTGAGCATGCTCCACCCTGCACAGCACAGGGATAAGCACGGGCAAAGACAACACTTTCTCAGGACTCCTGGAAATAAGGTCTGGGGAAAATTCTGTCCTAACCCCAAATCTGGGGAACAACAGAGGGAGAGGAGCGAGCCTTGCCAACTCACCCCCACTGCCCCTGTTCCAGCAGTGCCAGCAGATGCTGCAGGGCAGCAAGTTATTCCTCTGCTGCTTGGGACAAATTCAGACCCACAATAACAATAAAGATGGTTTTACACTGATCTGACCTTGCCCCAGACCTGACCACACCCAGGGCTCAGTGGGGTGAGGAAGGCACCTTGCTGCAGCTGAAGGGACGTCCTAGCACAGCTGTTTCAGCCAGCTGGAAGCACTAACCCAAGGGGTCGTTCAGCGTCTCCCGGGCTGAGGGGCAAAGCATGGGTGTCCCCAAAAGGTTAGACCTGCTTTGACCACCTCCTGGACCAAAACCACATGGATGGGCAGCCTCTTGGCTCAGCCCCTCACCCACCACCAGCCAGCCCAAGGACAGCATCCCGTTGTGCTGGTGGGGGTCCCCGAGCTCAGGGCAGGGCATGGTGGCACTCACTGATGCAGGGGGCCACCGGAGAGCGGCTCTGCTGGTAGCCCTTAGCACAGCGGTTGCAGGTGAGGCCGGTCACGCCATCCTTGCACGGGCACTGCCCAGTCGTTTGGTTGCAGGTCTTGCCAGCTGCGCCAACGGGGTGGCAGTCACAGGCTGGGTGAGAGAGAAAAGGTTACAGGAGAGGTGATGCACAATGCAAACCCCAGACTGGACCCAACATATCACCCCTGGAAAGGTGAGGAGGTGGGTCCTTCCAACATACCAGTGAAAAGCAGCTGCTGGAGCCAGCACAGCCAAGGCCCACCCATGATCCCACGTGTGCTGCAAGCAGCATGGGCAGGAGGGAGAGTGGGTGAAGGGCTTGGCCAGGGTAGGGCCTCCACTGATGGGGATGCTCAGGATGAGCCCCTGGAGACCCTACAGCTCACACCTGCAAGCTGGAATTTAAGGTCTGGACACCAGAAGAAGAGTTTCTTCCTACCTGCTTTTCAGGCAGCTGCTCTGGGGACAGCCTGGCATGCATGCAGGCAGGAGAAGAGGCAGTCCCACACCAGCTGCCAGCCTTGTCCCGTGCAAGCAAAGGGAGCAGGGCTCACATGGGTATGGCCAAACCTTTCTTCATTGCCAGGGTGGGACTGGGGGCACTTCAGGGACATAAAGTGGACAGATACATGCCCAGATCTGCTCTTCCTCCCCCCAAACCCAGGGTGGTGCTCCTGTTGCAGCAGTAAAAGGCATTTTCTCCACTTGCTCCCCTACTTCTGAGCTTTGCAGCCCACAGAGCTGCACCAACACTGAGCTTTTTACACAAACTTTGGACTTGTTCTTGTTTTAGGATGGTCTAAAGTGGATATTCTTGATTGCTTCCCAAGCTCATGAGCCTCAATGCCCATCCTACCTCCCGGACACCCCAGCCATAGAATGTCCCCATGGCTTTCTGTCACAGCCTCCCCAGGGGAAAAGCCACAACTGAGGTGGGTGAGAGCTGGGTGTCCATCCTCAGGACAGACCCAAAGTGGCTCTCCATCACACAACACTGGATGATGGATGCACCAGGGGTTGCCTATGAGGAGGAGTGTGCCAAGGAGGTGTTCACTCAGAAGAGGACCTTCCCATCTGCCTTGCCCAGGGCTGGATGGGCTATGAGCTGGAGGAGGTTATCTCAGACTCCATCAGTGTAAGAGTTGAACATGATTCCAAAGGAAAACAAAAACACTCCCCCC
>NW_020799118.1:16720832-16741342 GCF_003259725.1 Athene cunicularia | reverse complement strand
CGCCTGCCCCCGCAGCCCCCTGATGTTATCGTTTCCCTAATTTTCACCAGATGGGACTGGTGGGAGCACCACAGTGCTGCTCCTCGGGTCCCCTCCTGCATGGCCAGAAACCAGAGCAAGCAGACTCTAATGCAGATCAGATGCTTCATTCTTATCAGATCTTGCCTGGGACTGGAAACGGACGTCTTTCTGACAAGGATATTTTGGGGGCTCAGCTGTGATAACAAATGGCAGTAAGTAAGGGAGTCTTGGCACGACGTAGTGCTGTCAGAAACATGGGGTCTTTCTTCAGCCATAACAGGCTTGTCTCCTGCCAGGGCGGTCAGCTTGCCCCAGTGAGCCAGGCTTTCCTGGCTCTCCTGCAAACACCCGCCGTCAGGTTATCAGGGAGCCCCAGAGGTCCTGAGATTATGGGATGGTTCAGCCCTAGACTACAAGGAGCAAAGCCAGCAGCGATGGTCCAGTGCTTCACCAGCCTCAGGTGACCCATGGGAACAGCATCACTGCTTTGCCCTGGGGGAGAACATCAGGCTTACAGCCCTCTCTTGAACCACAGTGCTCAGGGATGTTTCAGCTACTTCAGATGCATCTTGATGGCCTCCCTATGCCTACTCCACAGGCCTCTTCTGTGCGGGATTGGCTGGTTCCTGCAGAACTTGGAGGAAGCAGGTGCCTTTGACAAGCTGGCAGGTACACCTCTTGGAAACCGTCCATTGTTTTGTCTCTTTTCCACTAGCAAAGGCTTGGGCTTCTGTTAGTGGGGCTGGGCATGAAGCATTGACCATCCTCATCACCGCTTGTGCTGGAAAAAGCAGCCCGGTGCCACCAGCATCACCCCAGTGCTGCCCTGAATGAGGGGTTCTCACCTCACCTTTGGTGCTCAGAGTGCTCCTAGGGCCACACACCCATCTCCAGCTGTCAAAGTCCAACCCACTCCAGAGCAGCTGGGCAACAAGCTCTGCCAAACTCCCGCTTGTCTGAGAGATATAACTGTGCAGGGAGAGCTCAGAGATCCCTGCAGCCATCACTCCTGCTCTGCATGCACAGTGGCAGTCAGTGCCCTAAAAAATTTATGGCCAAAGGCATGCTTCCAGCAAAGATTTATACAAGCGCTTAACTTCACACGTTGTGGATAATCTCTTGGGCCCCAGCAGCGTACTCCTGGTGTAAAGTCTAAGGATGGACATAAATCTCAGCACAATCAGGATCCAATTCATCTAAGCAGATCCTTCTTCATGCGGTGGAAGAGGGCTTTCAATGACTCTTAATGCTTTATCCGGATTGGCAATTAAGGCCGTCTTGCTCATCTCACATCCACAGCAGTCTTTGGTCTCTGTCAGACCACCCTCTGGCCCCTCAAGCTGCTGTGGTGGGATTTCCTGCAGTCCCATGAGAATCCATTGCTCCTTCCCGTTCCAGGCAGCACTCAGTGCTTACCCTGACCAGTCCCACATCCCACTGTCGCTGCATCCCACCACTCCAGCATCTCCATCCCTCCTTGTCCTGACATGACCCAGAGAGGGGCTAGCCAAGGGACCCCATCCCAGCACCGGGGAATGCAGGCGTTGGGTCACAGCACAGCTCCACGCCTGCTGCCCACACACTGAGCCCTGCTGCTCGCCAGGATCTGGCCCACAGTGCTTGAATAGGGGATTAAGTCACTAGCTTGGAGCTTAACTCATCGAGCTGTGCTTGCCAGAAAGCATGTTTTGCACCTAATATTGAGGGTATTTTTGCGTCTTAAGGCTTAGCTGCTACTGCTTCACCAGTTTTCATTGGAGAAAGCTCACAGTTTACAGCTTTGTTTAAATTATAGGGATTAATGCACAGCCATTCTTTATTTGACTTTTCCATCCTGCAGTGTCCAGCGGTGACGCTGGCTGCTGGCCGGCCGGCGGCTGGAGGGAAAATCTTGACTCCCCACTCGCCAGCCGGTGGCTGAGGGCTCTGCTCAGCTGCCAGCAGGACATGTGGGCTTGTGCAATCTGCAGTCAATAGTTTTGTGCCTATTTCAAAGACGTTGCATCCCAGAAGAGACAAACTGTGGTTTGATAGATATTTAGTAACATGCTTTGGGGTTTGTTTAAATAAAATGTAGTAGTTCCTGGTTTCTGGGCTAGTATTTCACCTCCTGAATATGAAACAAGCTTTGTTCCTAGAGCTGCAAAATTTGCCTTTGCTGGGATGTTCAGCTTCTGCCCTGGACCAGTGCTGTGGTGAATGCAAAGACCTCTGCTGAAAGCTCCAGATGTCAGTTCATAGCAGCTTGATCCATGCCTGCTTTTAAGATCTGCTGTCCTGAGGCTTGTCTTTCCTTTTACTTCTTTTTTCTTACAGGCATGTAGGTATCTGATCTATAGGTACAGGACATATCTTTGGTAAAAGCAAGCCCAAACTCTCTTGTCAAGTCTCCATGTATTTATATATCTCTCTGGCAGCACCAGCTCCTATTCATGATACCAGGCAGGCAGGCAGGCTCCCAGGTGCTGCTCCTGCTCCAAGGCGCTCCCAGTCCCAATGGATCCACCACTGGATAAGTACAAGAAAGAGGTGGAAATTCTCTCTGCTTTACCAAAAGAAGGACAGCCAAAGGAGCAGAAGCATCAGGGATTTTATTATTAACTTGGTTCCCTGAGGCAGAGCCAGGAGCTGGCTCCCAAGACCCAGGGTACTGCCTTTACTGCCAGATCCTCCTCAACATATGCACCGTAGCGGGGGATGGCCCTTGTGCACATGTTCATCTGGCTTGGCTGAACCTTTGCAGCACTTCCAAACCACGGGCAAACACTGCCAGCCCTCCGGAAGCGGCACCCTCTGGACCGGGCTGGCAGAGACCTGCCTGTGGCTTGGCACGGGGACAGGCAGGGGAGGGAGGTTTGTCTGCAACAAGGGACCTGCCACAGCACCCCATTCTTCCTCTCCGCCGCAGCCTGGACATGGCTCACTGGCATTTCTCCTGCACAGCAGCATCAGCGCTTGTCCCATCCCACCAGCTCCTGAGCATCCTGGCATGCTCTGCCCACCTCATCCCCTCCAGAGGAGCCACCTTAAATCTGACATACTTTCCATCACCTTAACGCTCCACACTTACTGCCCTGCTAGGATGGTGGAGCAGGACTTGCTCTGACAGACCACAGGCTGCTGCCTGAATCAGGCAGGCACAGGCAGATGGGAGGCAGCCAGGGCCCCTCTGCTTGCTCCATCTTCAGCCGTGAAAACAGAGAGACCTGTGAATGCTGCACCTGCAGTGTCCCTGGTCCCACAGACTCACACCCAGCTCTGATGCACACACTGAGCCGGGCCGTATCCAGTTACACTCCTCCCTGTTTCCAGCATCTAGCCAAATCCTGCTTGCTTTATTTATTTATTATTACTATTTTTTGGTAAGTGCTCTCTTTCCCGGCTGGGGCAGAAACTAAGACCTCAATGATCATCACAGAGGCGGCACTGGGAACCCCGGTCCCACAGGGAGGCAGACATCTGCAAGGCTTCTATTTTTTTCTTGGGATATTATCAGACAATTTTGGTAGCAAAAGCAGAAGGAGCTGGTGAACCAAAGGAGATCAGAAACCCCTTGTTCAGGGAGGGGTGGGGAGGTTGGGTGCTGCCTGCAGAGGATGCGAGGTGAGGTGTAGGTGGCACAGCCACCCCAGTGCTTGTAAGCCCCAGTGCCAGTCGGGGTGACCTGGGGTTGCCTGTGAGCCCCCAGTGCTCAAGGAAAATCCTCACAGAAAAGGGAATTTTTCTAAAGCTGCCCCAGTCCAGCAGCGTTGCAGCATGAGCCAGGCGCTGCTGCCATCACTCCTTGGCCTCAGACAGAGCCAGGACCCCTCCCAGGAATGGGATGCAACTCAGAATGCTGTGCTATAGACCTTCGGGATGCACGTCTTGTCCTGCCTGCTCCTCTCTCCTAGTGCCTCCCAGTGTCACCCCAAGGATGCTGGCACCTGGCATGGCTTTGTGACCTGGCTGCCACCTGGCATGAGTCCTGTCAATGGGAAACCCCAGATGCTGCCGGGGGGCTGCTGTACCTACAGCCATAGCTGTGACACTGCTTGGCCAAGGCCAAGGGGCTGGGAAGCAGTGCATGGTCCCGTGAGGACATGGGCTGCTGAGATGTCAATTCAACTGCTTGGGTTATTAAAAATGATTAGCTCATCGTGTGCTAATGAGCTGGCTGCAGGCGGGGCTCCCCCTGAAAGTGCTCAGCTGTGCTCCTGCTACCCCCGTGGCATCAGTCAAACATGGGAAGTTTCTCCCTTTGCTCTGTCCTCTCAACCACTCCCATAGGAGCAGGGACAGGGAGAGGCAGGGGCGGCTCACACAGCACAGGCAGTGGAAGGATCTTACCTATTACATCCTGGACCCAAATGAACCATACCTACAAACCACACTAAGGCACCCAAGATGGGAACCCCAAAAGCCAAATCCTTCAGTTCAGGTCTGTGGCCACAAAGGTAATGGTCCAAAACCAGCTTTAGCAGTTACTGCAGGCCCTACATAAACACACTAGTGTCATGTCCTTACAGCAGTGAAGGTGTCTGGTGCCCACATAACTGCACAATGCTCAAGAGAGGGATGCTGCCCTCTCTTCCGAGAGGCGCTTGCAATCTAAGCTGGAAGAAAAGGGATCAGAGATGAGTTCCTGGCCTTAGAGCAGCTGTGGCCAACCTGCCTGCTCCAGCATTTCAGCCTGGATCCCACCAGTCCATGGGGGTGGGCAAGGTGTTTTCTTATCTCAATTTCTTTAGTGAAACTATTATTTTTAGGCTTTACAGAGGAAAAAGGCTCTGCAGAGAAGGATGAGCAGGGAGATATAAGAGAAACCAGATGGGCTTGGCCAGGAGCTGGAGGAGGTAGAGGAGAGGGGCAGGCTCCATGAAATTTGTGACTGGCTGGGGACCTTGCGAGGTCAAGCTGCAGCTTGATGGCTTGGAGACAGCATGGTTCCTGGACAGCTCGGGGACAAGCCACCCGCCCGCAGGCACCGAGAGCTGTAGTGCTCATCATGCCCCCCAAAACAGGTCCCATAGCTGAAATGCACACTGTGGAGTCCTGGACCGCAGTCCAGCAGGGAGGAGGCAACCTCTGTCAGCATCCCCAGCCCCACAAGGCAGGGAAACCATCACGGGTCATTTTGTGAAGCAGCTTGAATGCTTCCAAGCATGTCTATGGCCCAGACAATGTCAGTGTCAGGGATGGGTTTTCAGCACATTTAGTCATGCACTTTCTCCAGCACCTGCCCAGCATCTTTCTGACTGTGGAGACTGTAAATGTGGCTACACCAGGACCCTCCTGGGATGGACCGGGCTTCTGAGAGCCTGCTCACTCCCTGCCTGTCATCCTCCCCATCCCTTGAGGAGGTGCTGGGCCTGAAGTGATGTCCCTGCCTGGTGCCCTTGTGCTGGCAGAAGTGACCAGGGTGACAGAGGCTGGAGGTGCCCTGCAGTTGCCAGTGGGAGCAGCTGAGCTCTGAGCAGAGGGATGGCCTGAGGACAGGAAGGAAGAGCAAGGAGACCAAGAGAGGTTGTATCTCCTGTGCTGCCTGCATGGAGGCCCCCCAGCTTACCTTTGCAGGCCTTGCGGTCTGTGATGGACTTGCTGAGGTCGCGGTAGAAGCCCTCCTTGCAGTAGTGGCAGTGCCGCCCTGCAGTGTTGTGTCGGCAGTTGAGGCAGACGCCACCGCTCTTCCTGCCCGAGAGCTTGTACAGCTCCATGTTGAAGCGGCAGCGCCGAGCGTGCAGGTTGCAGTTGCAGGCTGCAAGGGAAGGTGAGAGGGTGAGGGCTGGTGGCAAAACCAGGGAGACCCCCTGGGTGGGCTGGAGCTGCCCCAGTGCCCTCCACTGCTGCTGGGGGCCGGGCCTGACCGCACCAGGGGAGCGGAACGGGTGAGGCACAGCACGGCACAGCTGGCCCCAACGTGCCGTCCAGATGTGCAGTATCCGCCACCCCACAGGGCCTGTGCCGGGAGGTCAGGGAAGAGGAGAAAGGGCACATGTAGGGACAGGGCACTGCTGGGCTGAAGGCAGACAAGTGTGAGATGGAGGGGTTCAGCTAGGGGGTCCAGCAGTGACAGTCGGGCACCTGCAGCCCCATCATCCCACCCGTCACTTCCCTGGCAGCTGGTTCCCGCCTCATGCCGGGGGCGCGATGGCTTTGGCTCTGCTGCCTCACAGGCTGCCATCCTCAACGTCAGCAGTGGAGCCCCCCAGTTCCTCAAATATAAGGCTCTATCCTGCGTGCATGTGCACACGTAGAAAGAATCGCACACAGCAACCCATGCATGTGCATGCACACGTGTGCTCACAGATGCACACGAGCACACATACTAGCTCGTGTGCACATGAACATGTACCTGTGAACATGCCTGCACACAAATGTGCACCTAAATATCCACATACATTACACATGCACACATGTGCACGCACGCAGATGCGCAAACACCCACACGCTGCTGCATGTGCACACACACAAAAGGGTGCACACTTGTGTGCACAAATACACCCAAACATGCACGCACATTCATACCATGCTCACGTATGTGTATACATACACATGCACGTATATGCACGCACAGATGCATATACACACATACACATACGTGCACAGTCCTGCAAACACACACACACGCTATTTTTTCATTAGCCACAGGAACTGTGCAGCCCCCCCTGCCTGATTCCACGTGTGTGAGATAAAAAGGCAAAGCAATGCCCGTTCCTGCTTAACACTCTCACAAAAAGATAATGGGAACAAGATTTCCTTCGGCAAAACGTGGCGCCCTCCTTCCCCCGTCCTGGCCCCCTCCCCACGCCGGTGAAGTGAGGTTGGGTGAGAGTTTTTCCAGGCATACTGTGAAATTCATTAACGTGTCAGCCCAGATTTAACTGCTTAGGCCTGGCTTGGCGGTCGTGTGAAGTTGCCTCCCCCCCAGCCAGCAGCACTGGTGGGAGCTTCATCCCACGCAGATCAAACGCTCCCTCGCTCGCCTCATCACTCCTGCCTCAGAGACGCTTGGGGAAGAAAGCTGAAGCAAATCCCAGCCCTAAAAAAAGAGCCTTTTTGGAGGTTTAAATGAGTTGAGCAAAAAGTTGGTGCCGGCCTCAGTGCTGCCAGCACCATGTGCTCAAACCTCAGCTCCCCCAGGAGCTCCTCTGCTTTATGAGATTAGTGTAAAAATCACATGGCAGGCATCAAAATAACACTCCAGCATGGTGGTAGGTGCCTCTGGGGAGTTGTGCCTTTTGAGTTCATTATTTTTCCGCAGTGCTGGTGAAAAACAGGGACTTTTGAGGCCAATTCTGACACAGGACTAGGTGCTTGTGGTGCTTGGAAGCAGAGCAGCAAATACTGCCCGCGGTCCCAGGCAGCCTGGGATGCTCCTGTGCCAGGGATGCTGCTGTGCTGGGGATGCCAATGCCTGGCCAGGCTTTGCCAGGGGCAGGAGAAATGTGGTGAAGTACCCCCATATCCAGGCTGCTCTTGCACTCCCCAGATAATGGGAGAGTTTGTACCGCTGTACTGAGGTGGCCACATGTAATTGTGGCAAAGGAACAATTTTTGGAGGGTAGAGTGGCCTTGTTATTCCCTTGCATCACTGAAAGGCCAGTTGGGTCACCCCAAAAGGCAGATTTTCTGTCCTGCTAGGAATGCTTGGGGGTGCCCCCGCAAGCCTCTGGCATCCTCTAGGGCAGGAAAGGGGACAGCAGCCCAGAGGGGAGGCAATGGGCAGCAGAGAAGAAAGGTCAGGTAAATGATTTGCTGCCCTTGGCGCGAGTCCCTCTCTGCCTCCAGTTTAATTGGTGAGAGAGTAACTGGCCGGGGCCTTCTCATGGTATCACCAACTCTGCTGTGGGCTGGGGGCCCTCCCAGTTGGCACGTCCCCATCAGCCCCAGAGCCACCTTTCCTTGGCAACAAGCTGCAGATCCTCCCAGGAACCAGCTTTTGGAGACAACCCTCTTCTTGCTGCCTAGCATCATCCCCCTGCCTGCAGGCAGCAATGCTGCCCACTCTGGGATGCTGATCCCACCCAGGGCCGGGTGTCAGCAAGCTGCCACCAGCTTACCAGGAGCCAAGTCTGGCACAATCCTGGCCAGACAGCCTGAGGACCTGCCTGGGCTTGGCTATGCAGGGCTGGGTGGCTGTCCCCTGCTCAGGGACAGGGGCACACCAGCACGCATGACTGTGCCCTCACCCCCCCGGCGCAGCCATCCAGCGCTAATTGGGGCAGACGGGTCCCCCCTCTTACCCGGCTCAATACTTGCAATGTTTCTCAGCGCTGACTCGGTTGCAAGCTCTGTTTGTCTCCCGTTAATCACTAATTAAAGGCTTGAATGTTCCCTGCTGTTTGGGGTATTAATAAGAATTTAATTGCACAGTTTGGGGCTAATTATCTGGTGGCTTGCTTCCGCCCTTGTACAGTATGCCCAATTAAACAATCATATGATCAATTAAACAATCACAAGATCTAATAATTTGCAATAATAGACTAATTAAACATCAACACCTCGCAATGGAGCAACCTTCTGACCCACTTTTGATGGGATTTGAACCCCTGCCCAGGCCATGGCCGCCCCACAACCTCTTTTCCTCCAGGCTGCTGTGGATGGAGGAGCCTGGGGTGATGGCACGAGGGGGTTGGGGCAGGGACCCTGGCACAGGACAGGCAGTGCCATGCACTGGGCACACGCGTGGCAGATGATGGAGCTTGTGGGGCAGAAGGTGGGCTTGCCGTCCCTACAAGTTCCCTGGGAATAATTAGCGAAGGCAGCCGGCTCAGCGAAACCCTAGACCGGCCGCTGCTGCCAACCCACAGTGGATTTGAGCTACGCCCCTGCTTTGGCTGGAGGAGAGCCCGGCCAGGACGGCGGGGCAGGATGGGGCTGTACCTCCGCCCTGGGGATGGGAACCGAGAGCAGAAAAACCCCTTCCCTCCCATCCACACTGTGCCTCCATCATGGAGAAGGTGTTTGGGGAGAGGGGCCAAGGCTTTAATTTCTTCTGCAATAATTAGGAGAAGCAGAAGCAGAGAGCCCTCCCCGAGAGGCTGAGAGCTGAGAACAGGGGTGCGAGGGAAAGGCTGAGCCACTCCAGCCCCATCCCACGAGGAGCAGGACTCAGGATGGTCAGACAAGTGTTAATCGCCTCCATCTCAGTGATTGCGTCCCCGCTGCACCCCGGATTCGCTGCGATGCTGCGCCCCATGGGGAGCAGGTGCCCAGACAGAGGTGGTGGGGGGATGCTGCCTGCTTGTCCACCTCCAAAAGCAATCACCTACCCCAAACCACTGCCTCCTGCTCTCTGTGGGGAAGGACCACAGCTGGTGCTGCTGGGAACCCACCAGTCTCCAGCACATCTACTGGAGAGAGGGCAAGGAGCACCCTGCTGCGGGGGTGCAGCAAGGGAAGGGGCTGCAGATGCGACTGACAAGAGGCCACTGACAGAATGGATCCTGCTCCATGGGGTACAATAGCCCAGGCCAGCTCACTGGGGGATTTCTGAGATAATTTTTGCATAGGAAGCACTGAGGTAGAAAAAGAAAGCAAACATGTTCAGGAAGGGGCAGAGGACATGGGGAAAACACAGGGGATTTTCTAAACCCCATCCCTGCTCCAGGGATTGGTATTTTCCAGCGCTGGCATCCCGGATCAATTACCACAGACCCCCAGCCCAAAGCAGAGGGAAGCAGCAGCCAGCAAGGTCTTCCCAGGAGAGCGCAACCCCTTCCCCGCCAAACCCCCGGGATCAAAGCAAGCCCCGTGCATTATCCCAGTGCTCTGGGGAGCACTCCCGCCGTGGCGGCCACAAAGGGAACAAGAGCTCCCGCATTACCAGCGAGTGCATCAATTACTTTCAGTGGCTGCCCTGTGGTAATCTGCTTCCCCCCTTCCCCAGGCCGGGTGTTTCGGGGACAGCCTGCTGAGGGGGTGACCAGGCTGCCCCAAGCAGCTCTGCATGTGCAGGCAGGGACTGGCAGCAGCGGTGGGAAGGAGGAGGAGCAGGTCTGCAAGAATAAAGCTGATGCATGACATGGCGGGGTTTTGGGATTTTGGTGATCCTGCTCCCTCTGGCCACTCTGCAGGAATTATCCTTCACTGAGCCTGACCTGGGCCAAAAGCTGGAGGGACACAGAGATGAGGACACATCTTTCTCTTTCCTGCCCTCCTCTTTCCCCTGTTTTGGGCAGAGCACACCAGCAGGTACACAGAGCATCCCAATATTGGCAGGACAAGCTCCCCGCAGGACAGGCAGCCCTTTTGGGGTATCAGGAGAGCTCCTTGTGCCTGTGGACTGGCACTGCTCTCTAACCACCGGGAAGGGGGCCACGCACACTGTCACACAGAGCTGACCCTGTGCCCCCTTGCCGAGCCAGCAGCATGGCAAACCCACTGTTGCTGTCCCAGCTGCAACATCCCCAAGCCCGCCTGCTTGCCAAAGTCATGCTGACTCCCATAACATCACAGCACAGTGAAGTCCCCACAAATGCCACAGCCACCCTACAGCAGCCATGGTGGGGTCATGGCCCATGCCAATGCTCAGACCTCAGGTGTCACTGGGTTGTTTCCCCTCTGCATTTCCCCACATCAGCCAGAGGCAGAAATTCTTGTGAAATAGGAAAAGTTTGTCCTCACCTCCAGCTTCATGGATGGATGACCCAGCACCATGACATGGTGCAGGACATCAAACTGTCCCCATGCCAGAGCAGGTAGAGACTCCTGTGCACTGGAGGGGGACAAACTCCCATGCAGCGTGCTGGGGAGCACAGAGCCAAGAGGTGACCTGAAGCTGTACAAGCCCCATGGTTCCATCCAGATCCACTTTTGTGGTGCTGCAGACCCCCAGCCCTGCCCCTCAGCTGGCACTGGGCTACCAACCTCCTGCATCCATCCACCCTTCCCCTCCTCACCCCTCCCCAGCCACACATGACCATCCACCACCACGAGCCAGCATCACCAATGCCCAGCTGCAGGACAGAGTCCGAAACCCTTCAGCCCCCAGGCTGAGCAAAGGGAACTTCCCGGGCGGCCTCTCCTTTTAATTGGTGCTAATTGCTGCGTCTGTTCGTGCTGGCTGGGGAGATGTCATTGTTGAAAGGCACAGAGGGGAAGGCTCGGGGAGCTAATCCAGCTTTCAGCCACTAAGCCCTTCGGAGGCGGGTGATGGAGAAGCTCTTTCAGGTCCCTTCAGAGAGGGCACAAAGCCCGAGAGGGGAAAGGGAGAAAGAAGGGGCGTGAATCAACAGGAAAAACTACTTTCACACGCAGCTCGGGGAAGGGTCTTTGTGCGCGGGGCTTGTCAGGGGGAGCTTGAAGGGACCGCACTGCGCCCTCGCCTCCTCTTCTCTCCCTCGTTTATCTTTTCAGCCCCATCTGCCAAAAGGGTGAAGAATCTGGGGGCAGGGATGCTTGGGAGCACGGCCCTGTGAAGCGGGACCCTCACCCTACAATGGGTAAGACGGATAGGCAGACAGGAGATCTGCAGATGCTCCCTCAAAATAGGCCTCCCTCCAGTTTAATCCGTTTTGTGCCAGCAGAGCCACCTCTGCTACCAACCCACTGCTTCATCGGGGGATTCAGTGGAGAGGGTCCCCACAAGGGAGGCAGCCAACTGGGCTGGGGTCTTCCTTTTGTCCCAGGGGGTTTCTGTGGGTTCACCCACCAGTCGGAGCCCTCCCCTGCCTGACCTGCTGGCAGCTGGAGGCAGTAGCTGTGGGCAGGGTGTTGAGGGGATTTTTTTCTGAGCTTTACTCCAAACCCATCTTTCTGAGTGGGAAAATGCAAGGGCTGTCATATTCCCACAGAGTGTGAGGGTGAGGTGGTTTAAAGCACTGGCTCCGGCACTTGCTTTGAATTCTCTGCTTTTTTAGCCAGTCTTAGAAGAAATCCACTGTAACATAAATATATTTAAGCCAACAGCTGGGATCTCAACAAGACATCGATTACAAATACTAACAAGTCCCTCTGACCTCTGGCACATCCACAGCCTTTCAGGGCTGATGAATGGTATGGCTTTCCCTTGTATCCATCCTCCTGCCACCCTCTGAGACACAGGCTCCAGTCCAGGAGGAGTGAGAGGCTGTCTCCCAGACCTTCATAGGGCTCTGGGATCCCCTAACCCCAAATCAGGACAAAAGGCAAAAACCTCTAACAAAATCCCACACAGACTCATAACCAGGACAGCCAAGCAACGTCATTTTGATATTTTGGAAATGTTTCATTTCGATGACAACATTTGTAACTCATGGAAACCTTTGCAAGGACAAACAAGCTAAAACCACCATGCAAAGCACCATGCCAGACCAAACGATAAAATGTTGAATCAGGGTATCTCAGGTATTTCCTCAATCTCTACCAGGTTTTGCTGCCTGCTCCCTACCCCAAAGCACATCTCTCAGGGGACTGCCATGATTCCCCTTCCCAGGCCATTGGCAGCTGCACAAGGGAAACACCCCCAGCCAGGCATCCCGCATCCCACGCTGAGGTTTGCTGATCAGCTGGAAGACACTGCTGATTTTTTTGGAGGGTTTTGGGGCTTTTTCTCGTTGACAAACCACTGCACCTCTGGGGGGACACCTGCAGCAGAAACAGGGCAGATGCTGGATTTGAGTCTTTCCTAGCCCTTCAGTGAAGGGGATGCTCCCCAGCATCTCCACACCAGCACACTCCATCATTTTGGCTCAGCACCCATCACTTCCTCACCCAGTGACCTCTTTTAGAGTTTCAGCCAATGAAAAAGATTTATTTAAAAATCACTTACCCAGACATTCATTGGCCTCACGGGCACTGGCCCGCTGCCAGGGTCGGTCATAGTGGAAGGGCTTGCAGCGATCGCACTCAGGACCCTCTGTGTTGTGCTTGCAGTCACACACCAGCTTCTGCTCCTTGTCCTTCACGCAGCGTGCCGCGTGCCCATTGCACTTGCAGCGCCCGCCAACCTGCAGCTCCCCCACTGCATAATAATAGGGGGTTGAGCTAGTGCCCCCCTCCTCCTCACCGGTGTCTCGGCTGCCCAGGTCGCGGAAGAGATGTGGGCGGCTGAAGACCACACGGATGTCGGTGGCTGTCACCCAGTCTTGGAGCACAGGGCTGCTGTCAAAGTCCTGGGCGGAGGGTCGCCCGTCAAGGGTGCTGAAGGCGATGAGCCCTCCGGTGAGGGGGTAGAGGTCGGTGAGGCCGTCGGTGCAGAGGGCCTCCTGCTCATTCTGCTTGGTGACAGTGGCTTTGCTGGGCTTGCCATAGATCTTACGGCACTGGGAGGAGTAGTACTGGTAGGGCACCCAGGTCTTGCCATAGTCCATGGACTTGAGGATGGCAGTGGACTCAGGCCGGGGCGAGCAGAACTGGAGGCTGACATAGACCACCTCGAACTTCTTGCCAAGAGAGAGGGTGAGGGTGACATTCTGGGGTGAGTGGTGGAGGGTCTCCGAGCGCCAGCATGTCATGTTGGAGGCAGTGTTGAGGTCAGTCAGGTAGGCAGGCGGGTGGGCTCGGCGGGGGTCTGAAGCATTGCAGTGCCGTGTCGGGGGCTTCCCGCACGTGCTGGAGGCTTGAACCTCCTTCCCGAAGGCAGCGTTGACAAATTCAGGGATGCAGCGGCGAGGAGCACCACTCTCATCGTAGCAAGGGTCTGGGGGGGTCTGCTGGGCCACAAAGGGGTTCACCGTCTGGGAGAGGCCCAGCATGGCGGTGGTGAGGAGCAGGCGCAGGAGCTGCAGGACCTCCATCCTCCTGTGGTGAGGGAAGCGGCTCTGCCCTGGAGTGAGAGCAAAGAGAGTGAATGGTGCCAGCAGCCTTGCTGGGAGTGGCACAGCCACGGCACAACTCATGCAGGGATGCTGGTAAGGGATCATGTCTGGCCCTCAACCTGTGCCCACCTTCCCACCCCACATCTACCGATGCAGCTTCCTGGGAATGGGGCAGAAGGCAAATACTTCGAGCAACCTTGTCCACACCAATCCCTCACCACTCATCAGCAGGAGTCAGATACCACAGGAAATGGCAAAAGAAGCTGAGCTTTGGAAGGAGGAGGGTGAAATCAGGGTCCAGCTTTCCCTGGCCTCTTACAAACTGTCTTGGGGGTGACAGGAACATTCACGCCTGCTAGTAGCTCTGGCTGTCACGCACAGTTCAGAGACCCCTGTCGCTGCACAGCTGCCAATGATTGGTGGTGGGGAAGTGTTGGGGAGACCTTACAGCTGTGACAGTAGCTGCAAACCCCAAGTTATCCAACTGCAGCCTAAACCAGCTCCTGCCGGCACAGGAGAAAGGAGCAGCAGTGAAAACACCTTGTGGGGACACTGCAACACACAGGAGTTTGCTAGGATGAAGGCCTGGGACTCCTGAGTCCAGCACCACTTTCCATGCCACAGCCCCAGCAGCATCCTGCTGGCCATGGGCATGGTGGCTTCTCCAAGTCCCTCTTCTCCCTTCAAATCCCACCACCACACTACCAGAGTATTCCCACTGGCAGAAGGGTGTTGTTCTGTCCTCAGCCCCAAGAAACCCGGGTCTGGGTCTGGCCTGTCTGTTGATGGAGGGAAAGGCAAGGACCAAATACAGGGCTTGGCTGGGCTCCTTTCCTGGCAGCCACAGCACAGGGCCAGGGGATGCTGGGTGGCTCCCAGGGAGACATGACCCATCTCCCACATTGCTGCCTTGGAGGGTGGAAGAGTGACTGGAGGTCATGACCCCTCCTGCCAGCTCCAGCTGCAGCAGGAGCATCCCACAACATGAAGATCGGCCATGCCCCATCCTTCGCATCCTGCGAATAGCCACAGCTCACTCATTCGCTAGAGAACGGCCCTGAGAGCTGCAGCTGGCAGCGGTCCCCTGAGGTGCCCAGCTGGGCAGGTGGCGTCAGCCCTGCCATCCCACATGCTTGGCCGTGTGCTGCCCGCCCCAGCCACCAAGCCGATTCCTCTGTCCTCTACCAGCCCGTGCCACAGCCAGGGTGGGTGGAGGGGATCCCCCATCATGCTCTCTCCCACTAGTAAACCCTTGCAGGATGACTTGGGTTTTGTGCTTCACTCTCAGGAACGAAGCCCCATGCATGACCCAGCATAGCAGATGCTCTGCTCCTCACCTACAGTTCCCAACACCATACCTGCCTGCCCAGTTGCCCACTCCGGCCAAAGGAGACTAGAAGGGGACAGCTTGTTTCAGATTATGTGGGATTTTTTGAAAAAAGGAAAAAAAGGAAAGCTGTGGGAGAAAGCTGCTCCTCTCCAGGCTGCCAAACTGCTAACAGGGGGAAATTCCTCCCTTCCCGGTCACAGTCAACTGGGCAGCCAGCGGCAGAGCCCACCAAGGGGGGAGCAGCGACAGGGGTCTCAGCCCATCCCTGGACCTCTCCCACGGGACAAATCCTGGTCCTGCCACCTCCATGCTCTTTCCTCACTGCTTAATCCTCTGCTGATGGAAAAGGAGATGCTCACTGCTGAAAAAAATCAGCAGCTCCATTGGTGGTCTCTGCATTGCCCCACCAGCGCATTCCCCACCGTCCAACAGTGCTGCAGAGCTTTTCAGGGACACATCAGCCCATGGCCCGGTGGCTGGGCAGCCTGCAGGCAGCAAGACAAGGGAAGCTGTCCCTGGAGTGCCCAGAGCAGAGACCCCCTACTCGAGGAGTGTGGCATGCAGGCAAGGGCTGTGGGAGTGGAGAGGGGAGCAGCAGGGATGTAGCAGCCACCACAGTGGAGGAAGCACTGTGCCACAGGGACCAAGCAGTAAAGAGCATCCCCTGCTGCAGGCAGCCCACAGGGCTCTGTCGGGAGCCCCAGCCCCACTGCAGGCAGCTGCCTCATGGGTGGGAGATGAAGCCGTGGCTGCTGCAAGCTCCCCAGTGTCTGCCTGTCTGGGAACTGTTGAGTGAAGACAGCACCTGGTTAACCCCCTCAATGAAAAACTGACAGGACCATCCCCAGCATCTGCCTGGTGCTGAACAGCAAAACAGAGCCACTGCCAGCCCACAGGCAGAGCCCTGCTTCTGTACTCACACCCAGCACAGCGGGCTGCGAAATGCTGACGGACCCCCCTACAATGTCTAGCGAGACCTGGCCACACACATACCTGCGGAGACCAGCTGCTCCATCTCACCTCACACAGCACAGAGAGGGACCCAGCTGGGTGCAGCCACCACCCCCTCTCATCTCACCAGCTCCAGGGCAGCACACAGCATGGGGACAACCCCATGGGAAGACCTCTGTGCTGGGAGCAGAGGAGAAACCCTCAGGGATGCCTCAGCAACTGCATTCATCCACTCCAGGGGGACTCAGGGTGTATCAAACAAGGCTCCCGCTAAACCCTGCCAAGGAGGGCTCTCCTCCACCCACTCCCTCCTCTCTGCTACATGGCAGCAAGGGGGTAGGGCCACACTCAAGTTTGCCATCTGCAAAGGCCTTTTAATTCCCCATTGGGTAAGATACAAAGATATGAGGAAACCCCTGCCTAGGGGAGAGAGACAGCACTAACAGCCACTGGTGGCAAGGGGAGAGCCCAGAGGCGAGGGTGTTCTGGGCAGGGCTGGGGCAGCAGGTCTAGAACCTGGGCTGGGGTTACCGCTGCTTTGGGGGCACATAGGGGGCATGAGCATCTCCTGCCCATCCTCCCTGTCCCAGTGGGAAACTCTGTCCCTCTCACCAGCCATACCAAGGCACAAGCCCAGAGATTTGGTGTTCAACTTCTGAGGGCTCTGCTCCTGCCAGGGAGCAGCCGTCAGGGAGCCAACGCTCGCCCAGCGGTGTATCGGCGCTGCAGAGGCAGGGCATGAATGGAAATCATTATCATCCGCGAGACCACACACAGGCACGCACGCTCCGCGCTCGGCTCACCCCATTATCCCGCTGAAAGAGAGCCGGGGCTGGTGGTCTCCGTGGGCCTCACCTCTGTATCGGAGAGGAGGGCAAGCTGCAATCTGCTCCCTTTTATGCATATTCAGCATGACCTTGGGACTGCCGGCAAGGTGCCAGAGAGGCCTGGAGTGGGTATTTCTCTCCCCAGCCCCATCTGCCCCCCCTTTCCGCTTCCCATCTTTGCTGCCCCCAGTTCAGATCAAATGGAGATGCTGCTAACTAAGCAGGGAAAAATGGGATGAGCCCCTTGGTGATGAATCCAGCCCAGCAGCCACCTGGATCTGGCACGAGGAGGGACATAAACGATGGGGTGCATCTCCTAGGGACAGCATCCCCAAGGTGTTCCCAGCGAGGCTCTCTGGTGGCCGCCAGCAGCACCCATGGGGTGCCCTTCCCGAGGAAGCAGCCGCCCTCCCAGCTCCTCCTCAGAAGCGGCTGCATTTTTGAGGTGGGCGATTTCCTCACTCCTCTGCTTGGGGAATGCTAACAGCCATGTGGTTTGGAAGGAAGTCACGCCGCTGTAGCACTTCAGAAGTGCTTTAAAAAAATTAGCTACCGCATCCATAGCCTCCACACCCCTTCTCCCTACATCAATATTGCTTCCCAAGGCAATCCACAATGTTTCCCTGCCTTGCAGGAGGCTCGTTGTGGTGATGTTCCAGCCTGCCGTACATTCCCCTTCCCATCGCCTCCCCGGGAGGCAGTGCTTCTTGAGAGTGATTCTGGGCGCAGATGCATGCCCAGAGCTCCGGGTCTCCCGATGCTGAGCCACTGAGTGGGTGCTTGGTCCCCAAAATTGAATTAATGAGGCAAGTGCAGCAGGTGAGCCAGGGCAAAGAGAGAAAACTTCCCCAAATATGGATGGTGGTGACTACAGCAGGCACAGGGTCACCATCCAGCAGACCAGGGGCAGCGGCAGCTTTGCAGAGGTAATTACAGGATTAAGTGGAACAACACGGGGCAGGGAGGGAAGGGGGTTATTAAGCCAGATTTGATTCCAGGACTTTTGCGGCACAGGAACAGCCTTCTCTAATTAAAGCGGAGGGGGAAAGTGTGAACGGCCCAAGTGGTGCTCCACTGTCTGCTGCAGCCCTGCCACTGAAACCCAGAGGTTTAGAGGGCAGGCAATGGCTAAAGCTGAGCAGCCAGCCCTGCCTGGGAGGGGAAGGGGAAAGCCCTGAGTGCTTCCCTCCTGCCTGGGACCTGCACTGTTCCCCTGCGTCCTCACTGATGCCACCGGCATGGTATAGCATGCTGGGTTTCTTCTCCAGACCAAGGCAGCACAGTGCGTGGGGTGCCCGCATCACCCAAGGCAAGCACGTGGCCTTACTTGGAACTGGTTGAGATGAGGGTGCCTGGTCCCCATGAGGTGCTGCAACACCCTGTGCACAGGGATGTGGTCCTAGGTGCCAGCACGGGTCAGGGATGGAGCCATCCACTCTCATGGGGCACCAAAAGGCTCCTCATGGCATGGCACAGCCATGGAGCAGTGGGCAGAGAAACCCCAAGCCAGAACCAAAGGACCCAAGTACTTGAGGGGATCCAGCAGCTGGATCCAAAGTGCTCAGATGAGGCCGATCCACAAGGACTGCTCATCCTGAGCTGTGCCATCCCCAGGAAAGCCCCCCAGCAGCTCAGGTTCCCTCTGAACAGAAGGGCACTGGGGGGACAGGAGGGGACTCAAAGCAGAGTAGGAATTATGTACTCAGAGAAGCCATAACTGGGTACAAATGATCAGAGGGTGTCCCTTAACCAGGATGTATCTGCTACCAGACCTTGCACATTCCCACCTCATTACAGGCCCTTTCTAACGAGGGCAACCCTGCTCCCTTGCCACACACGCTGTGGGAGTGACCCACTGCAGATCTGCCCCAGGCCCATGAACAGGACCCATCTCAGGGAGCTGCCGGGATTCCCATCGTCTCCCTTTCCTCTGTGGGCACTGGTCCCTCACCCACCATGCTGATGCCAGCTGGGGGATGCTTCATCCCCCCACCCTACAAGCAGAATGCATCAGGACCAAACTGTGCTTTGGCCATGGATAAATCATTCCATGTGTTGCTGGGACAAAAAAACACAACTGAAAAGTATTTAAAATGAAAGGAAAAACCCCACACAGCCAAGGCGCTGGGACCAGGCTCAGCTTTCCGGCAGGAGGGAGCGCATGCGGTGGGGAGAGGCTGAAGGGATGCGGCAGGGCGGGCAGTGCTAATCGCCTTCCCAGCCGCTAATGGAGCCACTGGTGCCCACTTGGGACACAGCTAATGGCACCAAGGAGATGCTTCACTTTTCTTTACAAGCTTGCTCTTCTCTTTGGATATTTAAATATCGGGAGCTTCCAAGTGCATACGGACCCAGACCTGCAGAGCCAACCACTCTGCACAGCCCCTTGGGCTTTCAGCCCCTGCTCCCCAAAGTATGCGCAGCTCACGTGGGCAATTACAAGGCAGCATCTTCCTGCAGCAGGCACTCCTGGCGATAGATATTGCAATGTACTCTGGCAGGCCAGAACCAGAATTACACAAGCCATACGATACCCCAGCAGTGCCAGGAGACACATACAAATTACACTGCATGCAGGAAAGGATGGGCCAGTTTCTGACCTCAGCCCCTTTGGCATCAGCCAGAAGTAACTCCATTCAGATCGGGCCAAACCAAGACGTAAGCGACTCCATTCAAATTTACACTAGCATACCTGTGGTCAGAATCTGGCCTGGCTTGAATTAGTTGCAGCTTGACATTACAAAAGGCAGAAAAGGAGCCCAGATTTCCTAGGTTATCGAAAACAACCAAAAAAAAAAAATCCACCACGAAGCACACAGTCCCCAGGCTATTCAACCATGTGCACAGAGCTGTCAAAGGCTAGATGCTCGGGTGCATCCTTGCTCACCCGTTTCAGTAATCCATAAGCCACGCTGACCATGAGAAGGAGACACTAGCATCCAGCACAGCATCCTGCTGGATTCCCCATGCCTGCTCTGCTTGCCAGCACCTCTCGGTAGAGGTGGTTCCACTCCTGGGAGGGGAGATTCAAGTGAGATTCACCCATATGCTGCAGAGCTGAATAACATTTTGCTGCAACACCACTGCATCTCCCAGCCAGCGCAAGCTGGAGATCTCCTTTTGCTCCCAGTGCAACAGCAGCTCAAGGAGGCATCTGGAGCTCCTGGCCTCTCAGGAGCAGAAACCATGGCTGCCTTGATGCTACACTACTTATTAACCTCTACTACTGCTCAACCTATTGCTTTAACCAACTCTAATCCCACCCCAGCTCCCTGAACCCCTTCACACACTCCCACCACGCTGCTCAGCTCTGCCGTGCACTCCTGGGAGCATCCCTCAGGGTGCAGAAGGTTTTCCTCCCGCTGCTTCCTGCGGATGCACGGGACTTGTGCGGTCCCAGCCCAGAAGTCCTCATCGCTTCAACCCCTTTCCACTCCATATGGGAATAAAGTGATCTGGTTTCCATAACGTCCCTTGTTGCCTTTTCACAACATGCTGGGCACAGATGTTGAAAATAGTCTGGATGAATATTTAAAATGGTATTCAGAGATGACAACATTTGGCCAGCTTTGAAAGATCTCTCACATCGTGTAGAGGATGGCTCACGACAACGGGGCCGGAAGCATGCTGCACTTTGACATCTTCCCCCCCCCCCCCCCC
>NW_020799118.1:16718101-16720782 GCF_003259725.1 Athene cunicularia | reverse complement strand
CCCGCCGGGAGCGGAGCGGGGAAGGGGCCGGCAGCGGAGCGGCCCGGGAGGGGAAGAAGAGACCGCCCCACCGGCGAACAGCCCTACCCGTCGGGGCACTGCCGCGTGGGTCCCGGGGGCCGCGGGCTCCCACCTGCCGTCCCCGGGAATTTTCTTTGCCCGGAGCGGGTCCATCACCCCGGGCGTGCCGGTGGCTCCGGAGCTGCAGCTCAGCCCGCCAAGGGCTCAGCCGGTGCCGCGAGGGAGGCAGAGGATAATCCTCCCCCTGCTTCCCAAAGCAGAAGAAATGAGGGATTTACCAGGCGGGGAGCAGCCTCCTCTTACGGAGGAGGATGGAGTCTCTGCTCCATCCCGTGATGCGGGGGCTTTTCACGTGCTGCTGCACCGAGGCCAGCCTTGGCCTCTGATTTTCGGTCAGGGGGGGAAGGAGAAAGGGGGGCATTTCCACTGCGGGAGGCTGCCCAGCACAGATGCCTCTGGGCTTCCCCAGGACCGTCTGCCCTGCGCCATCCCCAGGCCACCTGCGAGCAAGCAGGGCAGGAAAAAGGTGAAACTAATTTAATCAGCATTTGTGTGAGGCGGTGGAGGAGAGCAGAAAACCTGGACCTGGATCCCCTTGCTCACTGGGGTCTTGTTCACAGTACTGCGGCCCCCACATCCTCCGGCTTGGCCTGGGGAACATCCTTCCCATTGCCCTTGCAGTGGGTGCGGGGACTGAGGAGGGCTCCAGAGGTGGGGTGAAGGGCAAGATGCCAGTACGGGGCTCACCCGTTACACTCAAGGCAGCCAGCCAGCATCGCCCTGCTCCTGGAGGAGCCCTGGTTACCCACATCCTGTAGCTCCGGGACAGCAGGTTGCAGGAGAAGCTCTCTCCCAGCCGGCTGGCAGATGCGGAAGGAGGAGACCCCAGCTGGCCACGAGTCCCAGGGGAAACGTTGTTTGCTGTTCTCAGCCTTGTTGCACAAAATGCATTTTCCCCCTACTCCAGCAGCAGGGCTGTGGATAAAGAAGGGCAAAGCCACCAGATGACAGGGCAGAGGAGACCCAGGCTATGGACAGAGGAACCTCAAGGCTCTCTAAATCTGATGCCACGTGTGTCTTGCAGCTCCAGTGTATCTCTTGGGGATGCTCGTGTTATTTGGAGACCCAAGAGGCCAAGCCACAAGCCACAAAGCCCCAGCAGCCCTGGTGCAGATCCCAGAAGGGAAGCAAGTGCAGGGCCAGTGTTTGCCTTGCATGGGGCCAGACAGAAGTGCAGGGCAGAGCTAGGCCACCGACTGTCAGGAAAGTGTGAAGCTTTGTGCAGGGGCTGGGAACAGGCTGGGATGACTAAGGCAAGGTAGCAAAAGGGGGCTCCATGATCCTGAGGTGATGCAAAGCAGGGGTTGTCCCAGGGATGGATGTGAAGCCATTTTCCTCATCAGAAAGCACAAGAACTACCACAAACGTGAGCTGTGATGCTGAGTCAGCCTGGCCTGGATGGTCCAGGGGGCTGCATCACCTCAGTGCTGCTGCTTTCGTGCTCAGAGGATGGTGTTGGCCGCCCAACTCTGTGGCCCAAACATGATGTTAGAGGCACTGGCCACTGTAAGAGAAATCCTGGAACTGCTGTCCATGGGCCTTACACCAGTGAAAGCCCAGCTGAGAAGGACAGAAGCTGTTGCCTGATTCCCTATTTCCACTGTTACCTGCACATTCCCTCTTTTCAGGATGGAGAGCCCTAGAAAAAAATATGGGTTTGGCAAACAGGCAGGGGGTGAGGATGTCAGCAGGGATGGGACATTTGCTGTAGTGGGAGTTGGACTGTTGAGACCCTGCTGGGTGTCCCTCAGCTCACCAACATTACCATGAATAGGGTGCCCGATGCTCACTGCCATCCTGGGCAGGTTTGTGAGGGCCGGGAGGAGGGGAGGGCGAATGCACTGTGTGGTTTCTGTCACCCTGGTGTCTGCAGGAGGCTCTGCCCCCTGCAAGCTCCTGTTCTGTGTGCGCATCCATTCCTGCTCCTCGTGCCAGGTGAAGGCATGACATCTGGTGCCAGCCAGGATTCCCATAAAGGAAGGGCATGGACATCCATGAGCTGTTGGACCAAAAGCTGTGGCTCTGGCAGTGAGTCTGCTGGGGCAGATAAAAACCACAGAGTGGTTTGGGTTGAAGTGGCCTTAAAGATCATCTAGTCCAACCCTGCTGCAGGGAAATCTTTCACTGGACTGGGTTGCTCAAAGACCTGTCCAACTTAACTTTGAACGCTTCCAAGCACGGGGAAGCTGGGCAAACTTCTCTGGGCAAGCTGTTCAGTGTCTCACCACCCTCACAGTAAAGAATTTCTTCCTTATTTCCAATCTGAACATACCCTCTGCCAGTTTAAATCCTCTGCCCCTTGCCCTGCCGCTGCAGGCCCTGGTAAGCAGTCTCTCTCCATCTTTCCTGGAATCCCTCTTTATATATTGAAAGGCTGCAGCAAGGGCTCCCCGGAGCCTCCTCTCCTTCCAGGCTGAACAACCCTAACTCTCACACCCTTTCTGCACTCAGTCTCCGCGACACACACACACACAGAGCCGGTCCAGCCCCGCAGGGCACTGGCTCGGCCTTCGCTTTTGAGCGCAGAGAGCTCCGGAGCACTCGCGGCTCGGGCTTGGAGCCCGGCGGCCCCCTCCGGCCCCGGCGCGGCGGCAGGAGGC
>NW_020799118.1:16714698-16717061 GCF_003259725.1 Athene cunicularia | reverse complement strand
GGGGGACCTGGGGCCGGGTGGCGGGGAACCGGGCTCAGCAAAACCCGCTGCAGACGGTGCGCCGGACTGTAGTTCGGTCCCCGGTCCGCCCGGGCAGACAGGACCCGTGTCACCGCTACAGCTCGGGTCACAGCCCGGCCCGGCGCAGTCGGGGCAGGACAATGGTCACCGGAGCGGGGTGCAGGAAGGCACGGCGATGCGAGGGCCAGGCACCCCAAGGCTGTGCCACTTGCCAGACCTGCAGCAGGACAGCCCCAGCCCCCAGCCCCGCCAGAGGAAGAAGTTGGAGGCACCGGGCAGCACCAGCCCCCTTGCTGCCTTCTCATCCCAGCGTGTAGGAAAGGCCCCGAGAGGTGGAGATTCACACTGCCAAGCAGGCTCCTGCCCTCTTGCTGGGCAGGCAGGGAAGAGACGCTATTTACCACCTTCCCCGAGTCCTTCTTTAATCTCTTCACTGGAGAAGGAAGAGATTTGCTGCCAGGAGGGAAGACTCTTCCTTTGGCTGGTCCCAGCAGACCCCTGCCCCAGTGCAGTGAGAGAAGAGGATCCCCTTTTTGCCACCAGATCATCTTCAGGGTGATTCCATAATTCTCATATTTCCATTCTTTCAGTGTCGTTTTCAAAGGGATGCTCTGCACCTAACTTGCCTTGCTGGGCTGCCAGTCTCCTGGCAGACAGATCTCCCTTCCCATGCTGTTTTCAGTGCCTGGCCCCACACCTGGTTTCTTCTGGAGTGCAAGTCACCCCAACTGTCCCCAGGAACTGAAACATGGTCTTCCCAGGGCATGCAGAGAGGTACAAACACCCTGCCTCACTGGGTGTGTCTTGCCCAAGGCATTCTGCCACTGCTCCATCACACCGGCAGCCTAGGACTCACCTGTGGCTAACCAGCCCTTGGTGGTCTGTCCCCTCCAGCCCTGAGCCTCCTGCTCACAACCAGCCATCCTGCAGTCCCAGCACACCCACGATGCACTCAGGCCCTTTCTCTCGCTCTGCATGGCCGGAGAACAGAGACCTCCCAGGCTGCCTGCCCACCCTGAGGTCCAGGTGCAGTCAGTGACCACGGTTTGAGCACCATGGGGGTATAATAGGGACAGCATAAATGGGCCTTTTCTGAGGACCAGTAGCACTGCTCTGTGCCATGACAACTCTGACACCCAGAAGAGTTGATGGGAGCAGCTCACAGGAAGGTTTTCTGGTCTGGGTGCCCCTATGAGCCTGTATAAAATCAGCATGACATCGTCACGGGCAGAAGTGCAGACAGACATACACCTTTGCCTCTGCCTGCTGTCTCCCAGGGGAAAGCCGAGCATCTGGGGCTTGAGTCTCATTTATACATGAGCCATTTCACCACTGACATAAATACTCATTTCCAGGCATAAGCAGGTACAAGAGCCAGACCGCAGTGGAGATAGGGACTGTGGGTTGAAAGGTGTGCAATGAACTTGGCTTGGGAAAAAGAAACAAGGTGCAGCATCGCTGCAACATCCTGCACATAACACCACTGCGGAGTGATGTTACTTGGATTTTTTTCCCTGCCTCAACCCTGCCCACCCGGAGGATGTTGTACATTAACATCGCACAGGTCAGGCCTAGAGCTGTAGCTAACAGCCCCAGGCCACGCGCTGGGGCTGAGCGAGGGCCAGCCTGCCCTGCAGCTTCCCCGGGAGGATGGAGCTGGGGAGAGGCCGGAGGAATGCTGAACCCGCGGCAGTCTATGCTCAGATGATGCACCCGGGGCAGCTGTAGCACAGCCACCACCGTTGTGGGCTGGGCGGATGCTGCGGGAGGAGGGTGCAGAGGAAAGATGTGCAGCACCTCCCCAAACACCCTCCATGTCCCCCGCAAGCTGCGCTCTGCAGGCACCTCAGGCACCTCTTCCAGCCTGTGGCTGCCCTTGCCCCATCATGCAGGGACTGGTCCCAGCTCAGCTTACTGCCACGCTGCAGACATGCCCCGGGGAATGCTGAATGTGATGAGCAAACAGGCCCCCAGACCTCGCAAGCAGCTGTAGTGGGGGTCAGAAATTGATTTCGCGTCTCTTTCCCTCTCTTGGCAGCTTTTGCATCTGCAAGCCCTGACCCTGGCCCTTTCCAGACAGGCTGTGGTTCCGTTTTACCTACTCCCATTCCTGCACCACTGCCGCGGCTGCGTGTGCAGATCGCTCGGGAATTTTGTCACCCCACTTTACAATCCCGCCTGTGGCCATCCCCTGCTTTGCAGTGACCGCTACGGCAGCCAGCGCGTCCCTTCCCCGCCGCAGGCAAAGGGACACGCGTGTCCCGAGCTGTGCCCAGAGGTGCAGCGGCAGCAGCGGGCGGCAGCGGGGAGACCCCCGGCTGCGGGTGCGGGGCCTGGTGCGG
>NW_020799118.1:16705001-16714648 GCF_003259725.1 Athene cunicularia | reverse complement strand
CGCAGCTGCGGCCCCGCAGCCCCGGAGCGGCCCCGGCTCCTCGGCGCTTGGGCGGGGAGAAGCTCCGGCAGCCGGGGAGCGTTTCCATGTGCGGTGTCTCGCGTGCCTGCGCCTGGGATGGCGGGAGGCTCCACGCGTGGCTCCACGGACGCCTGCCAGCAGCCTCTCTGCTGAGCAGGGTTACGGGGATGCAGAGCAAGGACTTCTGCTGGAAAACAACTCATCTGACCTCATTTAACCAAGGAACAAGCGCCAGGACAAGAGGGAATGGCCTCAAGCTGTGCCAGGGCAGGGTCAGGCTGGCTCTGAGGAAGGATTTCTTTGCAGAAGGGGCTGTTGGTCGTTGGAATGGGCTGCCCAGGGCAGGGGGGAGTCCCCATCCCTGGAGGGGTTGAAGAGTCGGGTTGACCCAGCGCTGAGGGATCTGGTGGAGTTGGGAACAGTCAGTGTGAGGTTAATGGTTGCACTAGGTGATCTTCAAGGTCTTTTCCAACCTAGATGATTCTGATTCTGTGATTGCTTTTCAGGGACCCAAATGCTGTCCACAGGCCTGAAGTCATCAGCAAACCTCGGCTTTAGCACCAGGAGCTCTTTTAATGAGCCTCATCGGGTACCTCAGCATCTTCAGGTGCTGGGAGCCCTACTCCTGTCTGCTCCCACCGCCCAGCTCCAGGCAGGTGCCCATCAACCTTGGGCTTACTCTAGGGATCTGGCAGAGCTGGGCAATGTCCTCGTGCATTGGAGGAGTCTGAGCTATGTCAGCTGGTGGGTAACACCTCGGCTGCAGCACTGAAGGGGTTGGCGTTCACCACAGAAGTGGCTGCTGCTGTTGCAGTTGGAGCACAGCAAGTTCCTGGTGTCACAGGGGTGTTCCCAGCGAGACACTGAGGGAAGAGGTCCACAAACCTGCCTGGCAGATGGCGGCTGTCCTGTGTGAACTGGGAGCAGCTCTCTAGGCTGGCTCTAGTTTGGCTTGTGTTTTGTTTGCTCCAAATCAATTCAGCCTTTAGTGTTTGGGTAGATTTGGGATGGGATTCCAGAAAGCCTCAGCAGCTTTGGTCCTGCCTCTGCCGCTGAGTCAGGCACAGCACAGGGGGCCCTTGGTTTGCTCCCAGCCTGCTGCTGGGACCACAAGTCACAGCATGGAGATGCCAGCCCAGGTCCCAAAGCAGCAGGGCCTGCTGCTGCTCAAACTTGACTCAGCAGTGCCCTGCGGTCTCTGCTAGCTGCCTGCAGCTCCAGAGCCTGCTCAGTTGCAAGCAGCAGCACCTTACATGATGTAAACAGATCCCTGTTTCTTTGAAGTGATGGTGGGATTTAAGTGCTTGCTTCCTTGTGCTCTTCACGAGTGCTGGCACATGAGCAGGCCCAAAGGGATGCAGGTGATTCCTGGGAGGCAGCAGAAGGAGCATGAGCACCTGGTCAAATTGATGTGCCGGCAGGATCAGCCATTTGTGCCCTGCCAGCATCATCACAGCCAGTGGAGACTGTGGAGCACATCCCTGCTCCCAGTAGCGAGGGGCGGAGCATGACACCCTCCCGAAGCGAGTGTGTACAAATGGGGTGTGCAGGCGTTTTCTGAGCACAGCCGCTGCCGTGTTGCCAAAGCCCCTCATTGCAGCACCCCGTGTGGGCCAACGTGCCCTTACCCTCAGCCCTCCGTGTGGCTCTTGCTGGGGCTACAGATGGCCAGAGTGCTCATGGTGGGGTTGGCCCCACTCCTCCTGCTCAGGCAGGTCACCTCTCCACCCAGCCTCTGCTGATGGTCCTGGGGCTGAGCTCCCATGGGTCGAGAGCCCAGAGTGCCTTGGCATGGCCATGTCACAGCAAACAGGCAGTACAGGCCCTGTGGAATTGGAGAAAGGTCTTTGAAGCTCTCCTGGAAATGTGTCTGTCTGGAAAGTGGTGGTGGTACCTGGCCAGCAGCCACAGGGAGGGCTGAGGGGAGCAGGGATCCCAGGGGAAGGGCTGGGCAAAGGGTTGGGAAGGAGGGGCCAGGGCAAACAGGGAGAGAAGGAAGGCAGGAGAAGGAGAGGAGAAGTGGGAGGGAAAAGAAGCTCATAGGAAAGCAGAGTGCAAAGGGGGAAAAGAATAAAGACGGGTTTGGGGGAAGAGAGACACACAGAGACACAGAGTTTTGTAACAACTTAAATTCATTCCAGACAATGTCCAAGGAGCCCTGGCAGCACGGGTTGAAACAAACCCTGCCTTTGATTTTATGAGTTCATTATATGTTGTTTGGGACAGTGATTCACGCGTCTTGGCTGCTTCACATTTTCCCTTGTGTCACAAATGAAGAGGGGACCACGAGATGGATTCTTTGGGTGGAAAATATTCCCTCAATTGTTAGGTAGATGTCTCTGTGCCATGTAGAGGTCCCAGGAGAGTGGTCTCCTGGGCTGCCCCAGCTCTCCACACAGCACACACAACCTCTGTGCCTTGTGTCTTGCTCTCTCTTAAAGGGAAAGCACTGGGACCAGCTGAGCAGAAGGAGGCAAGAAGATGCCTGATGGTGGCTACACATGTCCTGCACCCGCCCTTCCCTGTGAAACACAGGATGGGCCAGAGCACAGCCACCTGTGATAGCTCAGACTCATCTGGGGAGGAGATGCAGCCACCAAGGATGGTCCTGTGAGAACAGAGTCCCAGAGCCCATGTCTCCCGAGTGTGAGGGAGGGTGATCCCAGGGCCACAGCCCCAGACTCCGGGACCACACCGCATTCACACTGCAGCACTGCCGCAGATGTTCCTTACCTCCGTCTCCATCCCAAGAGCATCACTGCTCTTACTGGTTGTAGCTGCCTGAAGGTATGAGGTGCTGGATGAGCTCCAGGGAAAACCATTCAGGAACGGGTTGGTGGCTTTCCTAGACCATACTGGTTGGATATATGCATGACTCTAATATGGTCAGAAAAATAACAAATTTTGCCTGAGCCAACGAAGTTTGCATTGGAGCTGATTAAAAAACACCAATGACTTGGTTGGGTATTGTTACTCTTTTTACTTTCCTGTGTCATTTCAGGTTTTCCAGTGAAAGGAAGAGAAAAATGCACTGATTTTTAAAACATGCTGTTGGTAGAGAAAATACAGGCCTCAGACACTGAAAGCTTTTTGACCAGCATTTTCTGGTTTGGATTTATAATTTCTCTTCCAAACCCAGAAAAAGTTCAGTAGAATTTTTCATTTTGACCAGAAAGCCATTTTTTGGTGTGGTCAGTTCTAGCCTGAGCCCTGGGAAATGACAGCACTTCTAACCTGAATGGCCATGACCCAGCCTGCAGAGCTCCCCACGCTGGTGTATCTTACACTGACCAGTATAGAAGGTGCCACGAAGATCCACACACTCCTCATTGGGGTGTGGAAACTTTTGGACAGATCTGGATTAGATCGTGGGGAGAGCTGAGACTCACAAGCTTGTGCTGGTGCCAGATAAACTTCATGTTGACACCCAGGTAGAAATGCCATGCAGAAGTCCACCTTGAGGTGGCAATCAGGACAAGAAGCGCTGAAGTGCGGTTGCTGAAAGCTCGTAGGCCAATAGTGGAGGACTGATAGCCCAGCCCTGCAACCACAGAGATACCCTGCTCCAAATGAATCCCAGAGACTCGGTTACCCCACACTCCCTTCTTCTTTCAGGCCTGGGCTAAGGCACTGCCAGTCCTGCAGGGAGTCTCTTCTGAGGATAAAGTGCAGTCTTTATTCTGCTGGCATTGCAGGCTAGCATCTTTCCCTAGCAGAAGCTTCACTTCAGGAAAATGAAGGTTTTTTTGGTTTGAATGTTGTTGTTTTTAAAGAGAATTCTTAGGAAAAACACTCGCTGAGACGGATCAGCTCATTTTCAAAGTTATCCTGGGGCAAAAGACAGAGGGTGTGGGCTGCGATACACACCCACATCTGTACAATAAGGAAGGCAACAGCGCAAAGCAAAAACAATTGCATGAAAAGCTTTCCAACAACAAAGTTTGCAAACCCGCAGAGCCCAGGCTATTTCTTGTGGTTGGTGGGTAAGAGTTCCCAGATAATGGGGCCTGACAATGGAACAATGGGGGCCGAAAGACACGGCTCATGATTAGGAGTTATATAACAGCAGCTGGCATTTATTAATAACACTCATGTTGTGCTTTATTTTCTTAGTTAGCACTTTTCAGGTTCAGAGGACTTCACAACCCCTGGCTATTCCATATTTGATGCTCAGCACGGGGTGACTAGGAGGAAATGTTGGCCTGTAGCCGTAGGAACACCCTTCACGCCTGCTTCTGTTGTAGACCTTAAAGGGGAGAAGGGGAAGCGCCAAGTGATACTCTTGCACTGACTGTTTGGGACCTCTCCTGTTCCCCACAGTCTTATGGGTAGTGTAAGACCACAAAGAAACATCATCTGGGAAAACAGTGTTTTCCTGGGATGGGTTACAGGACCTTAATGTTTTCGAAGTGTTCCTTCTCCTAGAGAATGAGCAAAGCTGGGACTTTTGTTGGGATGCAGGAGTACGGTTGGGTGTGATCCTAAATGGAACCAGCCCTGGAGGAGCAGTCCACAGCCAGTCTGCAGTGATGGCATCTACCTCTTGGCATAGCTTTGGGAGCAGGAGTGAAACATCCCGCTGGAACAGACAACCCTGACGGCTGCCTACCATGACCTTGGGACGTGCCAGTCGAAGCAGTAACCATGGCTTCTCTTGGAGGACCCACTCAGTGCAGTCTAGGCCAGGCTGGAGGCTTTTTTTCCCCGGAACGCACGAGACCTTGACACAGAGCAATAGTCATCCTGCCCAGCGCAGGGGATGAGCGGTCCAGTCTGAACAGGTTGTCTCCTTCTGGTCTGGGTAGGCTATTTATTGCTCCTCTGACTGTTGCTCGTGGTATGTGCTGACCGCTCAGCCTGCTCATGAAAAACAAGAGAATTCCCGTCCAAGCTCTCGTGCCAAGCAGGCAGCGACTGTTTTCTTCTGAGCAGGCCTGGGAACCTCTTCTCAGCCCTGGGCGGCAGATGTCTCAAAAGCAGCTCAGACCTGTGGAAGTTGTAGTCTGGGACCAGGTTTTGGACTCAAATACCCAAACAGCTCATCAGACGGTCCCCTGCCTTGTCCAAAAGCAGAACCAGCAGAGATAGGAGTGAAACCTGCCCCTGTGAGTGCCAGTGAAAGCAAAGGGGTCCTCATGGCCCCACAGCTCTGCTCCTAACCAGGAGGCATGGGAGAGCTGCACATTTCCACAGTAGGACACTCTGCAATGAGAAGGAGGCAGGCTTTGCAGCCACATCAAGGAATGAGACCTTGTGCTTTTCTCCACTGGTTCTTGGAGAGCATGTGCTCCAGCAAGTAGTCCTGAGGCATGGAAATTCACAGTTCCAGCAGTTCCTCTTATAGGAAAGGCCTGGGGATGCTAAACAAAGCCAAGGACAAAGAGCCACCCTAGAGACAGCCCTGTGACTAGCCCAGGGAGTCCTGGGGAGGTGCCCACACAGTCTTGGTTGCAGTTCTTAGATTGCTGACTGATGGCACAGGGTTATGATGCTGATGTGAGATTCCCAGAGCACACTGAGCAGTAGCCAAGCTGATGCATCCTCTAAGAAGGAAATCTCACTTGTTGCTGTGATCTAAATCATTCATATCTGCCCAGACATGGCCGCCTGCACAGGAGAGATCTTGAGATAACAGATACCATGACCCTGCTCTTATAACACCTGGTGTCTCAGAGGAGCTGGCAGCGTCAGGAGCAATTTTGCACTTGTGATCCAACCTCTCATCTGGGGCAAAAAACACATGCACTACCAGATAATGCTCTTTGGTGGAGTAAGTGACAGAAACACTGCACAGGGACTCAGCTCACTGGCAGCCACCTGTCAGTCAGTGGCTTATCATCTCTTCTTAGTTAAAAATGTTTGGAAAAGCAATGGCAAGGTAACCCTCTGTGGTGGTTTGAGCCCAGAGGGAAACTGAGCACCACATTCACTCACCCCTTCCCCCCAGCGCAGCATCACCACATGTTAAAAACACTTCCCCCCATCCCTCCCTTCTTCCTGGACTCAGTTTTGTTCCTGATATCTCTACCTCCTCCTCGCAGTGGGGCAGGGCAAGGAATGGGGGGGTTTTGGGTCAATCCGACACTTCTTCCTCCAAGGGAGGGGGAAGCACGCCCCTGCTCTGTGTGGTGCCCCTCTCATGGGAGACAGTCCTCCACAAACTTTCTCCATGGTGAGTCCTCCCCACGGGATGCATTCTTCTCAAGATGCTCTGGCATAGGTCACCTCCACGTGCTGCAGTCCTCCCAGTGCTGAACTACAACAGGGGCTTCTCCTTCCCACAGGGTCCCAGGGTCCTCCACAGGCTGCAGGCAGATCTCTGTGACACCAGTGACCTCCATGGTAGCGATGGGGGTGGCCCTGCCATCTCCCCACGGGATCCAGGGGGGCTCCCTGCCTCAGCACACCTCCCCCTCTTCCTCCTCCTTCCTTCCTCTGACCTCGGTGTTCACAGAGGTGTCTTTCTCGTAACTCCTCCTCACAACTCCCACTCCTCCTCCCAGGTTTCCCTTCTTAAATCGGTTATCACAGAGGTGCAGCCACTGTCACTAACTGGCTTGGCCTTGGCCAGAGGTGGGTCTGACATGGAGCCGGGGGAGCTTCAAGAAGCTTCTCCCAGGGACCACTGCTCTAATCCCTCCCCCACTACCAAAACCACCACCACACACACAAGCCCAGCACGCTCTCACAGACCAGTCATTGCACAGCTCAGTCCTTTTCTGTCTGTGTGCCAAACGGTGTGTGAGACAGACAGAGCAGATGCTAGCTGCTTGGCATCTCCGTGATGCAGCCAAGGGGATGAGTACAGGCAGGGCTGGTACCAAGTGTCACTGGGGACACATGGGGGACACAGTGGGCTGGGGTTGCTCTCTGGTCTTCAGCTGCAGAATGTACTGCTGGTGGTGGTAGAGGAAACAAGGTCATCTCCTGGGGTTCCTCTCTCGTCATGTGTCTGTCTCAGCCCTGGGAAAGAGTCAGCTCTGCAGCTTCTTCCAGCCCCTGTATGGCTTCCTGCATAGCTGGGGTGGATGACAGCGAGGCTGGGTCAGGCCTAGGGGGACCGTACAGCTGCACGGCCATGCGATGTGACATGGTACTAGCAGGGGAATAGTGCCCCTCGAGTCCCCACCTCAGGACATCTGGTCCTGATGATCTTACACGTGGGCTGGCCAGGACAGCGGTGTGCATGGGATCCAGCTGCCTGTGCCTGACCCCAGGTGAGGCTGGATGAGGTGAGACTGGCAGGATGAGACAAGCAGCCAGAGGAGATGATGAGAGTAATTTCAGACCTTTTAAATCAAGACTTACATGTGCCCTTTGCTGTTGAGGCTGAAATCAGGACCCTCCTAAATCTAAAGATGGTGGGCATAAAAGGTCAGATTTTTGTTCCATACCTCCAGCCTGAGAGCTGTAGCTAGAAATGTCTAAGAGCACACTAATTCTAGGCAGGAAAACTCTTTTGTGATGTGCCCTGAAATACTGCTAGAAAAGGCTTAATTACAAAGGATTTTTTGGGGGGGAGAGAAACATACTCACCCAGACAAGTTGAGGAACAAAACTTACCAGGAAAGAATCACATCTATCATCCAGCCTGAAAGGACATTTTGGTTCCTTTTTTGCCTTGACCTTTTGACCACTGCAACCATAATCTGAATGTACAGAGTCTGAGGGTTCAAACTGGATCAAAAGGCTCTGATGCTGTCTGAAGGAAACCTCTACAATGCCCCATCATGACTTTTTTTAATGCAATTTAATTTGATGGGAAATTGCACAGATAGACAAATAATAGGATTTCAAGGTAAATTTGGTCTGAAAAAGTTTCCTGCCAATAGCAAATCCAGATCTTGCGGCTGTTCCTTTCTGGTGCTGGTCTCTGCACCCATCTTCCCTGCCTTCCCGCCTCCAGACGAGGTGTGTTTAACAGTATGGCTCTGACATAATTTCATCTCGCTCCAAAGCTGGTCTCTCTAGATCCTAGTGACTACTATTCGATGGCCCATCTTCTTGTATTTCTTGATCTGTTCTGCCTGGTTTTAGGTTTTACCCTGTTGGAGGTTGGCTTTTTTGGATCTGTCCTTCTGAGCATGGCCTGCACCTTGGAAATCAAATTGAAGAGCTTTTAAGAGAGGAGAAAGGACTCCGTGTTCCCTGAGCTGTCCACAGCATAGGGCTTTCCTGGCCTTGCGCCAGTGGCTCTCAGGGCATAGTAGAGCCAGGCTCCCCCCTTGAGAGCTCAGTGTCATGGCCAGAAAAAAGGAAGAAGCACAGTAGCGATGAGGGGAACTGCAAGTCTGCAGGGTTCGTTAGTAGAAATTACTGCCATATTTACCAGTGCACTCCTCTGCACCCAGGATTAAGTCCTCATGTCCTACACTTTAGCAGGCTTGCCCAGAGCACATGAACAAGTGCTCTTGTTTTCTCGTGTGTACGCATCCACAGAAACATTTCTCATCCACATTACAAAGGGGGGGTTTGCAGATGGCCTTTCTTAGGCAGATGTGCTGCACAGCACTTGCCAGAACTTTCTGATGAAAAATGGCATCAAAATATGAAATTTTGATGAAGAACAGAGAAAAAAACCTGAGTGAATTTTCATTATTCCTTTCCTGACTCCTGGCTTGCTACAGAGTTGGTTGAATGTTTCTAAATTCAGCCACGCTTCAAAAATTTTGACCAAAAAACACAAGGATTTTTTTTAGAAAAACATTTCTCAATTTTTCCCTTCTGGTTTGGCCATGTGTCCTACTCACTGAGAGGAGACTCCAGTTGGTTTTTCTGACTAGAACCACACTTTAAAGAGCGCAACCATTCCCTTAATTGGGGCTGATAAATCTTGCAGGCATAGATGAAGATAAATCACATTTTGTGCCCAGAGTACAAATTCTCAGGGTTTAAACATTTGTGTGGTATTTGTTAAGCAATTTGAAGGCTTATTGAAGTAACTGAGCTGGACAACAGGGCTGGACCTGGACCAGGACAACAACTGTGTACAGACACTCGGCATGTAGGCAACAGAGATGGAGGGGCCTAGATGAATCCCACTTCACTCAGAGCATTCATGGAGGATATCTCCTTTCTTCTATGCAGGGTATCTTTGGTTGCGCTTCTTCCACCACTCCCTTTGGGAGGATGGAGGGCTGCTTAGTCAGTCCCCATGGGAAGCGAAAGCATGCTAAAGCTCCTCATGAAGAACAAATGCACTTCAGCCCAGGGGAAAGTCATGGAAGGATTTGGACTCCTTGAGTCTGTTTGCTGGCCGGTGGCTGCCACTGCTGCTGTGGCGGCCAGAGGAAAAGGAGGCTCCTGCAACGCAGGGGTGGCCGAGCAGGACCTCCAGGGTCAGTGGCGGCTGGTGAGAAACTGGACTTCCCGGAGAGCTGCTGCGTGTCCAGCCCGTGTCATCCAACCTGGGCTCAAATCTTCGGCCCTGGGGGCCCTCGGCTGCTCCACGGGAGCGCAGAGCTCCCTCCAACACCCTCAGACACTGCCGCACCGCGCCCCTCCCAGGGGCCACCGTCCTCGCCACCAGCAGCTGCCCTGTGGCAGAGCGGAGCCCAAGGCCGGCTGCTCCCCGCTCCGCGAGGCCGTGAGCCCTGTGGCGGGTGCTGGGGCTGCGCCGGCCGCCC
>NW_020799118.1:16698334-16704951 GCF_003259725.1 Athene cunicularia | reverse complement strand
CCGGCACCCACCGCCTCCCCGAGGGACCCAGCCTCTCGGAGCCCAGAGAGAGCTGCTGCCAGCGCCCCGCCAGGAACCCCTCTGCCGCAGCAGCCGCTCCGCCGGGCCAGCCCGGCCTTCTCAGCGAAGGGGGCACCCGCCCTCCTCAGTCCCAGAGCCAGGACCGAGCAGGGTGCCACGGCCCTGACCTCGGGACCGCTGTCCGTGCCTGGCTGGGGGTTCCTCTGCCTGCTTTGGGGTCGCCTCTGCCCTGTTGGGACCACATCCAGGGCAGGGTCTGGGAGGAAGCAGAGCCCCTGTGTTCCCAGCCAGAAACCACACCGCAGCCCAGTTTAGCAGTTGGTGGCAGCTGGGGCTGAAGGCACCTCCTGGTGCAGCTCAGCCAAGGGCTCCTGCTGGGTGCCACTACACGCACCTTCACCAACAACTTGATTTTTAGCGACAAAGTCCAACTTCACAGCTACGCGTTGACCTGCACGCTGCCTTCTCTGGCTCAAAGTGTCCAACAGGATTGTTGGCTGCAGTTCCTGGTGGGAAGGCAGGAGGCAAAAGTAGGCTCTTTCCTAAAATACGGTCAAAGAGCAGAACACCAAGTCCAGCTCAGTGCTTGCTCTCAGCTCCAGGATAAAATACGGTCCTTGTCCCAGTAAAGTAGATAAACCGAGCCAAGGCTGGAATCCCAGTCCTTTTTTAGTACCATCTGGAGAGAAAGTGCCTTTTGGCAGTAAAATGGGATGGAAGCAAACCAGACAACGCTTGAGGACACAGCCAGCCTCAGAGGGGATCTGATGGCTCTTGCACAGCCCTCCAAGAAGGTATGGACTTGGATTTGAACACCTGTATGGGATCCCTCAGAGTCAGCCAGCATCTGTGACAAGGAGCTGTTCTCTTCCTCTAGCACCGTTGTTCTCTTTACCCACTCCAGGTTCAGAGCCTGCTCTCCAAAGGCTGTCCTGCCCTGGCACCCAGAGGTGCAGCCTTTACTTCCCTTCTCATCATTCCTGCTGCTCAGCTATGCCTCCTGCTACCTTCCCAAAGGCTGCCTTCAAGACACAGGAGCTGCTGCGTGGTAGGTGCTGGGCATGCTGCTGCTCAGCGTGTGGAACCACCATCCTGGGAGCTCCAGGGTCCTCACTGTGGACTCCCAGCAGCTCTGGCAGCGCTGGCTCCAAAGCCCCAGCTTTTTGTTGTGGCTTGTAAGACTTCCCTGGGGGGAAAGGTCCAGATCTTAACTAACGGGGGTGGCCAGTGGGCTTGGCTGGTTACCTTGCTCTTGGTTATCCAGCATGGACAGATAACTGGTTTCCAAGGACCATGTTCACAGGTGACAAGGCACATGACACATCTGCCCTAGCCAGGCCCTCTGTGAGCAGCCATGCCCCAGATCTGACAGTTACCCAGAGTAATACCCTTCAATCCCAGCTTCCAGATCTGAGGAGGAGTCTTTCGCATCATATGCTGTCACATCTCTGGGACTGTGGGCTTCTGTGAGGGCTCCTCTCTCTTTTCAGGACATCTGTGTGATGCTGAAGAGCAGAGACTCCTACCACACCTGTACGGTGATCTATGGGCTCTCAGTGGGCTGTGCCCCACTCCAGAGAGTCTGGCAGGAGGCTGAGGTTCTCTGGGCAGGGCACTGTACCTTCTTGGGAAGAACAGCAGGGCCTGCAAACTGAGAGAGGTGGAATCGGTCCTCTCAAATTCACTACACCTACGCTAGGCTTGGGCATGGCTTCACCAGTCACATCCCACACATCTGCTTCAGGGCTTGGGTGTCTCCCTGGCACACTCATCCAGTGCAAAAAAAAAATATGTAGTCTGTTTTGCTGTTTGCAAACTAGCTCTGCTTTTTTGTGAATGGATTCATTCACCGGCCGCCTGAAAGAACCATTTTAGCCAATGGTCGGCTTGTGAGCGCTGCCTCCCAGCTAGTCGTGATTTGCTCTTCGTGGCTCTGCCTCTCTGATTGGGCTCCCAGGCGACACATGATGTGGTCCCTTCTCCTTGACAGGGTGTCTGACATTTTTAATCAGAATACCAAACAGCTAATGCAGAAGAGCAACCATGTCTCCTGGATGGTGCTGCTGTTTGTTTTTAATCACTGAGGGGGAAGGGAGGCTCAGGCACATTTTTTTTTTTTCTGATGAACCAGCAGTCCATCTGAACCTTTGCTGTGACAGGGAGTAAAGCCCTAGATACTCCCTGCATCCCCTCACACACATGCTGGTGAGGGTTCAGGGCCTAGCTCCACTGAGCAGCAACTGGGCATGTGGTTGGGTTTACTGTACATGAAGACACAAGCAGCTAAGGAGAACTGCAATGGAGTGGAGAGAAAGGCAGCCTGAGATGGGTCTTGCACAGAGGAAGCAGACCCCCCACCCTTGCACCCAGCAGGCCTGGGGAGGTGGCGAGACAAGAGCCCCCCTCTGTCCACCCCATGGGACACTGTGATCAGCATGGTCCACCCAGGCCTGTACTGGTTCTGTTAACCTCAGCGCTATTGCATGTTTTTCATTGTGGTGATGAACAAGGGGCTGGGGGTGCCTGGAGGAAGCAGGTCCAGCTCATCTGGAGCTCCTAGACAGCAGTGGTCAGCAAGATGGGCTCACCAGGGACCTGCTAGCGGACCAAGCAGGGCATGCAGGGAGACTGGCTTTCCTTGACAGCTCCTGTGGCCATGCCGGGCTGCAAAGGCAAGTGATAGCAAATGCTCATGCTGACATAGGAGGTAAACACAGTTTTGCACATTCAGTAAAGTCCCAGTTTAGCCTGAGCTTGGAAGTTTTAGGAGGCCAGTTACTGCCTCCAGCCCATTCGTCTGCCTTTCTAGGAATGATGAGTGATGGGCTTAGATCATCACTGGGGCCTGAGTCAGATATCTCAAGAGCTGGCACTAGACATCTGCGAGCTCTCACCCTGTGAATCTGGGTCACCTTGGCAGAGCCAGCGTGCCGACACAAACTTCATTCCCGGAGACCAGCCTTAGCTGAGGGGACCTGAGCTAAATGGGGTGACGCAGCATGGGAAAATGGGGACAAAATACCCTTTGGCAACAGAGACAAAAGGGTTAACCTGATGCTGGTGTGAAAGCTAAACTGGGATGTGAAAGGCAAATGGAAAAGTGCCTCCATACCACTGAGTCAAATGTCAGAAGCCATCCGGAGCTCATGCTCTCCCCCAAGACAAACAAGATCATCTAAATTTGGGGTTTGTGTGTGGGAGAGCAACTCACCAGGTGACAGAAGGGCCTTGACATGCAGAAGGAAGAGATGGAGACCTCTGCAGATTCACAAGTGGGGCTCTGCTCTGAGCCTCGCTTTGTAGGGACTACAAAGAAGAGATCCGGATGTGATCCAGCCAAGGGAGCTGCCCCAGCACAGCATGTAGTGTCGGAGCAGAAGAGCTCTGGCCAGCACTGGCTGTGGAAAGATGCCTTTGCTTCCCTGTCGTGCCCGTGGATGTGTGCCTGAAGCGCATGGGACAACCATCAGGTCCATGGAGCCTCCACTGCCACATCTGCTCTGCCCTGCTGAAAGGAAGACGGAGTTAAACAGCTGATCCTCCTGCTAACCACCTTCTGCTTAAGCCCTCAGACTCAGGGCAGAGAAGGGAAAGCAAAGCGTATGCTCCCTGTAGCTTCACAGGTCACAGACATGGTCCCCCTGCAAATACTGGGTGAATGAAGGGACCGGGTGGGTGCCCAGGAGTGGGTGTGCACACGCCTGTCAGTGTGTGGCCACAGCCGTGCATGTCTCTTGCCAACATGGTGACAAGCGTGACCCAACCTAGAGGATGCCACCCACCCTCGGCGCTCCAGGCCCATCTCCTGGGCCACCACCCTGGAGCACAGGGGGAAAGACCCATGTCCTCAGCTGTTGGCACCCACTGCATCTCGGGGCTCTGCCGGTTCTGCCTGTTCTGCCCCCTTTCCCCCAGCAGCTTGTCCCTTAATCACAAGCAGCTTGGGGAGACAATGAAATAACCGCACCAAAGAACCAGGCTTGTTCCCCTTTGTCTTTTCCTCCTTTGAGGCTCAGCAGACGAGGCAAGCCATCACGCCCACGGCCCGACCGTCACACGTCCGACTCATCGCCTCCCGGGGCAGCTGAGCAGGAGGCTCCTCGGCACGAGGTGGCCACACATCGGCACGAGGTGACCGCGTGCGGGTGCCGCGGCAGGTTGGCGAGGCAGGGCCTGGCGAGCTGGCATGAGCCCCGGGGGGATGCCCTCTGCTCCCCAGCCCCTGCCCGCACTGAGCACCTCAGCTCTCGGCTCTGAGAGCTTTTGCCTCCAGACAAGCTGTCATCTCAAGCGGGACCACTGAGTTCTCCCCTGAGACGGAGGCAGCCCCCCTCCTCCCTCCAGCACATGGCACGGAGGCTTTTAGGCTGTTTTTTGCTGGAGTTCACACAAATCTCGCTTTCCCCGTTCCCACCCGCCCTTCCCCGTGCAACTGAACTCAACCATTGAGCCCAGCGAATGGTTTATTTCCCAGGTTAGCACAAAGCAGGGGTCTCTGTGTGCCCCTGGAACCAGCAGAACAAAACGCACAAAGACGTTAGAGGGCCATTTGTAACCAAATCCCAACACACCAGATACTGTTGGGATTATGTCAGAAATATTTTCCCAGAATGCCCTCCCCCCATGCTCCCTCCTACAGATGTTCGGCCCCCACACCACAGATGTTGTTCCTCTTGCAAAATGAGCTTTCCCCTTCCTCTCCCAAATGCCCCTGATGTTTTGCACATTGCCTTCGCCAAGGTCTCTTTTCCACCCTGCCCTCCAGTCCCCTCCCTTCCCCAGTCCCTTGCTGACAAATGCAAGGAAAGGCCAACCTGCCTCCTCGCGTGGGGCCAAGCGGAAGGCTGCAAGGCTCTGCGGGGGCATTGGCTGCTGGATGTCACCATCCCTCTCGCCTTGTCTTCACCATGCCCGTTAGAAAAGCTCTCTCCCTGTTTCAGCCTCAATCCGTGCACGATCTCCAGGCTCTGCAGGCCTGCTCCAGAAGGGCTCGCTGGACCATGGTCCCCTCGGAGGAAGATGGAGGAATGCGAGCCAAACCCCCTGGAGGGTCTCAGTGCCTTCCCGTGGGCTCGGTGTCAAGCCGCTCTCCTCTGCTGTGTGCCGAGCTGGAGGGGGACGGGGTCTCCCTGCTGCTCCACAGACAGCTTGGTGGAGCACGGCTCCTTGCTGGCAAGGCCCTTCGGCAGCAGTTTGTTCCTCGGGGATGCCGAGCGTGTTTCAGACACTGGAGGGAACGGCCAGACTTTCCCCTGCAGCACCAGCAGCCCACACAGAGCATGCGGGGGGACGGCCTGGCAGCCCATCAGGGCCCCACTCCAAGCCCTCTGACAGACAGACAGACAAACAGACAGATCTCCATCGGGAGCGGGCTTGCACTGCCAGTGCCCCCGCTCACCAGTGCTGGGCTCCTCCCCAGCCGGCCCGGCTGCCGGCTGCCTGCCTGTGTGGAGCCGGCCCGTCTCTCCCTTGCCCTGGCTCCATGAGCTCCAGTGGGAGAGTGGGGGGTCCCTCGGGCCCCAGCACACGTGGGTGGTAAGCTGAGGGCACTCAGCACCGGTGCAGGATCAGCGCTTCCTCCTGACCCCAGCACGCACCCAGCTACGCCGCAGGGGAGAGATGCCAGCCCCTGGGCTCCGTCGCGGCAGCAGGGCTGGGCACAGGGCTCGTCTCCATCCTTCCCTTCTGCGCTAGTGGCGGCAGCCGAGAAAAAACATTTGTTCTGACACACATGGGGCTGCCAAGCTGTGTCAGGCGCTTTGATGGCCGGGGCGGTAACCTCGACCGCTTCCTCTGCCAGTGGGAGAGCCAAATCCAAGAGCCACAGAGCATGCGGGAGCCCAGGACGGGCGACACGAAGCAGGAATCTCCCAAGGATTTCAGATGACACCTTCTGTCTGGGACATTGCAGCTCTTTTATACATTATGAGCAATATCTCTCCCTTTTTTTTTTTTTTTTTCCTCTCCCCAACAGGTTAGATATGCAAAGAAAACCCAGAGTGGCATCCCGGAGAAGCGTAAACCTGTGGAGCTCTAACAACCTTCAGGCCGTCTCACAATTTACACCAGTGTGGCCCAGCCAAAGCCCTTTACTCATCACCTGCTCCGAGCAAGAATTCGAGTCTCTGCTGGTCTCCCAGGGAGCTGGGGTGCAGCATGGGGTTTTTCTTCAAAGATAGAGTTTATTGCTAAAAATGTTTTGATCAGTGATAGTTCATATTTACATTGATATGTTTTTAAAGGAATATTCAAGTAAACATTTCCAATAGTTTCTGGCATAATCTCTAGCTTTTTTTTTCCTATACACAAACGTTAAAAATAAATAAACTGTACACAGAAAATTTCCTTTAACACCTCTACACGACTATATGTATTCCCACACAACAAAACGATTCCACTCTTTCATAGATTTGTACTTTTCTTTAAAATTTCCTCCTTAATAATCGTTATACACTTAAAAAAAATCCCTAGAGAGCTTTGCAAATTAGTTCAAACATCAGTGACAAGGTCTGAAGAAGACAAAAAAAAATACAGCACAGAGAAACAACCGTCTTCGGGGATGCTGCTGTTCTTTCTTTCCTTCCCCCCCCCCCCCC
>NW_020799118.1:16695535-16698284 GCF_003259725.1 Athene cunicularia | reverse complement strand
CCCTCGCTCTGCCCCTGCTCTCCGCAAGCGTTCTGCTGGCCCACCGCCCGCTTCTGCACAGGAGCCCACGCCGCCCCCAAAGCCTCTCCCAGCTTCACGCGGAGCCGAAAGATGAGCGGGGGCACCACGTCCCACCGGCCCCGCCCGGGCAGGACCCGGGGCCGCACACCAGAGCGTAACCGCCGGGTGCGCTCCAGCATCAGCATCTCAGCACCCTGTGCAAGGGAGGCTACAGCCTTCCAGGAGCATCACTCGCACTCGCGGGGAAGCGTCCCTGCATTCCTCGGTGCGACATGGTGGGATAGCGAGCCAGGTTAGATCCGCGGCTCTTTCTTCACACCCTTCTCAGTAGTGTGGGGCTAAATCTCTTGGCGGAGAGCTGGACCCACAGCATTTGAGGCACAGAGAGTGGGAGCCTGGGGTGCATCAACACAGCGAAAACCCAAACCCTTCTCACCTCCTTTACCTCCACATTGCTCAGCACTGAGCTCACACTTGAACCATGTCCAGAAATTGGACACACAGCTGGTTCCTCCAGGCTGACAGTGTGTAAGAACATTCCTGCCCATGCCAGTCACTCCCTCCCGAAAGCATGAGATAACCAACTACCCACTGGGGCCAAGGCAGGGCGCTGAGCGAGTGAGGCAGATCGCAGGGCCAGTTTCTCACTGCGATGTGCTCCTGACCCACCAAGGAGAACGAAGGGCTGCACCGGTGCACGCTGAGTGTGTGAGAAGCTGGCTTCACTCAGCAAACTAAGAACGGTGTTTCGCCCAGGTTTCTGTCTCTTTGTCATCCCAGAAATGCCAAATGTTGGGTTCAGACAGGAAAAGAAAACAAAAACCCCCAAAATGGAGAGGTTGAAGATCCAGCCCTGAGTCTGCATGAAGTCAGAGCATCCCCTAGACTTCAGGGAGACAAAGCTGCCGTGTGTCGGCTCAGGAGCCTGTCACAGTGCACCCCGGTTATTTACAGTGTGCAGGAATAAAGCGCAGGCTTTAAATGTATCCAGCCTTTCTTCCTTTGCTGTGCATTTCCGCTGTCATGATCCAGCTTGGTTTGCTGAACTCTGAGCTCTTCTTCACTCATTTGGATCACATACACTCTGCAGTTAGAGTTATGGAACAATACTGTTCCCCAGCTCTTTTATCATTAGCTCTCAAAACTATTTGCAAAAGAGATGAATATCATTATCCCTCGATACTGAATATTAGCACTAAAACATTATTGATTTCCTGACCCCAATACGCATGCAATGCTTGAACCAAAGTCATCCTTGATGCGCAGGCAGAGGTGCACTCTGCCTTCCCTTGCTGCTGGGTGGGAAAATGCAGGTCTCAGCAGTGTCAGAATTAAAGCAAACACAGCAAGAGAAGCAGCTCAGGGCAGAGACACCCAAGAGTCAGTAACAGGGCAATTACTCAGCAAGATGTACTGCTGTTGGCACTGCTGCCTTAGTAAATCCTGGTGAGGGGATTAACATCTGACTGTAATTGTAATAATAAAATCCAACATGTATACAGCATTTTTCATCCTGAAGGATCCCAAAGCACTCAAGTAACTTAACTCCTTCAGCTGTCTCCTGGACTTTATAAACATGCTCCTCAGTCATCCCCCACCAGCCGAAGATGGCTTTGCTCTGGGCACCACAGGTCCCCCGTGGGAGAGGAGAAGATTTCCAGGGTGGGCTGGAGAAAGTTTCCCCTTTTGGAGGCAAGATCCCTGGAAAACGGTTCTTGGTGAATCCCAGGGGAAGAGGGGAAAAGGCACCAAGGTCTGCAGGGGGGTTGGGAGATCCTCCCAACCTTTCTAGCGGGCAGCACACAGTGGGCTCACTGTTGTGCTCCTGAGCTACCACGGAGCATTTCACTTGGCATTCTTCTGAACTTTTCAAGGGGGGGCAGGGGGGGCTGAAAATAAAGAAAAGCCCCTAGGCAGGAAATTTAAGGCTTAATTCTGCCCGTGAGGTCTGCCATGGCAGCCAAATGCTTCTTCTCCAACCCCTTCCCATTCTCTTCTCTCTGGGACCAGAGGCACTGGGGTGAAATCCTATTTATGGCTGCACGCGTGGACTAAGAGGCTGAGCAGTACTGTGTGTTCATATACCTTCCCTCTTACTGCTGTCTGCAGGCACCCAGCCCAACTCACAATCTAGACCTTAATTAAAGGATTTAAAGTTGGAAAGGGTACATATCGCATACAGAAAAGCCTTATCAAAATAATTCCATGGAAGAAGAAAGATGTAATATTAAAGGCACCTTCTGAAGGGTAAAATGGTTGCAAACTGCTTATTTTTGCTTCTTTCCTTCATCTGGCATCTTTTTGCCATCTAAAAAAGACCTGAAAAAATTCTGACAAAAGAAAAATGGCATTTCTATTTCACATTTGAAACTTAGGCGGTGCCTACTTGTGGAAGGCTCCATGAGCAAGTATATTCCTAGTAGCAGCAAAACATCAGCGATACTGTCTTAGCAACACAGTTATTCAACTGATAAAGTTTTTTATCTTTTAGCTTGTTTGAGGCAGTGCTAATTTAAGTCAAAGGCAGGAGTAAAGATACAGAACAAAATTATCCTTGTTACAAAGTCATTCCTATTCCTTCAGCTATAGGCACAAAAGCTTAAAATCCATATGTTAAACCTGAAAATGCCTCTTGCCCAATCCAGGAAAGCAGGAATCCTACGCTTGTTAACCTAAAAATGAGAGCAAGAGCAAAGAAGGAAAGGGAAGGGAGAAGAGGGGGGGGGAG
>NW_020799118.1:16567619-16695485 GCF_003259725.1 Athene cunicularia | reverse complement strand
GAGGAGAGGAGAGGAGAGGAGAGGAGAGGAGAGGAGAGGAGAGGAGAGGAGAGGAGAGGAGAGGAGAGGAGAGGAGAGGAGAGGAGAGGAGAGGAGAGGAGAGGAGAGGAGAGGAGAGGAGAGGAGAGGAGAGGAGAGGAGAGGAGAGGAGAGGAGAGGAGAGGAGAGGAGAGGAGAGGAGAGGAGAGGAGAGGAGAGGAGAGGAGAGGAGAGGAGAGGAGAGGAGAGGAGAGGAGAGGAGAGGAGAGGAGAGGAGAGGAGAGGAGAGGAGAGGAGAGGAGAGGAGAGGAGAGGAGAGGAGAGGAGAGGAGAGGAGAGGAGAGGAGAGGAGAGGAGAGGAGAGGAGAGGAGAGGAGAGGAGAGGAGAGGAGAGGAGAGGAGAGGAGAGGAGAGGAGAGGAGAGGAGAGGAGAGGAGAGGAGAGGAGAGGAGAGGAGAGGAGAGGAGAGGAGAGGAGAGGAGAGGAGAGGAGAGGAGAGGAGAGGAGAGGAGAGGAGAGGAGAGGAGAGGAGAGGAGAGGAGAGGAGAGGAGAGGAGAGGAGAGGAGAGGAGAGGAGAGGAGAGGAGAGGAGAGGAGAGGAGAGGAGAGGAGAGGAGAGGAGAGGAGAGGAGAGGAGAGGAGAGGAGAGGAGAGGAGAGGAGAGGAGAGGAGAGGAGAGGAGAGGAGAGGAGAGGAGAGGAGAGGAGAGGAGAGGAGAGGAGAGGAGAGGAGAGGAGAGGAGAGGAGAGGAGAGGAGAGGAGAGGAGAGGAGAGGAGAGGAGAGGAGAGGAGAGGAGAGGAGAGGAGAGGAGAGGAGAGGAGAGGAGAGGAGAGGAGAGGAGAGGAGAGGAGAGGAGAGGAGAGGAGAGGAGAGGAGAGGAGAGGAGAGGAGAGGAGAGGAGAGGAGAGGAGAGGAGAGGAGAGGAGAGGAGAGGAGAGGAGAGGAGAGGAGAGGAGAGGAGAGGAGAGGAGAGGAGAGGAGAGGAGAGGAGAGGAGAGGAGAGGAGAGGAGAGGAGAGGAGAGGAGAGGAGAGGAGAGGAGAGGAGAGGAGAGGAGAAAACACAGCTCCCAGCCAGATGTCCTTTGTATCTTTTGGGTTTTTCTATTGCTTTCTGTTTGCTTCTTTTAAGTTTTCCAGACTCTCTTTATGCTTGAGAAATTATGCTGATGGGCTGGCATGGCAAGTATGAAGAATGGCTTGGGTCTGACAAGACAAAAGCATTAATTTTCACTTAAGGAACAAAAAAACCCCAACTGACTAATTGACGGTGCACCAGGATTTCATCAGAGATATGTTTGGTTTTTTTTTTTTTCCAGTAGAAATACATTACTCTGCTCTCATCAGTGTGTCTAAAGGAGTAGTTCCCAAAGTATGCCATGGCAAGTGGTTGGCAGGGGTCCATGGAGCAGCCTCCCGCAGCAGCTCATGGGCTCGTCGGTTCCCTGCAGTCTGCTGCAAGCAGGAGGAATTCAGAGGCTGAGAGCGGTTGGCTGGCCCCAAAACTCGGTGAAGTCGAGGGAGACAGCAAAGCTCAGGCAGCCACCTGGGGCTGGTTGTGACTCAGCATGCACCTCTGTGCCATGGAGATCGGGGCAGGACTCGGGTATCTCCAGGTGGCTGGATTCCACTGGGGCAAAAATGTCACCATAAGGGTCAAATGAATGGGACACAGGGACACACAAACACACAGAGTGTTTCTCATTTTCATCATCGACCTACTCAAGTGTATTTTCCGTAAGCAGTTCAGTAGTCCCAGTACTAATGAAGTTATTTATCAGCTCACAGGCTTCTCTTCCCATCCCATCAGGATGAGATCAGGAATGGGATAGGAAGAGAAATGAAATGGCAAGAAAGGTGGCTCCAGCCACCTTCTGCTTTTGGAGCTTAAATCTGTGCAGGTCTGACGTCTGCCCTGTTCACCCCCAGCTCCCTACTCCACAGCCACGGGCCACCAGCCCTGACAAAACCCCCTTGGCTGCCCAGTGCTGCCCTTTCCCAGTGGGACCCCGGAAGAGCATCTTTCAAAGGTCTCCTGAGAGCAGCCGAGATAACAGTGCCGAGGTGGAACATCACAGCAGTGCTCCTGGGAGCTCAGCACTTACCCTGCACTGAGTTCGGATGTGCCAAAGAGCTAGTGGGAAAGAAAAAACACCACTGAAGCTCCGGGAAAGGGATTACTTGTGTCTCACAAATAAATTTTCTTTATACCAGGTAGGCTGGTTTTGCTATTCTGAGCTTCCTGATAACCTTTTTTGTCCTTATCATGAGATATTTTTCTGCTTTTCAAGCTCCTCATGACTTTCTTCCTCTTGGCACCACAGTGTTGTGCCCCATCCCTCACTGCCTCACCCATTTATTATCCAAACAAATTTCCTGCTGTACACCTGGCCCCGTATCTCCCTGTTTTCTTGCAGCTGTACCTTACAGTCCCCATCAGCTGCTTGGAGTTCATCCTTTGACGCTTGCAGCCTATCACCATTAAATGTGAAGAAGTCCAAGGTGGGGTTTTCCTCCCTCTTCTCTTCTAACCTGGGGTTGTTTACATCCAATTTGCTGTGGCCTGTAGCTTAGACAACTGGGATGGGTGATGCCTAGGGTGGTGGACAAGACTGCACTGAGCAAAAGGTCTGGTTGGTCTCTATCCATTCATAGTGACTATAACACTTGCTGCCTGATGGACTGCATTGACTAGGCTGGTGTCCTCTGCACAGCTCCTTCTGGGCAGGTGTTGGCATTGCAGGAAGTAAAAAGGAGGGTTGTTTCACTGCAGCTATCAGCAGTTTTGTTGACATTTGCCCTGTAAATATTCATTCCCATTAATCAGTTGTTGTGGCCCAGCGCTCGCGGACAGATCTCACCCTCCAGTGAGGGAATCTGCAGAAGAAAAGTCCCTGGTGGAGCAGTTTGACCTTCCTGACCCCCTCCAGCCCGAAGTGCCCATGCACAGCCTTGGCAGAAACTAGGATGTCAGGATGGAGTCTTTGAAAACTTGCCAGGGTGAGCTTTCCTCTCCCAGGGGAGCCGCAGGAACGCTCCTCAGCGGAGAGACCAGGAATGATCCCTGGACACCTGCCAATGTTAAAAAACAACAACATGGAGCTCTGAGATTTCTACCCACTTGGCATACATCTGTCACCACATGTGTTGACACAGAGCAATGCTGCCACGTCATGTTGTACGTGGCAGTCATTGTCAACACCAGCCCAAGGCAGAGAGAACTGCTCAGAGCAGCTATTTTTTGAAAATGTCCCGAATAAAAGAGCTAGAGCATGCCTTGGGGACATGGCCCACCACTAAATGTGACCATGCCGGGGAGCAGCTCTGCCTCAGGGACCCCCGAGCCCCCTCCAGGGATGATGCATTGCTTCCAGTGTAAATCAAACCCAAATGACCAGCCCTAGGCCCACCTGGTGACACAAGACATTGCCAAATTTGCCACCCCTTCCTTTCCACTCTGATGAGCTCTGCTTTTGCCCTGTGCCTCTCTGAAATGCAAGGAGACCTGGCAGCCTGTGATGGGAACTCTTGCCACGTAGATGAACAGGTCAAGCCACAGCCCTGCACAATGCACCCAGCCATTGCCCAATGAAGCTACAAGGAATATCTTCCAATTCCAGCCAGACCAAAGATCCAGCTACAGCCCTTCCCCAGCCCACTCCTCATGCATCTCTTCTTGCAAACGTCCATCCCCCAGCACTTTCCTTTTGCTGCCTCTTCTAGCTCACCCCAAACACTCTCCTTCCCGTATGTCCCTGGCAGGCTGAGACCCAGTCCCAGCCTACCCTCGGACCCCTTCCTCAAGCCAACATGCTCCAGGCTCTAGACTGGTTGGAAGCTCATGTCCCACTGCAGTGAACTTGAGGCCAAAGGAAGCACCGCAGCAATGATGTTCCCAGGGACAGCAAGTTGTGGCTGCAAATGCTGTGTGATGGGTAAATAACCCAAGGGAGCTCCAGCTCAGGTGGCAGCCAGGACAGGGATCAGCACTGGCAGCAAAATTCCCCCCCTGAGGCACACAGGGAGTACTTGGGTGGTTGCTACCTGCACTCAGCTCCACAGAGGATGAATTGCTGCTGCACCAACTAATACACCACTACCCCAGGGCACCTCCGTGCTGAGGTTCCAAGGGACGCGAGTGACCTGCCACACTACCTCTGAAGCCCAGCTCTTCTCTCCAGCCTGGTACCCTAATCACACACTGTCCTTCCCTGGCAGCTGGGACCCTGCTGCAGGGCTTTTTCTTGGGAGTTGCACTGAAGGCAAACATGCATGGATGAAATTTTTTCCATCTTCTTGTTTTTTTCATCTTCAAGGTTTTTTGATCTCCAAGAATTTTTAATCTTTGATTTTTTCGTCTTCAAGGGTTGCCCCAGTGGGTGGCCTCAGGAGACAACTTGCTCCCATAACCATGCTGTGATGCTGTCATGCATGTGGGACAACCTTGACAGCTGACACAGTGGGCAGCTCGTGCCCCTCTCTCCAGAACAATGCAGGGGCTCGGAGCACCTTGCTCCAAGCTTGACCCATCTGCACAGCCTTTGCTGGGTCTTTCTTAGAGACCCACTTTGACCTGCTCACCAGCTTTGAGGAACTACATTCCAGAGAGTCGCCCAAGAAGAAGCACCTCTTCCTGCTAGCACAGCCCACACCGAGCAGGACATGGCCATCGGAGGAGAGCGGGGCTAGGAGGGTCAGACAGCTTAAATCACCGGGAGTTAGGGAACCTCAGTGTATTTGAGAAGTCAGGCCCATCACCCACTTAGCTGAGATCTGTGGAAGCCAAAGCAATCCTAGGAGTGTGTGTGCAAGGTCTGATACTGCCAAAGCCTGGTACTTCTCCTGTGCAACAAGGGGCAAGGGCCAATCAGAGAGAAGGTCCATGGGTTTGCTTCCTCCTGTTTCATGTAGCTCCAGAAGGGACATTTCTAGCTACAGTGACATGGGTCCCTGCCCAAGAGAAGCTAATGGAAGGCAGCAGGAGGCATGGGCTGACACAGGATGGAAAAGAGGATCCTATGTCGGCATGTGGCCTTGAGCTTACCCTGAGCAAGGCACTTGCTGTGGAGATCTCCCATACACCTCTCCCTCCGATCCATACCTCCTGCCCCACAACACGAGCTGAGCTGGGTCCCCACTGACTGTGGGAGGGACAGCTTCCTTTTGTCTTTAAATCCCAGGGAACCCAGTGTCTGGGCTGAGCTTAGCCCCTGAGTTAGCCCTGAGATGCCTCGTGCTGTGGTGAAGTCAGCCCCAAAGCCAGGAGGGGCAGAGCAGTGGTGCTGGTGTTCAGGTGATTCTCCTCATGCAAGAGATTTCTTTTTACCCTGGAACACTTCATGCACAGTCTAACGGGGGACCCTAGTGCCAGCTTAGAGCATTCTCTGAGCTCAGTGCTGGAGGTTGCAGCAGCTCTGATCTGCAGCTTCTCAACCAAGCGTGTGCATCCAGCTGCCTTCTGACTCCAGTTTCCTTCCACAGACTTATTACTGGGCAGCCAGGAAACTTGCTGCTGTGGATGCTCCCCCTGGCATTTCTCACTCCAGTCTGTAAATTCAATTTGTTTCAGCCATGGAAGACAAGGTAATATATTTGACAAAGATCTCTGAACACAAGACACACAGCAGCCTCCCAGATTTCCTGAGTGAAGTCTGGAAATCCTGCTACCTGGTTCAAAACCTGTGGGAACTACAGCTTTCCAGCTTTCTGTAGGCTTTGGTCAGCCCCCTGGGGGAGTTTATATTGCACCCATGCAGCTTTCTCTCATCTGTGTTCTGCCAGTGTATTTGTTTTATCTTGATTCGGTTCCAGCTTCACTTGTCCCTAAGATGCTGCAGAGATGTGGAGGGATAAACATGGGGCTGGGTGACTCAGGAACCCCACAGGAGGGGAGCAGGCAGAACCAGAGGGTGAGTGCCAAATCCTCCCCAAATTCCTGTTTGAAAAAGCCTGTCTGTGAACAATAATTCAACATAATAGCGTCATTTCTGACTGGTTGTAACTCTCCCTTCAGACCCTGAAGAGTGTGGAGACCAGGAGGAAGGCAGCTGTTGTGGGGTGGAGGGCACAAGCATCCCGGAGCACGGCCCATCGAGGGCAGGCAGGAGCAGGCAGGGGAGGGCTTGCAGGACCACAGCACATCCCAGTGCCTGCGAAGGGCTCCTCACCCAAAGGCTGCTCCAGACCTGGGCAGCTTGGTGGGGAGCTCTGGCTCTGCATTCAGGACCTGTACACATGGCTGTGGCGTGCTCAGGATTTGGCCCTCCCTGGGGCTCAGGCTGTGCTTCTTGTGCTGTAGCCTGAGCTGGGCTTCACTGCCCTCCCCCGGGACACACAGCATGGCTCGCAGGGCTGAGAACCTGAGAAGGCATTTGCATTTTGCCCAGATTTTCCCAGTTAATCGGGACCCTTCAGTCTAGTCGCTTGCTTATTTTTTTAAAGCAATGAAAGAGATTTCCCAAATCCAGCCGGCTCTAAGATTACACACAGGCAGAGACACCATCAGTCTCTGTCAGTCATTCCCTCCAGCCAGAAAGTTAGTGTAAAGGAGTTCAAATGCACGAGCGGTGGAGCTGAGCCTGGCTCCACTCGCTCTCCCATCCCATGCAGACCTTCGTGGGTACAAGAAGCTGCTGTTATGACCTGGGGTGTTTTGCTCCTGCTCGCCCCATGCAAATGCTTGCAAAAGATGCTGTGCAATGAGGATTCACATCTAGAAGCTTGTGGGTCTTTTATCAGCCCCAGAGGGGACCACAAAGGGAGCAAGAGAAATGTTCTTGGTACAGCTGACACTTTGACATGGCCTTTGTCCTGATGGACGTTTCAGAGGGCGGCAGCAAAGAAGAGGGAAGGAATAACATCAAGCCAGGGAGAGCTGTGAAAAGTCTGCTACAGTGTGAGGACGGGCCTTCAGTGCCTTTTCTCCTAGGTGAGAAATCTCTCCTGTTCATGCCATCCAGGCTGGGCCCTCCATGGGCTATAGACCTCACCAGGATAAACAGGGATTTCTTCATCAGAAACTGGTAAAGAAACCAAAAGCCTGGGATCATCACCCTCAGAGCCCTCCGAGCTGGGGGTCTCATTAGGGAACAGATGCTGGCAGGCAGAGAGGACAGCACCTGTCTGTGCAGTGGCCAGAGGAGGGGAAGCCCAGCGCCCTCCCAGTTCCTGCGGCATCCCTCAGACGCAGGGTGTCCGCCACACCCCTGGTTCAGTGAGCAGCGGAGGTCACTTGCTCAGCCCCTGCCTGTGGAGCCAGCTGTTGTGGGATGGCACGGGGGCCAGGGCACAGGCACCAGTTGCAAGAGGCTGGGAGTGAACTGGAGAGGGACAACACCCTTGTAAGTGGGCTTTCCCTCAGCATGTGCACAGGGCGCCCAGCTCTGCTTCACCAACTGGGCAGAAACGCCCACAGGAATTATTTTATGTTTTGATGTCTGAATGAAACCTTTTCAGACTTTTCCTTTTCTTAGATGAAACAGTATGCTTAATTTGATCTAAATTCAGGACAAGTCTTGATTACTCAGAATCTGCATTTAACAAAAAAAGCAATAAACTATTCATCTAAAAAATTACATTGAGCACCATCCAGACCTTTGTGCTCCAGCACCTGGCTGCCTGTGTGATTTGGAGAGTGAAGGTGAGGAAGGGGTACAAGGAGGTGACCAGTTACGGCACACTGCATCTGGGGGCTTGTGCTGGCAGGGCAGGCATCTGCAGGCAGGGTAGTGTGGACAGAGAGGACGTGAGCTCCTTGCTGGAGAGCAGTGAGGAAGGCAGCACTTGCCGCACAAGAGCATCCTGCCCTTCCCTCCACACTGATGTGAAGCCCAGACCTGAAGCTGCTCCAGGTCACAGCAGGGGCTTGGCAGTTTTTGTCCAGTGAGCCAGTGATTTATTGACCTCCTGCGCCAAAAGACATTCCTCATTATTCAAGTCAACTTGAATTATCCAAGTCAACTTACAGTTGGGCTTCTCAGTGCCTTCAGACTTCCACAGTCCTTGTTCCATCACCTCCTAGTCACTGCTAGGGCTCCTGCTGTGTTCTTGCATTCTTGACTCCTGCACAAAGCCAGAAGTAATAGTAGCACAAATAAGAGACAACACAAACCTGACTTGCACCTGTGCCAGGAGGTATGTAGCACTGACTGGGACCTGGCTGGAGACTGGCTGTGCATGAGCCTCGCTGGAGCCAGGCTTTGTGGACACACTAAATGGGATAATCTGCTAAAATGAAATATCTTATCCTGTAGCTCATCACTTTGTCTGTCATGTTTTGTAACTCCAGCTTAGCTGGAAAGATTTGGACACTGGTTATTCAAGCAGTACTTTTTATATGTTGGCATGCCCCCTTTACTCACAAGAGATTAAAATTAGAAACACTAGGTAGCAATGTTAAAGAGGAGTGTCTACATCAGTGTTAATCAATCCCTGAAGATCCCCATTGCTGCACTCTTCAGGGCAGTCCCATTCCGGGGCAACACAGCAGGAGATGCTCCAAGTTTCCTCCACGACAGCTCTGGTGAGCCCTGGTGCAGGCTCCAGCACCACTGCAGCCCTTCCATGTCTCTTCTTGTGACCCTGCTTTGCTTCATGATTTCACTCTGGTGTCATACACCCACCAACTCCTTGCCCCAAGCTTCATGCTTCCAACTGTTGAGTTGCCCAAGGAACCCTATTGCCCACAAATCCCTTGAGATCTCTCTCCTTGGCCCTGTACAGGTCTCCCAGATCCTCTCCCCACTGCAGCAGGCTGGCGGGGAGCATCACCCAGCTCAGCCTCTCCATCCCTGCTAGGCACAGGCATCCTGCTCGCCTTAAACTCCCCGTGCTTTCCACCAAGGTCAGCCCTGGATGTGTGCCTCCAAAGACTTCTCCAGCTAAAAGGACACCAGACATGGGAGTCCCAGCATTTTGCTGACTAATTTCCACTGGAATCAGGAAGCTGAGGTTACAGGGAGAAGTTATGAATGAAACGAGCTGGCCCTGGGTTCCATGCAGACCAAAGGCATTACTATCCTACGCGATGTGTAATTAAATTGTGGACTTCATTGCCACAGGATGCCACACAGGCCAAAAATACACACGGCTTTGAAATGAGATTAGACAAATTCACTGAGGGCAGACTCCGTGGTGGCTATTACATGGGACGGCACGCATACCGCTCCTGGCTCAGGAAGTCACTAAGGCACCAATTGCTAGAAAATGGAAGGGTATTGCAAGGGCAGATCCCCTGCCTCTATCTGCCTTCAATTTGTCATCATCACTAGCTGGGATAGAGCTACCTCAGCTGACCCAGGACCCGCTGCAGCCTTCTCTGCCGCTCTCTGCCACTGTATTCACAGATGCCTTGTGCAAATGATGGCACCCTGCAGAGGTGGGAGTTTTGAGGACCTTGGCATCCTGCCCCATCCTAGCCATGTGCTTTCCTGCATCACCTCACCCTCCAAGCAGCCTCTACCAAACCAACCCTCTGAAAACAGGGCTTGAAACCCTCCTCACTGCACATGACTGCCCAGAGATGCTGCTGATGCAAGGCTGGTGGCTCCTGCCCTTCTGTGCCCGGACTTGTTCACAAGACCATGAACCCTTTGAGCTTGTGCTTTGCTCACACACTGAGGAACTCCTGGGATGGATGAGCACCAAGCCAAACTGCTGGGCTGTCCTCCCTCCCTGCCCAGCCAGGAGTGGTACTGCTGAGCAGTTGCTCTTCCCAACTCCCAGCAATAAAATCTCTGGCTCTGCAGGCTTCTCACCAGCAGCTCTGAGGTGCTCCTGGTGAAGAACTGATGCCTGGTGCTCTGTCACAGCCTGGGATGAGACCACTGCCCAGCTTGTCAGGCTCCCGGGGCAGCCAATCCAGCCGTGTCATGGAGTGAATGGTGGGGCTGTGGTCACAGCAGCAGGCAGCCACCTTGCGCTGCAGTGTGTGCCCTGGATTGTGCTGCCACTCACCTCCATCCCTGCGGGCCTCTCTCCTTGCACACCTCAGGGATCTCTCATCCCTTGTCTTTCCCAGCGCTCTGTCCTGTTCCCTACACACTGAAGGTTTTTCATGTGTGTTGGACCACAGTGGTTCAGTGTCAGGAGTCTCTCTCTGCCCTGGGTTCCTTTGACTGGAGTCTCCACTCTTGACCCCTTTTACTGTGTATCTCTACAGCATCCCCTGTCAAGGAGTCCACAATTTAGCTCCATACTGTGTCAGACAGTAATGCCTTGTTAGTGTCTCCATCGCCCCACGTCAAGGGCTACTCTGATTTCTCTACTTCTGCTTAACTAGTTGCACCCTCTAGTCTGGCACTTGTTATTGTGCCTTTGGTCAGGTTTGGGATGCTGGGCAAGGAGCGTGGGAGCAGGTGCTGGGTGGACCGGACATTGCTGCTTGTGATTACAGTGGACTGGTGGTAATAGTTCAAACCAGTTTGCCCAGCAGCCAGCCTGCTGCTGGGTTGGTCACAGTGCCATGCATATCAGCAGGCGGATGCATGGACGGGGCAGAGCCACGGCATGCAGCCTCCTTGCTGGGGTGTTTCCTTCACCCTCCCTTGCAAGAGCATGAAGGTCTGGGTCCTGTACAGAAGGAGAAAGAATAAAATTCTGGTAAAGACTTTGTCTTTGGGGGTTGTTTTTGGTTTTTGATAGATTATAAGAAAAAAAAAAAAAAAGGAGAAATTGGTAGGACACTGTCTTGAGGAATAAGGTCCAAAGCTTAGAGGAGCTGATGAAGGAACTGTGGGGATAATACTGGGCTTTATATAAACCCCAGGAAAGGGACGATGCACACACAGAATCCTGGCTTGTGTGTGTCATTTTGGAGACATGAAGTGTTCTTACATTAAACAGAGGGCAGCTGGAGAAGTGTGGTTTGAGAGTATTGGTGAAAACATCCAATACTGAAGAAACTGTGCTAAAAGGCATGAGCAACTGTATGGCCTGCATGTGCCTGCACTGCTCGCAGGCTTGTCCTCTGTGGCTGCCCCTACGACACTGCCTGAAAACAGTTGGCCCTAGTACAGGGAGGCCTTCAGCCACTGTGTAAAGGTGTTTAAAGCAGGAAGGATGTAAGTGGTGTAAGCAGAGAAGCAGCACTGTCAAGATGCAAGACATGTGGGGCTGGTCCTCATCCTGCAAACCTGGCTTGCAGATACCAGGCACATGGAAAAGCTGTGGCAACTGAGCTGAACACAGCTTAGCACGCTGGCTGGCACTTCCCCACCACAGCCCGATATCACAGACAACACAGGCAGCCTGAGCTTTGGAAAACCTTTAGCTGAAGTAAAGCAGGAGCACAGCTGCTGGAGCAGTCGTTACTCCATGAACATGAGTGATGGCAGAAGCCTCATGGCCATTGCTCGGAATAGTTTTCCCAGCTCTCCTCTTTTGGGCAAGGCTTGCACATGATATTTGGAGGCAGGAGAGGTAAGTATCTGGCACCCAAGGGGCAGGAGAGCAGTGCATAAGAAAGCAGATGCTGAGATGGGCGTGGGGCCACATACAGGTGATGCCCATGGTACAGGAGCATTTCAGGCTCTGGATGTTGGTGGGACACATGAGGACCACAGGGCAGCCTTGGTCGAGTTATCAGAGCAGATGGAGATCAGGAAAAGTGGCTAATGTGTTTTGCTGCTCTCTTTCCCTTCCACCTTTCAGTTGCTCATTTTATTTTTTCTTCTTTTCAAAGGCACGACTTTTAATTTGCTTAAAAATAATAATTCTGTCCTCTCAGCTCCTCCACAAGCCTATGCTCTTTCTGGACTCTACTCACCCCTCTCCTGCCTCATCTCCATCCTGCTTTCCCCCATTACATGCTCCCCCCTCATCCTCACTGCTGTCCCTCCTCCCACCGCCTGCATCCCTCCAGCCCTCTCCCAGCCGCCCTGCCCCGCTCCGGGGCTGCGGGCTCTGCACACCCGCCCCTGCCCCCTTCCCAGGCCCGGAGGTACAAATGATTAGATTTTCAGCCCAATTAAGGCAGGCTGTCTCCTGGCTGGGACAGAAAAGGTTGGCTCTGGAAGGTGGGAAACAAGCTTTGACAGGTCCTGGCGTCCCCAGCGCCCTCCGATGGCTTTGCCTGCTGGGCTCCTTTGTGCTGCTCCAGGAGCAGGGCCAGGGCTCAGCTGGGGGTGCATGAGGGTCTCCTCTCGCCCCTCCTCTTCCCCAGCCTAGCAAAAAGAATAGCTAATTAAGAGGTCTAAACGCAGGCAAAACTAATTCCCTATTCAGAGCTCTGACGGGCAGTGGAGAGGGAGGGGGAAGGCGGCAGGCTGTGAGCTGGAGAGTGTGGCATCATCTTCTGCAAGAGCCGGACCTGGGGGAGCAGGTTAACCCTCTCCTCCCTGTCCTCCGGGGGCGAGCAGGGTGAGACACCTCATCCCGTGTCCCTCACGCACCAGGGCAGGGCCCTGGGGTCCCCCTGCAGTAGTGATGCTCAGCCATGCATGCTGCAGCTCCTGCTCCGCAGCACTGTCTTGGCCCAGGGCTGGCTCCATCTTGCTCAGAGTCTGTGAGGAGAAGCTTCTGCCACAGGCTCTCAACCCGGTCGCCCTCCCCTGCCACACACAGGTAGCATCAAAAGGCCTTACTCGTACCCAGCAGCACCATGGCATCCCTGTGAGCCCCCAGGCAGCCCCTCTGTCCCTGTCCTGGTGCCATGCCCGTGAGCCCGCTGCTGCCTGTTCCTGGTCCGAGCCTTGAGCCGTGAGCAGCCTCCAAAGACAGCTGGGGCCAGGCCTGAAGAGCTCAGCATCCTTCTTGTGCCTGGATCCTACAGCCCAGGGTCCAGCCCCACGTGATGCCATGATACCACGGAGGGAGTCTGGCTGCCTGTTCCATCCAGCCCTGCCCCTGCTCCTGCTCCCGCTGCCCAGTGCAGGAGGCCTGAACAGGGCATGTTGCCTTTCCCTGTGTTCCGCAGTACAAACCAAGTCCAGCACAAGCACTCTTACCTGGGTCCAAGTAGTCGAGCTTTAGGGAAATGGAGGTAAAGGGCTGAGGCTGCTGTAGGGTGAGGCTGCACTGGAAGTGGAGCCAGGCAGCTTGGCTAGCCCAAGGGGATGCTGCTGGGATTTAATTTGCTTTGCTTTAAACAAAAGGAACCGCATCCACCCAGACGATATTGAGGTGCATAAAGAGAGGTGAAGCAGTCCTCAGCACCCATGCAGGGAAGATACAGCCTTTCATTTTCTACAGGTACAGATCAATCTGTCTGTGCAAAGCCATCTTCCTGTGCAGCCCTGAGGCTGGGCCGGTGAGCCATGACCCGTGCATAGCCCGTGCATGCTCCGCAGCTAGCATCAGGCAAAGCTTTGGGGCTGCTCCAGGTCCCCATGCAGAGGCACAAGGCACAGGAAGGAGCAGGATTTTCTTGCCTAAAAAATGTCTCCCAGAAAACTCTATCCCCTTGGTTCATTGACTGTGTGGGACCTGAGCTTCCTGGAGACTGGGGTCCTCACTGGACTAAAGGTATCTTCAAACAGCTGAGAGAGGAGATGGTAGATGATAGCCTGAGGGTCACAGCTACTTCTGCATTCAGCGATATCTCCCTTCCCTCCCTCCAGCTCCTGCCAGATACATCTGGATGCACATCCAAGTGAGGATATCGCCATTCCAGGTATCCTCAGACACCCAGCCTCCTGCTCCAGAGGCTGGACACTCACCCAGTATGGACCAGCAAAACTTTGCTCTCTCCAGGACAGCATCAATTCATGCCAAAGATCTGGTTATCTAGTCCTAAAAATCCAGCTGCTTTTCTCAGAGCCCAGTCTGCTCTGCTGTGTATGGCACACTCAGTAGCCTGTTTTTCTCAGCAAGCATGATGCATGTTGCTGCAGGGCAATGCCTCTCCTGCAGCAGGACTGCATGCTGCCCACTGAGCCTCTCCTTCCCTGGTAGTGCCTGAAGGCAGAGAGTGTGCACAGGGTCTTCTGTGTCCCCACTGATGCAGGACACTGATGCCATCTGCACTGACATTGAGTCCGGTGGGCAGTGGCAGGTGATGAACGTGCAGCCCCAGTCCGTCCCCTCCTCCAGAGGTTATCTCTAGAGGGATGAGTGAACTCCACAATAATTAGCCTCCTAGCATGAATCACTGCCCTGTTGGGAGTGATCAACGGTGCCAAAGAGCAATCCAAAAGCTTTTGGCTGCCAGAGAGTTGGGAACATTCAGGCCTAACTGTGGTTAGGAGGAGACTGGAGTCTCCAGAGTTTCCCAGCCTACTGTCAGATGACCGGCCTCTCCCAGCCCTGCTCAGGAGAAGCTGTGCTTCTTCCCCCCTGGCCAGGTCTCTGGAGGAGCTAGAAGGAGCCAAGGACTGGTGCAGGAGGTGCAAAGGGTATCCCGGAGCCTTGTCCCCAGCACACCTCACCTTCTGAAAGGCACAGTGGGAGCAGGACTCTGCTCTGAGCAGCAGACCAGGCTGCAACGGCTGTTCTCATCACAAGCTGTTCAAGCCTCCTTGTGCTTCCCTGCTCACGCTGGTGCACACCAAGTCAGTGTCTTGAGAGGCTGCTGCAAGCTGAGTGCCTATTCCTGCCCAGCTTTGCTCTGCCCTAGGAAGGATTTTCCCAAGAGTTCCAGTAGCTTCCTGGGATTCTCTATTTAAAAAAAGCTCAACATGGTCTTGCCCTGCCTTTAAGTAAAGCACGGATTGCAATTTTACTTGTCTCTTCTGAAGGAAGCTCTCATCTAGCAAGTGTTGAGCAATCAAGTCTCATACTACTATCAATTACGGTTTCTTGTACTTCAAGCTGTATTCACCGACACCACCCAAGATAATGTCCACCCTGGGCCACGTGACCCACATACTCCCAGCCAGCAAGAGGGCCTGCTGTAAATCTCCTTCCGCCTAAAGAGACAAGACAGATAGAGGGTGGGGGGAGAAACCCAGCTCTCTATTTTTCATTAAAACGGAATTATTTTCTTTAAAAGAAACTGGGGGAAAAAGCATCAAGAAAAATCTGGAGAATATCCATGAGGTTTTACGACGTCATGTCTTTCAAAGAGATTCCACAGAAAATATTAGCAGCCAAGTGCCTTCATACTGCCAGAGAGCTGGGAGAGATGGCTCTGGGTGATGTTGTGTCTTGAAACCTTTGGGTGACTTGACCTGAAGCAGGAAGAGGGATTCAGAAAAGAAGCAGAAATGCCAACTAACATCTCCAGCCCAGCTTTCCCCAGGCCAGCTGGGGTGTCCAGCTGGCCAAGGGGAGCTGGGTACCCTCATCCCAAGCCAAAGGGTGTATCTGCCAAAGGGGAGCATGCAAGTCGGGGCAGTGGGAAGGGATGCTCAGGGCCTCTCAACAGAAACAGCCCTCTTCCTGCTCAGGCTCTGTGGTGTGGCCATTTCCTTGGTCTGGGCCCCAATTAAAAGAGCCAAATGGAAAGGGCCGGAGAGAAAGAGTGAAAGAAACAACATTTCCTGCCTGAGGAGATTAACTCTCCAAATTACATGTGAACAGAGGGGGAGGCGAGAGGGGAAAAGGAAACCCAGCTTCCACCCCAATAAAAGCCAGTTCATTTAATAAAGGAGGAGCGAGGAGGGGGAAGGTGGCTGAAAGAAAATGAGGCTGGGGGGTGTGGAATTAGCCTTGTCAAACAAGGGGCTTTGCTGTCCCAGAACTACTTTATTGTTCCAATTTTTCATGCTTACTTAGCTCTCAATGCTGCACAAGACAACAGCTCATTATCGGGGGGGGGGGACGGGGACGGGGACGGGATGGACACGGCTGCAGCAGTGGTGAGAAGTGGAAAGGAAATAAAATTTTTAAAAAAGGAGTCCTTTCCCTGGGGCTTCAGCCTCTCCCCCCTGCGTAGAGCTGCAGACGTCGTGGCTGGGAGGAGCGGGGCATTGCTGAGCCGGGAAAAAGGGTTTTCCACAACCTTTGGCACCAGCACTGGGACAAAAGCAGTTGACCCTGAAATGCCATCTTACGGCCCGGGGAGGGGGATGGAAGGGTGACCGAGGGTGACGAGGAGGGGTCCCCCATCTCCCTGATGCTCCTGAAGCCTGTCCCAGTGGCTGCTGAGGGAAGAGGGGCTGAAGCAGGGCGGAAGCAGCCAGGAATGCCGGGACAAAGCCTTCTCTGCCCCATGGCCAGGCTGCCACGTCCTTACAGATCAGCCGGCCAAGGCACATCTGTGGCATCACTGTGTACTAAACAACATCTGCTCTGACTCTGGAAAGCGACTTTCAACCTCCTCCTGGGGCTCCTTGTTTGTTTTCTCCCCAGGATTTTCCTGATCAGATTGGCTTGGCTTACAAAGCCAAACTCACGCCCGAAAGGGTATCAGGATGTTTGTGGGTAGGAACGGTACGCTCCATATTAGTGATTCTGCCTTATAAAGCCCTGTTTGCACAGGCTTGCAACTCTCCAAAAAATGCTTCCTTTTAGGATCAGATGATGGGGATGGCTCTAAGAGCTAGTGCCATGAAGCCAGTGCTTTCCACCAAGTCACCTCCCAGCCATACTCTTTGCACCCAACCACAAGATCAGCACTGGGGAATAGGGCAAGCTGGAGGACATGCAGGGGGCTGAGGGATGGAGGACCACCTGAGGGGGGACAAAAGCAGATATGTCCAGGCTGGACAGTTTTCTGTGGTCCTTAGTAGACAATCAGAAAAAAAATAATGCAGGCTGACCTTCCAAATATGTACCATTTGGAGATATCAAGCATCAGCCAAGAGGTGGCAGCCATAGAGGATCAGTTAGGGACATTCCTGGGTCATGAGGATGACAGCTCCAGTCAGGACTTGCTTGACATCTGCAATGGATGGAGAGGTCATTTTATGTTTTTAAACGTGTTCAGCTGCCTACCAACTATCCACAGCTCAATTAATCACTGGGCGACCAAGTACTGCTACGCTGAAGCTGTTCATGAGCACTGAGACCCAGCAGTGCTGTTGTCCACAATAAAATCTGTGAGAGGCTTCCACATATGAAGATGTTGGGCTTGGAGATGACTTGTATTTGCATTTGCATGCTATAGTTTGAGTCACCATTCCTCAGTGGAAGATGGTTAACCCTTCCAAAACAAAAACCTCTGCAAAAAATCATGGATGTTCTCCAAGAATGAAGCCGAAATGTTCCCCCATTCTCCTCAGTGTGCTCAAGTTTTCCAGTTACTGGATGCAGTTCCCGCTTGGGAAGCTGCAAGTCCAGTGCAGTCTGTTCTGGAGCAGGAGTGAGGAGGCCTCAGGACACCCTTAAACTTCAGGGGGTTTCCCGTTTACCAGACACAGTCCATTCAGGTACAGGGTGCCACCAGGAATAGGAAAGTTGCAGAAGCAGTACATCATTTATGATGCCCAGGAAACCTTTGTAGACCAAGAAGCTCCTGATGGACCAACTCCAAATCCACCCTGGCCATGGCAGAGGGTGCACCCAAGCCATGGATACCACCAGGTCCTTTTGCTCTGTGACAAGAGCTGACCTAACTGCTTGGTTCAGAGTGAGCCTTGCTCTCATAGTACTGTGATATGAATCCTGGAATCTTCTCAACTATTCAGAAACAGCTCCTTTTCTCCAAAAATTTGAGGCATGCCTCACTTGGAGAGCTGCATACTGTCCCTCCCACCATGGCAGTGACAGCATGCGGCAACCTCATACTCCGGCTGCAAGCCTGGGGAAAGCCCACCTGATTTTCAAGCTCTAAGAAGGAGGTTGCAGTGGGTGGGTTATAGCCCCAGTGTCACTGCTTTTTCAGAAGTGTCTCAGGTCTTTTTATTCTCAGGAATATTATCACAGCACCTTCCCAAATGTCTGCAGTTGCAAACCGTTTTTCTGAGACAGCAGATGGAGAGTTAACTGGGCAGTTAATGTCACAGTGTCATACACTGGAGTACCTGGAGTGAGTGCTCTTCGCATAGATCCCAGCAGCACACTGCTTGGCTCGTGACAGCAGCGCTGGGATATGTGGCAAACAATTCAATTCAGCTGTCAGAGCTGGAGATTTACCTGGCAAAGATTGCTTTGGCCCTTCTCACATGCCTGCAGCTGGGCCATGCACAGGTTGCAGTGATGGGGCAGGATGGGGCTCTCGCAGGCAGCCAGATCCATGACACCCAGCACAAGGCAAGGGTGTTTGTGAGCAGAAGTGTTGGCTGTGAAGCCCAGTCCCACTGGGTCCTCCCAGCCTGTCTGTCCTGCCTGCAGCATTCCTGGCCTTTGGAGATCTCCCAGTCCCCGAACTGGGCGGGCTGCAGCTGGGCTGATACTTGGCTGAGCCCAGCAGCAGGTGCTCAGTGGGAACAAAAAGCAGCCCCTTGGTCAGATGCTCAGTTCAAGGCAGGGTAGACAGACAGATAGGCTACCTCAAAAGACTAAAGCCAAGCTGAGACCCCACATCACTGCTCAAAACCTTGCAGGATGATAACCCTAACCTCTTCATGAAGAACTGCTCCTCCACAAGTTTTCCCATCCTTTCTCAGGTGTGCTGAGCCTGGGCTGAGCTCCAGAGATGCACGGCCACTTCCACCTGGGGCACAGCGTGGATTTATGCCCATCTGCCTGGGGACTGGCACCTCCTTTTCTCCTCTCTTTCTCCACTCTGCACTCTTCTCCCTCAGCTTTGCCTTCAAACAGTAAGGAACAAATTCCAGGGATTTTGCCTGGGGGCCCACGGAGTGGGGATGCGAGCTGGTCTCCATCTGACTGCGACCGAGTCTCTCCCCCTCACTGGAAATTGAAAGCAGAAGCCATGGAGCAGTGACAAAAATCTGCATTACGTTATGGCAACTGGATTTTTTTTTTTTTGAAGATTTTATAATACATCGTTTTGAAACTCTGCCAGTGATCATCATCAAAGTGAGAGGAGCGCCTTAGAAAGAACAATGGTGGCGGAGGGTGGGGGTGAACAGGGTGGCTGGGTATTGATGTGTAATCCTTTTTAAAGCCAGTTCTAGAGAGAGCATGGGATTTTTTTTTTTTTCCTGAAGCGCAGATACAATTTAGTATGGTAACGGCAGCCAGTAATACCAGAACTCTAGATAGAGGCGCTGGATTGCATTAGGACTGGAGCGCAGTTAACCCCCCCCACGCTGCCTGCCCCCACAGCCCCGGCCCCGGCAGGGCAGGGCAGGCAGCGGGGCAGGGGGAGGAACGGGAAGCGCAGAAGGGTCCAAAACAGAAGCTCAGGAGAGACCAGATGGAGAGGAAAGGAGAGGAGAGGAGAGGAGAGGAGGGAGGAGAGCAGCACGCTGCTGCAGGCAGGGCCAGGGCTCCGGATCCTGCTGGGAATCACAACCCGGAGACATCATCACCTCCAAGGGCAGCAGCTCGGGCGCTGCCAGCGCGGTCTCCTGGGCTCTGCCAGTGCCATGGGCTGCCCGTCTCCTCCTCCATCAAAGCCCAGCCAAGCCGGGGGAAGACTCTCACGGCCCCCAGTGTCTTGACATCAGCCTCTTGGCCCATGGGCCTCCCTCTCTACCCAAGCAGTCATTTTTACTGCCCCTATTTCCCTCACTACAAGGGTTCCTCATTCAAGCCAAGCAAAACACGAGGCCTTTCCCAATCCCTGCCCTGCGATCATCCTCCCACTGTGCAGAAAGAGGGGAATGACAGATCACAGAACACGTCCCAGTGGCAGCAAATGCTGCAAAACCCTGCTGGGTTGGGGGGCTGGGGAGTTAGGGCCCTGGGGTGCTGAGGTTCTCCCTGGAGCCTGAGTCTCTCTTAGGTTCTCTTGGCTTGAAAAAAAGGAAAGAATATCCCCACAAATCAGCCATTCATTGTAATTTTGTTTCAACAGCTGTCAGAAGCACCAGTCATTCTGGACAAACTTGTAAGGATAAAGCTCATTATTTTGGCATCTTTGCAATGTCAAGTAGCCATGCGACTCGCTCAGGTGTGGTGGTACATCATGGGAGATCTGGTTTTACCCCGGCTTGCCTGGCCAGGTGGGAAGAGCCCATCATCCCATGATATCATTTTGCATCACCTGCTGCTGCTCTGGAGTCCAGTGACCTACAAAACACTGGCCCTGCTCATGCTGACTCAGACAAGCTCATCCAGCAGTGTTAAGCTCATCCCTGCCCCACTCCTCACTGGATCTTCAGACTCTTGCTTGCTATGGGAAATCAGGCTGGCAGCTTTCTCATATGCCTTTACCAGCAAAGTCCAACCCTAAGCCATCGCACTCAGGCTTTCTCTCATGTTCGTATCACTGAAGCACAGCTTCCCACACCTTCATCACCACGGTTCATTCTGGGATGGACATATAACGTTTTGTACCACAGTGCCTCCTTCCTCCAAGCGACTCATGAAAAGTCCCCGTTCTCAGTGAGCCCAATGCCAGGCTTCATTGTCTGGCATGCACGGGGGCGGCTTGGCTGAGTCCCACGCACTTGCACCTGGGAGTAGACCCTGTCCTATAAATGTTAGGATGGAGCAGAGCCAGGGGAAGGCAGGCAGAAGGACAGCAGCAGACCCCAAAGCTTCTGAGACTCTGCTGCCATGCCTTCAGAAGATGACAACACACCTGGGCTCACTGAGGTCTGTGCTACCCCAGCTGAATTGTGCAGTGTGCGAGCTGAGGCCACTAGTGTAAAACAGTGTTCACACATCCCAGCTCTTCTGAGTGCTAGGCTGGACAGGAGATGTTCATCTAAGCGTGCTCTGACTATATATCATGCATGTTATGCCTGGATCACCTTCTCCACTCTGCATGTGCAGCAGCCTCTCCAGCCCCACATTCAGGTGCCAGCTCTTTCTTGCCAGATGCAAATGACATTACATAGCAGCAATTGGTCAATTCCTTCATGCCATGGAGAATTGCACTGCCCATCAGAAACTGTAAATCTTCCAAGTAAACTATGGCCCACCTTGTTAGAAGTGACTGATGGCACCAGCTCAGAGCTTCCCAGTTTAGGAGATAGCTTGCTAGCTAACGATGTGCTGATAATTAAGTCCAGTCCTTTCCAAGAAGAGCTTCCCCTACCAGTTAATCCCAACAGCAAATAATGTAGATTGACTTTGTCTTGGTCTGTAAATGCAGGACTGGCCATGACAGCTCTATCCCAAGAGCTCTCTGCTCTCCAGCATGGACGGGTCCCCACTGCACCCCGGGGGCTGGCTGGGTGGGTAGAAGGTGCAAAATGCCTCGGTGAGATGCAAGCTCAGCAGGGGGTCTGGTCACCCCCTTACAAGCTGGTGTGTGTGGGGACAGCCCCAGCTCACCATGTGGGTGTGAAGTTCGAGCGCATTGTGGTGGTCCAGGAAGGCAGAGCTGGGTGCAATAAGGAAGATCAGAAAGTTCAGCTCCCAAACTGTGCCCCACACTCTGTGGGGCAGCCTGGGCTTCCTAGGGCGGCATGCACTGAGGGGAAGAGACTGCCTGGAGGAGCAATTCAGCTCCTTCCACCCTGCCCTGCTCCTTCTGCACGTGTAGCACTGAGCACCACTGCACCGTGGAGACAGAAGAGGCAAGCCGTGGGTATTTTTGCTCTGGTCTGCCAGGCAGGTGTGTCCCAGACAGTGTGGCATGCTAGTGTTTGATTGCCAAGTTCCGATCTAAATAAAACCCCTCCCTGCATGTTGTCCCCATCCTGGAGCTGAGCTGCACATGTTGGTCAACAGTTGAAGACCTTGCTCTGGCTCTCCAGACCTGCCTCCCTTGGATCATGCAAGATAATCCCTCCTAGTGCCTCCCAGTGACACCAGTTCTGGGCATCATCTGGACACCTGAAGAGTGATGCAAGCCTATTCCCTGAGCAATTTGTTTTGCCCATGTTCTTCCTCCTGCAGGCAGAGATGCCCTATGCCTCCAAGAGGTGGTGAATGGCAGACTCCGAGGTCTTCCCCAGTGCAGTGCAAGATGCAGATGTCCAGCCTCTGTCTGGAAGAGCCCTGTCACTGCTCAGCATGGGCAGCTCACCACTGTTTCTACCATCACACATCAGGCAGAACATGGCACTGAGATACTCCAGCTATAGGGCTGCATGACCCAGAGAATACAGGTCATGTGGGCACTTGGTTGGAGCTTACCTCTCCTACCCCCAACCCCTCTCCATGCATGGCTCTGAAAGTAAACTGCTTCAGAAGTGGGGACAAATCCACACTGCTCTACGTCACTGCAAAGTGCAGCTGCTTTATGAAACCCTTTTGGGGAGGCTGCCCACATGGCAAGGCTTGCTAGATATCCTGTTGGGGTGATGTGGAAGGATTTCCAGCTTACAGAGAAGAGCTTGCTACTTCTGGTGTAGGCCTGAACAGTCCTGCCATGCCGTGCACACATCTGCTTTCAGCAGCTGCCAGTCCTTGGCATGAGTTTCTGAGAGAGACTATGAGGTGGAAGAGGCAAGTGGTCTCCTCAGCTCAGGCCATTATGGTCACAGGAGATGGCCTCAATCACCATTAATGTTGAGAGCACCGTGTGTCTATAGCTATTAACAAGGGGAGTTTTGACTTAAAGCCTGTCAAAACCCAGACATTATCTTCCTGCCCACAGTTAAGATGTTGTGGCAAGTCAGTGGTGCTCCTGGTGAGGGAAATGGGGAAGGGTACCAGCAGTGGCAGCAGATCTTTAAGGATGGTCCCAGGTAACCATGGCAGGAACAGGAATCCCTTTCAATTTGAGATTTCAAACCACTGTCTTTTCTTCTTCACATTTCCATCTACTCCCTCGTGCACACATTTTATCGACAGTATACTGGGCACGTCCCCCAGACCCGACCCCAACCCACCTGTCCTGTTCCTTGCTCTGAGTGGATGCTGGCACTGCTGGGGTCAAGTCCTCTGACTCTGCTCTCCATGGATGCCACCTTCTAGGGAATACTCCCCTCTGCAGTGCAGCCCCAAAGCTAGCACGGCCTCAGTGGGCACCAGAAGGGCATTCAGCTCTGTCAGTCTGCCCTGTCAGTGGGGACCCTTCAACAGCCAGCATCTCCTGGAGGCAGACAGCATGAGTCACTTGTGCCTGACTCCAGCCTAGGTGACAAATATCCTCCCTGAGACACTTGCCAAAGTTGTATCAGACACAGGGGTGTCTCCTGCTATCGGTCCAGGGATGTGTGTGCAGAGACCCCCAAGGTGCAGCATGGGGGTACCCCTGGTTTCCCTGCTGGTGTTGTCCCTCTCGCTGGGCAGCTGGAGCACAGAAGAGGCTGTGATAATGGAGCGGGGTCCCTGCCTGCTCAGCTGCTGCTGGAGGATGAAGCATGCTTGTCTGCCTCTTCAGCCACGTTCGATCTTTTCAGGGAACCTGTTGCCGGCTGCACTGACACAGCAGCCTGGCCCTGGGTGGGAGCCTGCAGGGGCACCAGGGAGACCAGCTCCTCCACCTCCTCATCCACTTTGCCCAAAACCAGGACTGGTTGCTACCACTAGGTGCCCTGCTCTCTGGAGGAGGACAGACCCTGCCCGAAAACACCCCCAGTGGAAGCCAGGCACTGCACAAGGTGTTGGTGTCTCTCCTTTCAACTGGGAGATGATGGGGCAGACTGGTCCTTCCAGACAGCTTGCTAGCATAAATTCCTCCCACAGGGCTGTCTGTGTTGGGCAGCCAAGGCAAGGACCAGGCATCGAAATGCCACTTTGCCTCCATTGTGGCTTGTAGCCTGCCCTTGGCTGTGGCCAAGGTGGATGCACCATATCCTCTCCTGTCCATGGGACAGGCATCTGCTTGCTCTTCCCTTCCAGCCAGCTTCTGAAAGAGAAAGTCCTCTTCTCACCCAATCCCACCCCTCCACCTGCCTCTCTGAAGGTGTAAGGCGAGGGCAACTCCCCCTCACCAGCTGATTTGGGGATTTTCTCCACGGCAGGCAGGAAAGGGGTCCAAGGCTGTGTGGGGAACTGACCCTCAATGTTGCTGTAGCACAAGAAAGTCTAGGGGAACCTGACCACTGCCTAGAGTGGGCCACAGGTCCCCTGCCCCCATAAAGCTAAAAAAAGACCAGCTACAAATATTTGGCCCTTGCAGAAACATGTTCCTCAGCCCTCCTCCATACCCTGCCCAGGCGGAGTCTTCCTCCTCTGCCATCAGCTTCAGGACACCTTCTCTCTCCCAGTCTGGGAAGATGCCAGTCCGATTTCTGTAGGATCCAAGCAGGACAGCTACCTCCTCCCTGACACCCTTAGATAACTTGGAGGCTCCCACGTTGCTGTCCCTGTGTGCCCCAACCCAGCAGCTCCCAGTAAGTCAGAGGCTGAGGGTTGCCTCCCACCCTCCTCCTCGGGTGCAGACATGGATGTGGATGAGGAAGGGCCGAGCACACACACACTTGCATGCACTTGTGCACACACACACACACACGCACACACACGCACACACCCCTCCAAAAGGAGAAGGCTCCCTTTAATGAAAAGCAACAGATGTGTATAGCTGGCAAATGCAGGCTTCCAGGGTGGGGGCGTTTAATGATGTCTTTAAACATTGTCTGTCTCTCACTCGTGTCCCTTCTGCTGTGCAGTGGGGACGCCTCTCCCCAGGCCGGTGCCTTGGGAAGAGCCCTCTTGCCAGCAGGGCAGGTCAGGGAGATGAAAGCATGCCTGCAAGCCCCAGCTCCCACCTCCTAGGAGACGGACATCGCCTCCCAGCCCGGGGACAATGGTGGGGTCTGGTCCCCCCGCGTTGTCTCTAGGTGATGTCACATCGATCAGAGCAGCCATACTGAGGGGAGGGGAACAAACACGTATGCACACAAAGGCCCCTGCTTTGAAGTCCCGCGAAGGAGCGTGCCTGCTGCCTCTGGGCTGCCCATACCTCCCAGTGCTCAGGCCATGGGTGTGTGTGAAAGGGGCCGGAGCGGCACAGCACAGAGGGGTGGGTGGATGCCCACGGTGGCCGAACAGGAGGGCTGGAGCCTGTGAGTATCCACTGCCCTCTTAGGATGCAAAGGCGATGGAGGATTTGGCTTCATACACCTGCCACAGGCCAGTTTGCACGTGAGCTCTCCCCTGGCTCTGGCAATGTAATAGCCTTCCCACGGGCTGCAAGAGCAACCTGGCCTTTCTGTGGCCAGAGGGATGTTCACGGACCCTCACATTATCCACACCAGCCATACTGGGTTTTGAGGCATCACTCCAGGTTTGTAGCCAGTGGTGCTACCAGTGGTGACAGGGATTTGCTTGGCCACCCAGAACCAGAGCTCCGATTACAGGCAGTAATTAAACACATTCGTGTTCTTCACATTTCTTTCCTGATGGACCGGTTTTCTCTACAGCTGAGAGGCCTGGGAGATTATCCAGTGAAAACAGAAACCTTGCTACATCTCATGACTCCAGAAACTGGGGCTTCGATGAGAAAGCACCAGCACAAACACCACACGTGCTGGCAACACCACTGCCATAACCAAACCTGGTGTGCGACCAGCCTTGTAAAGCAGAAAAGGTATGGGCTTATTTAAATGCTACGGACTATAGGTATCAGCGAATGTATTTGCCATCAGATTTTCTCCTTTTCTGTGCACAGCAGTGGTTCCCATCCACCAAAGGAGGCGTGTGAAGCACCCATCACCCTATATCACATCCATATTGCTCTTGCTTCAACCAACATTGTTGCAGTGGTGGCATTACTGGAGTCACCAGCTCCTTCCAGCTGGCTATTGCAAGAAGTAAAACACATGCAAACCCCATGGGTCAGCCCAGGCCAAACTTCTCAGTGCGACAACCAGGTGAGACAAGCTGTGTTGCCCAGGAAAGCTGGGCAGAAGAGCAGTGAGCAGCTACTTGTGCATGCAAGATGAGTGCATGGAGCAGGAACAGTAACTGCCAGACTGGAAGAGCTCCCATCCTCACACTCCAAATGTGCACATACTTTGGCAGAGGCTGCAGCATCGCAAGCTGCATCCCCAGCTCAGTCCAGTCCTGGTGGGATGGACAGCACTTCCTATGGACTTCAGAATTCATCTTGGAGGCTGCACTTACTCCTCAGAGAATAACTCCCAGATTGGTGTAATTTTCACTCATTTTACAAACCCACTAAATGCCAAATCAGTGCCAGCCATCTTCTCACCTCTGTCCGGAGCATAACTTCTGGCCCCAGTCACATCACAGCTGAAGGAAGCAAAAGAGACTGTTGGCTACAGTTTTTAAAAAGTAACTAATTGTTTTCAGCATCTTCATTTTAATTAAAAAATTAGGGATCAAACCAAAAACACCCAAGAAGAATTCAATTTTTTAGAAAGAGCGCTGCACTTGTCATCTGGAAAAATCAGATGGCAGGCAGCTAAAAATAGAGATCTCCTGAACTTCTGAAAACTGTGCCCACTCGCGCTGGTTCTCTTTCTCTCTAGCCGCACACGAAACCAGTAAAACCTTTTCCTCTCCTCCTCTGTTTGGACAACAGTTTAATCAAACAGCTTGGGGAACAGCATGCATCTGCAGCTGCTGGGGGGCCGGCAGACAAACCCTGCTGACAAGTAGGCTTTCTGTAAACCGTGGCTGCAAAGTTTGTTTACAGTGTTAAATGTCCATGAAAGTGGTAGCGATATTTAAAAATAAGGGTGTTTTTTCATCTTCTGAATGGAAATCTGGGCCTGGCCTGTGTTGTTGCAGAGAGACACTTAAAACCCCTGAGGAGCCAAGCAACGCTGCAGTGGGCTCCCTCAGCAAGAAGGATGGATACTTGCGCTGAGGCAGCACCAGACACATCATGACCTGCCAGCATCCCTGCTCTTCCAAGCTACCCTGGGCAAAGAGACACCTCTCGGTACTGGCTGGGCTGTACACACCTTGGGAACACAGGTTTGCTGATGCCTGCAGCCTGCCTGCACAGCAGGCAGGGCATGCCTGCACCGTGATGCTCGCTGAAGGAGAAACAAGCATGCAATGCCCAGGGTGTGTGACTCTTCCTTTCTGAACTCACTGTCTTGGCAGATGTGCCCACGTGGCACCAGGCACAGTGTGTTTTTAAATGGTAGAGGATCTTCCAGAGCATCTCTGCCTTTAAAAGCACCACCTTGGTAGCTTGACCTGGAAATCTTTGCAACCAGCTGGATAGTCTTGCCTTGTGCCTATGCTTTGGGTCTGCTGCCTTGCATTTAGAGGAAACAGGGCATCCAAACACAAGAAACCAACCAACCAAAGGAAACCACCATCACCACATCGCATGCCTCTGGCTTGGGGGCATGGGAGGGAAGAGAAAACCAAGCTTTTAAGTAAAAGTTCTAGGGCATCTTAAAAGGAAGGAGGTAAAAGCTTCAAGTACCGTGTCCTTCTGTTGGATCATCTTTGATTCCAGCAGGTCTCCTCTCCCTTAACAACACAGTGCATTATTGCCCCTATATGCTAGCAAACATGCCCGCTGACCAACCCACGGAAACTGGTTGGGCTTTCATTTTCCACCAGGTGGGTACATTTCTTTGGCATCTTGGATGTCAAGCATTCCTGAGGCAACACGGTGAAAACACACTCGGCTTGCAAACGGAGGATGTTTTGGGGCTGCAGTAAACACCAGTGCTACTCCCTTTTGGGGACTTCTCCTCCCCTCTCCGTAACCCAGACTGTGCCACAAAGGAGCAGATGCTGGCGCTGCTGCAATTTATTTTAATTCCAACCCCCCTATCTTTTTCTTTCCCTTTTTTTTTTTTTTTGATTTTGCGTGTGTCTGGGTAAATTTAGTTCCCATAAAAGTGAAGGACTGTCAACACCAGCTTTGGAGCCAACCATACTGCCGGCAGCTGTTGTGCGGGCTGTGCACACAAAGCCCCCACTGAGTGCACCTCAGTCTGTCTCCCCCAGCCCCCACACAGACCTCCGGCAGGTCCAGCTCCCGAGCCCCTCAGCTCTGTACCAGGGCTCGGAGCCCCAGCTCAGCTCAAATCACCAGCACCCCCACCCCCCCCACCCCCCCATCTGCATCTTCCAGCCCTCCAGATCCCTTCAGCTTGGATTGATCCTTCCTGATCCCCATCCATCCTCATAGCTGTGCTGCTCCTCTGAAGCTCCTCGTCCTCTTCCATCTCCAGCACTCTCCCAAGATGGGGGCAGCCAGGCAGTGGTACTGTCCCTTCGGCCAAGGCAGTGCCCAAGGGCAGCTGAATCCTGAGGAGTGACAGGACAGGGTCCTGCCAAGTGAGCTCTCCTTCAGTGGAGGAAGCTCTCCTTGCATGGGGATTTCACCAAGGGAGCTGCACATGGCCCAGATGGGATGGCCATGCTGGAGGGTCCTGCAGCACAGCCCGCTCCTACCCCCTCTGCCCTGTTCTTCCCCTGCGCTGGTCAACATTCATTCGCTCTCTCTGGGCATCGGTGGGCCCTCAGGGGAGTTTCATCCCACCTGCATCTGTGCCATTGTGGGGCCACTGTGCACAACCTCCTGCAGGCAGGTGCCTGAGGAGCTTTGCAGGCAGCAGCACTCTGCCAACAGCTCTTCCACCAGCAAAATCCAAGTATTTGGGGCTTTTCCTAGAGTTTCTTGTGAAATGGTGCCTGGAGGATGTGTGGGAGGAGTGCGTCCTCTCCAAAGGGGCCGGCCCAGCTCTTGCACGAAGGCTCTTGCCACCAGGGACCTTGGGGCACAGGGAAGTGGGCAGTGCTCAGGCTGGGGATCACAAACCACTCCTGTGCTGGAGGGCAGAGATGATGCTCACCAAGCAACATCACCTCCAGAGACCTGTGGAAGCAAACTGCTTGTCATTCAGGTGCTGAGGGACTCCATCCCCACCATTGGCCCAAGGGCTGAGAGCCTCTCTCCACTTCCCCACAGCTCTAAGATCACAAGGGGATCCCCTCTTCCTTCCCTAAATCATGAGATGGGTCTCAAAGCCTGGGGAATACTTCATTTTCATGGTTGCTATTTAAATGGTGGAGTTTGAACATAATGCTTTGATTTGTATTTTGATGCTCCTTCATTGATCCCTCCCACCCCTTCCTGTGTGGTGCAGGAGACCTTTCAGCACAACACTGCTGGTCATTTTCTACACATCCCTCTTTCCCTGGTTGCTGGAACATCTGAGTTCCCCTGGCTGCCTCTTGGCCTTATTTACCTGTGGCATCACATCTGCTCAAACCTCCTGCACAGCATCTTGGTAGCTCCAACTCCTTTTCCTGCCTGGGGTCAGGTCCTGCAGAAGCTCCAGCATGGGTCTGGACTGCTGGGATTCCTCCATGTTGCCTGCACAGAAACATTGTTCTCTGAGGCAAAGGGAAGGCAGCTCCTTGTTGGTGGATCTTCTTCAGGTGATGGACTCAACCTCTAGCAGAGGGTTGAAATTGTTTGGGCCACGGTCAGAGGGACTCCACGTCCCACCAGAAGCTTGCTCATGGTGAGAAACACAACCCTTGCTAGCAAGACTTCCACCAACAAGCACTGAGAGGCTCTTTAAAGCATCCAAGCTGGCTCTGCAACCCAATCCCCTTCTCAAGCTCCTAAACACCTCTGACAGGAGACCCCAAAGTCTCTGTCAGGGTCTGCTGAGCTGGGAGAGGAGGATGCATGAGGAACACCCATGCAGGAGCAGGTAATGCTCAGCCTGTCCCTGGCATTGCTAGAAGGTATGTCCTGCCAGCGTGTTGCAGTCCCACGAGGATGCAGTCTGCTGGCAAGCCCGTCCAGCCCCTCTGAGCTGCTAGCGGGCTGTCCCTGCCAAGGACTCATCCTGCTCCTGATCTGCTGGGCAGCCAGCTACGCAGACAGCCAGGCTGAGCTCCTTCACCCTCTCCTGCTCTGCTGCGTGACTGGAGCCTTCTCTGTCCAGCACCTCCAGCAACCCACACGGCCCTCTTGAAGGCTCGCCATGACTTTGCTTGTGCCACCAGCCTCCTCCGTCCCTCTCCCCAGGGAACAAGGGGCGATTCATGAGCCACAGAGCCAGGAGGGACAGCCTGGGAGCACAGCACAGTGAGTTGTTTGCCAGGGGCCAGCACAACTTCACCTTGTATGGAGGAGACGGCTGGGAAGCGGTTAACACTTTGGTACTGGATTGATTTCTCCTGGAAGGAAGGAAGTGTCCTCACGCAGAAAAAATGCAGAAATAACAGGGTTGGGGTTTTTTTGTTTTTTAAAAATAGCTATTCTTTTTTTCCAGCCATCTGTGCCATTTGCAGCTGATGGGAGGGGGGACAATGCTGGATGGGGGGAATCATTTGGGTTTGGGACAGATATTGCATTTACAGTGTACAAAACAAGACAGGACATCTGTCCCCAGTGGAGTATTACGCACAGATCTAGGATTTTAGTATTGTGCTCACGTCCAGTGCTATCATTACAGATGCACAGCGTGGAGATGGTCATGCACAACCCCGCACTGCCTCCTTCTTGCTGTCTTCCCTGTCTGCAATCCACCATGGCTTCCTTTGTCCATGGGCTACTCCTGCTAGTCACAGATCTTTGAGTGCTTTCCAACCATGATGGTTTCCTTCTGGCCTTCCCCACCCCTTTCCCTGCACATTGATGCTTCTGGGGAGCAGCACCTGGGCCAAAGGCTGGTCCCTCACACCTCTACAAAGCCAGCCATGGAGAACACCTCCCTTTGCAGACAGTGGGTCTCCAAGCCTCTTTCAGGAGCAACCCTCAGAGACCGCAGGCTCACTCTTCATCCAGATAAGATGTCATTGTAGACAGCATCATCCCAAGTGCTAGCCGTGTAGTGCTGCACTTAACTTGAGGTTGTTACAGACACCCTCCAAAAACGCTCTACTCACACTTTGGTGAGCCTGGCCACTGGGTAGGCTCACTGTTAGCAGCAACAGGGTATTTCTGTCATCAGCCAGGCATGAAACCTGCCAGGCTTGTCTGCAGAAGAGGGTCTGGGTGCTCCACTGATGCTTCCACAGGGAACACGCTGGCTGGTGCAGAGCAGCAGAGCTGCTCACTGGGGAACGGCTGCTGGGAACATCCCACGGGAGCTCCTGTGCTGGGGTGAACATGCAGGAGGGCAGGAGGCAGCTCCTGCCAAAACTTGGTCCCACTGGGAAGACAGCAATGCTGAACTGAGCCTCTGGCTGGGGTGTCCTTGGGCACAGCCCTGGCGCTCGCACGGAGGCTATAGGAGTCCTGGGTGGGCCCCTGCTAGCCCTGACACGTGCCTGGATCCTGGAGCTGGCTGGGCGGGCTCTGACTGCGGGCAGCACATCTTTGCCAAACGCTTTTCAACAAAACCTTCAGCCTGATGTTGGCTTTCGCTTTTGGCGTGTCTCTTCCCTGCCTTTCCTGGTTCTTTCCAATGGCGTGATCACCCATGCAGCATTTTCAATGTTTCCAAAAGAGCTCATTAAAGTTGTTAGCGAATATTCAGATGAAGCAAGATGCTGCTCTGTTGGCTCAAGCAAGACAGGACCCAGTTGTGTGCAACATGCACAAAATGTGAGGGCTTGAATGAAGATGCAACCTGGGGAATCTGTCTCTGCTGGAGAGGTCTCAGGTACCCTGCTCCTGCCCTTGACTTTGGAGGGCAGAGGGTGGAGAGGAGAGGGACAGGTGAAAGATGAACCACAGGACTGAAAAGAGGGAGTCAAGGGAGCAGAGCAACCCAGATAAGGTATATTATCTATATATAAATGTGAAGGTTTGTGTGCACCAACTGGAGGTTTGCATGCCCTCCAGAGCAGGCAAAGGGAAGCATATGCAGTCAGGAGGAGAGACAGTGATGGCAGGGCAGAGAAGACAACTGGGGCTGGGAGAATCTGCTCTTACAGCAAGGAAGTGAGCATGTACCCCATGGTTCATTACAAGTTGTTCAGGCAATTAAGCTCACTTGCCTTGGGATTTTGGAGGAGAGAAGCACCAGACTGGGGGCTACGTCCTGTGATTTACAATACATCTGATAGTTCTAGCCCATTAATAAAACATTCAGTTGGCCATGAAAGGCACATCTGCCTATTTTAAAAGACTATAATAATGGATAAAGCTATGACACATGGATTTCTGTAAGAAAACCAGCACTGTAAATAGCATTCCAAAATGATGTATTCCATCAAATTCAATGGGACAGTTATTGTATGCTAATTAAATACTACTGAACTGTTCAACGGTTGGATGGTGAATAGAGACCCGATTTTAGAAAGCCACAGTCCCTCAGAACACCCACAGACTCCCAAGGCTTATACCACTGTCCTGAGCCTGTAATCAGGTCTGATAACAAGCTGTGGACAGGCTTGTGTGACAAGGTATTCACAGGTCAAGTAACCTGTCTGTCAGGAGCTCTGGGAACATGACCATGGCTGTAATCTACTGTCCAGGTGGTTAAATGATGTCAAATGAGGATTATGCATGCTGCCTCCTGGAAATCAGACCATCCAGAGCATAACTTGCTCCACAGTTACTCTTCTTCTCTTGAGAGAAGAGCTTCACACACTCCCCACTTTCTCCCTTTCTGCGATGACTTCCTGACTGCGATGCTTTCCAATACTTTCTTCACTTTAATTCACCTGGGCTAGCCTTACTTTGCCTGTTGGATGTATGTGTTCGGCCCTCCAACCAGTGCAGACCTATTTGCACATAGGCTATGAACAAGCAAACGTATGAAAAAGGGCTAACTGCAAAGACAAGTCTAATATTTGCAATGGGAGGAGAAGTGTGCTAAAAAAGACAGGTCCTGCCCCAGATATAAACTGACCTGCTTGGGGCTCAAGATGTTCAACTGGGAGGGACAGGGAGACCCACAGGAGTTCCCAGGAGTGGTGCTGTGCTCCACAGTCCCATGGGAAACCCTTCTCCCAACTCCTGTGCTGTGGCAGATTAGCTCTCAGGCATCTCCAGCCTGCAGAGCTCCCTCCTCCTCGGCCCTTTACACAGACAGACAAACCAAAAGCTAATGAAGTGGAGACAGACAGACAGACAGACAGACATAGTTCCAAATCTTCACTGCTGCCTGACATTGTAACCTAATATGTGGGAACTCATTCCACCCAACACCTTGGTCTGGGAGCTTTTGAACAATCTAACCCAGGACTGCCAAGCTCTCTGTATAAGAGCAGTGTATTGATAAAGCCTGTGGACACTTTCAAGTCTGCTAAAAAGATGTTTTGAGGTGACAGATCTTAAGCAACACACAGAGCTGAGCGCTGCTCTGCTCTCCACACCCTTCCCTGCTGCCAGGGGAAAGCAGCCACTATCAGTGATAGCTGGATCCAATTTATTAGACGCTTCGAGGAGACATTCATCAGGCAAGGAGATAAATAATCTTCAGATGGAACAATTAAATTTAATTGCCTGAAGATTATTTGTCTCCTTCCCTGATGATTGTCTCTGCTGAGCGCCTTATAAATTGGATCCAGCTATCAGCAATATTAACTGCGTTTCCCCTCAATACTGGCCCAGCTGCCCAGACCAAAACACTGGGCTCAGAATAAACTTTCACTGTTACACATTGAAGCTGAGGTTTCCTCAGTGCTCGTGGGTGTCCTCTTTCTTGCAGATAGACAGGGCCATAGTCTAGGTGACTGGGTTTTCCTGTCCCCGGCCGGTGGATCCTGAGCTCAGTAGTGCCGCTCCTGCTCTGCCGGCTCCATGGCAGTGGTGTCCTTGGCAAAGGCTTGAGGAGAGATGTTGTGAGCCCTGAGACTGACCATACAACGCTTCAGTGTGCTGGATTTTGTTGTGGCTGGAGAAATGAAGAACCAAGGCAGTGGGGTCCCTAGCACGCTACAGAGCAACAACAGCATGTGAGGGAACGTGCTTGTGCTGGCAAGCAAGACAAATGGTGACCAAGCCACATCTCAGACCAAAGAGACCTTGAGCATGTGTGTGGGCTCCCTAATGCCTGTCCCAGCCAGTCTGCCAGCTCGACAGCCAGCAAACCGCGGGAGCACGGCTTTCCACGTAGAGGCAGAGCCAGGGTAGCCACCATATTCATGCTACCCCAGTCCAGGACCAAAGCTGGAACCTCTTCAACAACCCAGGAGCCATCAACTCCCTCCTCTGTATACATCTGAAGTCTGGAAAATATCTTAAATATGGGAGAGGAATGGGAGGGGTTTGATCCTCAGCTGGTGTAAATCAACGGAGCTCCACTGACATTGTTGGATGATTACTGAGACTTATGTCCTCTGACCCCAAAAATTTCTAGGGAGGGAGGTAATGACTGCAGAGCATTCCAGTGTTGCAAGAGATCTTCCTCCAGACTGGCTGCGGGGAGGCTGAAACTCCAGGGTCTGGGAAGCACAGGGATAAGTCTCTGGGCAAAGGAAAGGGAGAAAATGCCCCAAGATTCCCAGCTCTGACCCCCACTTGGAAGGCAAGGTGGAAACCAGGAAGGCTGGGGTGCAGGGACCATATACCTTGGGGAGATCTCAACCTCCTGCACCTTTCTGCGTGTGGAGGATGGACAGCTCTGGATACAAGCACCATGATGTCCTGGTCTAAGCCCACCTCTGGGCAGCGGTGGAGTCTAACATGTCTGCCAGGCAGGACTGAGTCCAAGTCCACCGATGCCCACCCTGCACACTGTGCACCATGGTTGCAATCAGTGGCTCACCCCACACCATCCACCCTGCCTGCCTTGGGAGAGCTTTGGGCTGTTGGCAGTCATCAAGAGCCACGGGCAACACAACCCTCCGCTCAAACGCTGCCGATCCTCCGACAGACGAGCTGTGTCCAGACGTCCCCGAGCGAAAGGCAGCGTTTGGTGTTGCAGGCCGGGTGCCAGCGCTATGTGCTCCTTCCTGCAAGCAGCGCAGAAAAGACCCTGGAATCAACATGTTTACTGACAGACTCCTGCTCTGTTGGCCTGGTTTTCTAAGGAAATGAAGCTTGTGCAATCACATTGTCTGGGGGTGTCTGTTCCTAATAACTTCTCAGTCCACCAGCCAATTTCAATCCAATCTGACAGGAAGGAGAGGTCTCAAAATATTGCGTCCTCCCAAGTCTCTCAGCAGTGTGCTGGGTGGCTAGGTGGGCTGCAGGTATCTTGGATCAGGTAAGGAATGGAAGCGTCTTCTACACAAAGTCATTCAGAAGAGCAATGAGGTCACAGTTGGTTGCCAGTAGGTAACGCACAGCCCCATTGGGAAGAGGACCTCGCCAGCAGTGGCAAGAGCTGGATGCGCACCATCAGCTAGGAGAAAAATGCGTGTCCGGAAGGATGCGAGATCCAGCTACACAGGCCCTGGCGCTGCCTGCGGTTAGAGCACGTCTGGGCAGAGGAGGACAGAATCTGCAGCAAGCCATGACTGCCAGAATGTGTGGAGCTGAGCGCTGAAAAGTCTCCAGCTCCCTGAAGCGCTGGGACTGAGGGATCCTCAGCTGGAAGGCATGGAGTCCCAGAGGGCAGGAGTCTCCCTTCCACTGGGGACAAGCATTTGCAGGAGTGGAGTTATGCCGCGGGAGCCTCGCCAAGCAGAGCAGGACCCACGGCTGTCCCGTGTTGCGTCTTGTCTTGCTTCAGTCTGGACAGGATCTGGACAGCAGTGCCTTGTTCCTCCTCTCATTGACGCTGGTTTAATTTGCTGAAGGCGTTCGATGGTGCACATGGTCTCTCTAGCTCAGCCCTGCCAGTAATATGAGCTTAACAGAGCTGGAGAGGACTTTTTTTTTTTTTTTTTTTTGTTCTGTTTTGAAGGGGATGATGGCTCTGGGATCTGAGGGGCTCGGAGACAGCTCAGAGCAGCTCAAATTCCTCCCCACGTGCTATCAATTAACATCTTCATTAAACACCCAGATCAAAGCTGCTTTCAGCCAGTGCATGACGGCGCAACAGAGCTTGGCTTCGTGAAGTCACCCGCAATTGGTGACAAATCAAAAAGGGCTTGGTTTATCCTGTACCAGCCACACATGGAAACAGGAGATAGCTGCCAATGGAGGGAGCAAGTGTCCTTCCTCAGCTTCCCATCACAACCTGGGCCAGAAAACAAGACCCAGACAATGGCAAGGGCTGAGGGACCTGATGTACATGCACTTGCTGGGAGAGGCACTCCCTGCAGCCACAGATCACCCTTGCCCTGCAGCCTGCTCCCAGGCCAAATCTCTGGTCCCACCAGTGCCAAGGGCAACTCTCCAGTTGACTTCATTGAGACTTGGCCCTGAGTTAACTTAGCAAAGCAGGAGAGCGGGGAAAGTTATCAGGAAGGAAACACCACCATGAAATTGTCCGAATGAGTGTTTCTTAGAGACTCTTCTAAGACTCTATCTTCTAGCTCTGTTTTACTTAACCTGTGGGTATCCAGCAACCCTAATCCCTGGCAGCACGCAAGCTGCCTGACTGCACCACAATGCATATCCTTGTGCAATCAGGCCTGAGCAGCGAGTGGCCACAGCCTTCTGCTAGCATGGCTCCATCTCTGCTTGCCATGGCAGCACATGGCACCAGCTGGCCTTGAGCCAGTCAATCCTGAACCCTAGAATTTGTACCAATATTTGTGCTTCATCCTGGTGCAAAAAGATACGTTTCTGCTTACAGTCAAAGCAACAAAACCTGGGATTTAAACCCCTGTGGCAGCTTGGGTGCACCATTAATCCACACTCAGTGCTCAGTCTAGAGCGGAGTGACTGCAGACCATATCACAGGGTCTTCCCCTTGCAGGGCCCTACATTAGACACCTAGGAAGCCACATCCCTTGGTGATACCTCGCAGCACTGGGTCCCACCATGCAGGTAAGCTGTCCACCTCTTTCTTCCCACCCTCCTTCCCGGTCTGAGCATGTTGGCTACGATCACCTCACTGTGGTTTCTCACTCGGTGCTTGCGACGGGCAGGCTGGCAGGACCAGGCACCCCCCGCAAGAGGATGCAAGTGGACAGGGCCAGGACTTGCCCAACAGCCTGGTGGTGTCAGCCATGCGCATGTTCTACTGATGCTGGCTGCAGGGTGCAACAGTGGGACCCTGGCATATTCTCCCCCCCTTGCTTCTGTGCCCAAACATACATGGTATTTGTAGCTGCTCTACCAAATGCCACCCAAGGGACGTTCTCTTTAAAGATATATGGATCTATAATTAGTTGGTCATTTCCCATATCCCTTAAGATAAACTGAGTAGACTTCAGTGCCTGGTTTTGGCTTAGTGGTGTCATTACCGGGTAAACTGTGGGCAGAGTGAAAAATCCATCATGCACACAAGTGGCGCCCTCATCTAAGCTGTGCTGTTGTCTGGAAGCCTCACCCTGTGAGCTGCTGAGCTTTGCATCAATGAGCGGCACTGCAGGGGACCGGGCTGGGTTGGTTCTTATTGTAGATCAATTAACTGTGTTGCTCATGAAGGAGCAGGAACACAGCACTGGGTCTGGGAATAGCAAAACACTTGGGCAGATAACGTCTCCCACTATGTTCCCCACCACAACACTCACCCGTGAACCACAGCACACGCTGCTAATCCTTTCAGGGACACTTCACCCTTCTCTGCCTCCTTCTCCAGGCAGCATGGTCAGGACCTGCATTGCATGGAGTGGGATAGATTTCCAGGACCTCGGTGGAAGCACCTAGTGCATTTAATTTCCAGTTTTGAGGCATTGTTGGAAACTAACTGTCTTAAGGGAAAATGCTGGTAATTGGGTCAACCGATACCATCATGGTGATGGTCCCTCTACAACTGCAAGCAGGAGCAGTGACATTTGTTTGCGCAGAGTGCTCTGTTGTGGTTTGGCTGTGGCCAGCACCACACGGGGCTTTGGGGGAAGAGAGGAATGCAGCTGGCTCGGGAGCAGCACTTGCAGCTATTTCTGCCACAGCAGACTGCACCTCGACGGCGGAGCTGCTGTGATCTCCTGCGGGCTGGGCAGCCAGCGCCAGTCTGGGACTTCCCGGGGGCTGAATCAGGGGAAAAGCGGGTACCAGCCAGCAAGGAGCTGCAGGACGTGCATAATGCTGCTCTGCTCTCGACTGGTGGGTGTAGCTCCTGTTGCTCACCACCCCATTTCAAGCACAACAAGCCTAGGAATGTCATCCAGCAGCTCAAAAGTCAAAGAAAGAAGAGCAAAACCATAGTTTTGTTGCTATCTTAATTTACAGATCAAATTAAACTACTTGAGGACAAACACATTTGCATCTCCAAAGGTTCTTTGAAGCCTGAGTCAGCAAAGTGCATGCTCAGCTTTAAGCATGTGGTTTGCGATATATTGGATTAAGCTGGAGCTTGAGGGAATAACCATATAAAAACGTTTTAACACATCATCTGTTGTTTTTTTCTTTTTTCTTCCCACCAGATTTTAGCCATAACATAAATGTTCATAAAGGATTGTTGGTTTCAACAAATAGCCTCCTCCAAAATTCTTGAGTAAGAACAAACTTGCAGATAGTCACTGGCCTGTTTCTGTGTTTTGGTTTTTCAAGTGAAAATGTTTGGTTAAAAAAAAAGAAATTAAGTTTGTTTTTAAGTAGAAAATAAAGCACTATTGCTTCCTCATGACTTTTTACCTTTTCATTTTTCAGTTTGTGTTTTCATGATGTTTTATTTTTCAGGTTGCTTAGAGAACAGAAGACTTTCCTGTGTCCTGGGAATTTTCATGGGGTGGGAAGAGCTGTTTTCTGCCTGGTGTATAGGTGGCTTTGGAGAACTTCAAGCCAAAAAATCCTAGACACACCAAAGTCAGCTGGAGCTTTCCAATGGTGCTAATGTTACCAGGACTCTCATCTCTTCCAATCCAAGTGTCTTTGTGGTTGGGAAATTGCAATCTCGGTCTAAAATCTGCATTGTCCGTCCTGGTTCCACATGGGAAGTGGCTTTGCCCACAGCATACAGAGTAGACCAGTGTGTGGTTTCTCAGAGTAACCTGGGCTGTCTGAGTAAAGGCTACTTGACCATGAGCCTCAGGCCAAAAGTCCCTCAGTGGCTGCTCAGTGGAGCTACGTCCTCAGTGGGCATCTGTGCTGGGAATGGAAAGTGTGGGCACTCTACAACCCCTTGATTCATGCAGTATAAAAACGAACACACCATATTTCAATTATACGGCAACTCTATTTATAAGCTGCGTGGGTAAACAGTCCATGTAACTGCACAGTAATTTTACAGAGTTCCTACACATGACAGAGCAATAATTAATTTAGTAATTGCATGGGCTGGAATAGCCCTGGAACTTCCACTGTGTTTTGGATGGCTGGCATGGCTCCTGCTTGCTTTATCACCTCCTGTTCAAGGGAAGAAAGGCTTCCACTGACTTCAACAGATCAGGCTCAGAGCATCTCTCCTCTGTGGACATTGCAACTGCTTTATAGAAAGGGTAGCTCTTCAGCTTTCCCCTCTAACCAGAGCTAGGGAGAGAAGCAGCATCCCAGGGAAAATAAAAGGGGAGGGGGAAGAAAAAGGCAAAAAAGAAAAAAAAACCAACCCTTCCCTGTGAGAAAAATAACACGCAGGCATGGCTTTTCTGGTGATATAAATGAATACATTCATGGAAGCATGCCAGCTTTCTCCTGATGAGCTTCTGGACCTGGGTCTGCCTCCAAGTAGAGAGAGGAGAAGACCTGGTTGTTGGACTGCAGTCCCAACAGCAAAAACTGATACACTGATCTGCATTTAAATGCTTTTGGTGATGGAAGTGATGTTGACAAAGGGACAAAAACCCCTCACAAAGTACAGATCGTTCTGCAGTGTCATCTTCTGGTGTTCTACAGAGTCTGAAAGACAAGGCCACAGGTTCCATCCAAGGAGACTGGCTGCTGCCTCCCAGGGAAGGTAAGAAACCATCCCCATGCAATGCCCACTGCTGCGCTCAGACCCTGCATGCTGCCAGCTGGAAAGCAAACCCCAGAGCCATTTGGTTTGCTGTTGGATCAAGGTCAGCAGAGACGACCAGTTCTGGCATAGCGAGCTTTTCTCCTGAGCTCAGGTTTGTGAACAACGGTCTGCTCTCGATTTCTCCCAGAGCTTTGTTTCTGCCCCACCTCCCAGATACGCATTGCTCACATCTGCCCTCACCCAGGTGAGATTTTTTAAGGATGTCCCATCCAGAAGTGTGTGGGGCTATCTGCAGTAGGTAGGGGTACAGCACCCAGGCAGGGATGGTGTGTGTGTGCAGGGTGTCTGGGTGGCACATCAGTGTGGAGGGGGCTACTGTGCACTGGGGATGCTCTCCTGAGCTCAGGGGGGTGTACGGCACATGGATGGGTGCATACATTTGTGGGCACAGCAGTGTTTGGGCCCAGATATTGGCAGTGCCTGTGGCTGGCAGGACACAGGCACAGCAGGGATGGTGATGTCTGTGCCCAGTGATGCAGGTCTGGAGAGGCACAGTCATCCCCCACAGGCCCCTCCTGGATTCTAACCTGCTTTGCTCATTAAAATACTGGGGAAAAGGGATTGCTATGAGAAAAATGATACCTCCACTGCTTCCCTGTGCCAGGAGAGAGACGGGCTGAGACCAGGCGCTCCGGAGATCTTCTTCCACCACCTGGTTCACCACCTTTCTTTGGGTTGGAGAAAGAGGGGAACAGATTGCAAGTGAGTGAGGAAGTGACAGAGCAAAGCTTGAGACACCTAACCCCAAGCCTCAATGCCCCTTAGGGTCTTGAGCCACTAAGCCCCAGTCTTAACCATAACAACATCTTGCTTAAGAGCACATGACATAGCCTTCAAAACTTCAAACCAACCTACATGTGAAGACCTCATGGCTCCAGGCTGGTTCCAGCAGCCACATCGGCTCCCCACAGCCCTTAGCACTGAGATTATAGCCTTAGAGACTGCTGCATACAGAGCCTACCCAGTTTCCGCTCCTACTCCTTGGCCACAGGGAAGGGCAAGAAGGCTTCAAGACCTTTTTGGAAAGAAAACATTGGGATGTGCTCATGAAGCTGCCCAGGGAGCAAAGGAGAACATGAAAAGATGCAACCTTCATGCAAGTGCCATTCTTCAAGAAACATGCAGGAGACCCTGCTCCAGAAACCCCTCTTCTTCACTCAGGCCCTCTTCACTCTGCTCTTCAGTCCTGCCTTGAAGGTTAGTCCTGCCTTATCATGTACCATTTACCAGGGCAGGGAAGAGGTGTCTGTAAGTCCATCTCATGGGGCTGAAGATGTGCTTGGTGGAGGAGTGAAGCTTCCATCAGGACATCACATGTCCCAGACCCCCTGGTAAGGGGAGTTTCTACACTGCTCCCATGCAACTTCCACCCTTCCCACTCTGACTACGACCAGCTCTGCTTCTACCCAGGCCCCTCCTCTTTCCCTCTTCCTCTTCCAGGCAAGGGGCGGAGCTCCTGTGAAACCCCCTACTGCTTTTGTTCCCTGCAGCCAAGTGATACATGCTGCTATGCAGCCAGAGAAACTGCTGCAGAAAAGCACTGCATGGCCAGTGAGATCCTCCCATGGGCAAGGGCTCTCTGTACCGAGAAATGTGGGTAACCAGATCCCAGCAGGGTCTAGCTGTCGAGCTTGCCCCATGTCCACACCAGCCAAAGAGTCAGCACCTGGCTCTGGGTCACAGCTCCATCTCTCCTGATGGGAGCAGGGCTTCTAAGGAGGAACAATTGCTTAAGAAAAGGGGAGGCCCTTTTCCCCTCTGGGGTCAAATAAAAGGGCAGCAAGAGTTGTATGGATTCGTGCTCAGGAGCATCAGGAACACAGATGTAGCTTTCTGTACGTAGCCCTGCTCCAATACAGAATTCACTCTGTGACTTCCAAAAAGCCACTTAATAGTTTCCCACCAGTTGTGCCTTCCCTTTTCTCTGCCCCAGGCTCTGAGCATCCGTAGGTGATGCGTGTGAACAGGCTCTTGCTAGGGAAGCTCCTGCCTCTTTGGGGTGTCAATGCTTATGGATGTCCAACAAGGACAGACTCCAGGGGAACATCTACACCCACCAACCTGCTTCCCCCTTGACCTGGGAAAATGGGATTGGTTTAACTTGAGACAGGAGATGAGCGAAGGGGAAAGGAGATGGGAGAAGTGCCTTTTTAAATGTTCTTTGCCGCTCTCCTCCATGTCTCATGGCGGTGTCTGCGCTGACGTCAATGCGGTGCTGTTGATTTGCACCAGCTGAGGGGCTGGCACATGATCCTCCCCTTCAGAGTGGCTTTGACGTGGGGCGGCGAAGGGCTCGTGCTGGGATATATTCTTGCCCACACCACACAGTGTGCCGCTGGGTCTCTGCAGCAAGGCAAGAAACAACAATCCACCGAGGAGCAACGGCATTCGGCAGGCAGATCCCACGTGGCCGCCCACAGAGCCCCTGCCTTCACCCCAGCATCCTGGGGCAGGGGTCTGCTGCCCAGCCTTAACCCCTCCACGCAAAGAGAAGGTGAGCAAGGTGGCTGCTAAAGGGGTATCAGCAACACCAGCCTCACCTTGTGAAGGACCACCAGCCTCACACCTTGCTTGCTGCTGCTCGCCTGAACATGTTGCGCCAGCTGCAATACAGCTGTGGGCTCTCACTGCCTTCCTCACTCTTCTCCTGGTGTTCTTCCCTTGGTGGAGGCTGCAGGACTGGATTAATGCATTTAACTGCAGATGCTCAGGCCCTACAATCATCCGGCTTCCAACACCACGTGGAGGTGACTGCCTCTGCATGCCAAAGCTTATTTTACTGCCTTACAGAGCATCGAAGCCTAGAAAAACATTTTTAACTTGCACTTTGCTCCCACACATGCGATTTGCGTGTTAACGTAAACCTCCATGGAGTGGAAAGCATCCCATTAAACACTCCTGGGAAAGATGAGCCCAGCCCTTGAAATCAGAGCTAATTTGGGGGAAGAAGGAACACTACACATCAAGCCACAAGAAGGAAAAGAGTGAAACTCAGTCAGCAGCAGTCATCTTTACTATGGACCACAGGAGATCAGAAAAATAACCTTGTTAACAAGAGACCTAGTAGCTAACAAAATGTCATGCTATAGGACATACAAGAGAGGCCAAGCACAATCACCAGAACAAAACAGCAACTGAGGAGGAAAGGAAATCCCAGGGTGGTGTGCAGGGTGTTGCAGTAGATGCCCTATAGCAAACCTCTCGTGGTGGCATCAACACAGCAGTGTGCATGGCTGTGTGTGCATGGGGCTGGCTGCGTGGATTGCTTTTGCCTTTAAAACAAGTCAAAGGGTCTTCATCTCTTACATAACTCCAGTGTCTCTAGCACAACTATTATTAAATTTTTCAGGAAAGGAAGAAAAATATAATTTTGTTCCAAGAACTATGTGCACGAATTGTTTCTCCAGGTACAGTGAAAGTAGGGCAGATAGGAAAACACCCTTCTCAGTGCTGTCCTTGTGACTCCTGCCCTCTCCTCTTTGACACCACAGCCATCCCCAGCAAGCCTCTGTGGCTTTGCCTTCAGTGAATCCCAAACAAGGCATTTCAGAAAAAGAAGAAAGGAAAAAAAAAGGTATTGCTGCTTCTTCTTGTAATATTTTTCCTCTCTCTCCCCCCCCCCTTCCCCTTAAAAATGTTTACTTTCAAAAATTCCATTCCTGCAGAGATTCCTCCCAAGCTCTGAGGTCTCCGCACTCCACCCTCCTCTTCTGCAGTCAGAAAAACTGAGTCTTGATGTCTCTTTGGTTAAAAAAAAAAAAAAAATAAAAAAAAAACCACAAACAAATAACACACAGCCCAGTATGATCCCATTCCACCCCGCGGACGCCTGATGAGAGGGTGTCTGTGGAAGAAGGAAGCATCAGAGACGAGCTGTCTGCTCTCTGGAAGCCGAGGTCCCTGCGCCGCCTGGCCGGCTCTCCTCCTCTCATACAGTGGTCGCTGGCCCAAACTGGAGAACCAGAGGGGATGTCTCCTTGATCCGGACATAGAACCGCCCCTCAGGCTGGCTAGTTTGGAGGGACAGAGGCATGAAGTCATCAGGAAGCCACCGCTCACTCTCGTCGGAGGCGAACACCAGTCCAAAATGCTCCAGCTGCTCCTCGCCATAGCAGAAGGCGGCTGAGCCACCTAGCACGCCACGGGAGATGTCGTTCATCTCGAGCACCACCAGCTTCACCACCTCCCCGGCGGACGTCTGGCTGGTGATGTGCAGCTGCAAAAACAGAAAGGTGGGAGAGATGGATGGTAAGGGGGAGGAATGAGGAGGAACTGGGGGTCAGAGACAGTACACAGTGTGTCCTACAGCGGTGATCATTAGGGTGGAGGCACAGCTGTCCCAGTGGTGTCCAGTGAGCAGACGGAAGCAGCCCAGTGTGAAGCCATGGGCACACTGTGCCTGGGGATGCCTGGCATGCTGAGGCCCAAACTCATGCACCATTTTCTTGCCTCCACCGCACTCTCTGAGTCCTTACAGTTCAACTTGCATGTGTCACCTACGGTTTTCCCGCTCCACTCAGGCTGCCTTACCGTTCCATTGCCTGTGGCTGGAGAGGGACAGTCCCAGCCCTGCTCCTGGCACCATGGAAGGGTCTGAATAAAGTCCCTCGCGTGAGCAGGATTCAGACTGTCAGACCAGCTGAACCACAACAGCTCTGCCAAACTAGTGGTGCTGAGCTGTAGCCTCTTTGGGAAGTGGTGCTACTTTTCATCCCATTCACAAGCATGGGGTTCTCCCACCAACAGCTACCCTCACTGTCCCTCTCCACTTCCTTGGGGACTGCCTTCCAAATCCCAAATACAGCCAAGAAAATCTGGTCTCTGGCTGTTAGTGACTGTCGGGAGCCCGCTACTTGACTTCAAAGGCCCTAAAGCAGGACATCCATCCTTGCCCAGGCAAGGCAACGGTTTCCTTTGGCACATCCGTAAGGGCTTGCGGAGCACCGCGAGCAGTGTCCCGGCAGGGTGGTCTGAGCCCTTGGCCCACGTGAACCCTGCCAGCTCCGAACAATCATCACAGAGCTCAGCTGATTTATGCCAGCAGAGGAGCCTTTCCTTTGAACTGGGCTTTCTTTGAGAAGAACATCGTAAAATGCTTTCAAGCAGGCGTGTCCAGAGCTTTGCAACTTCAAAAGCCACGTGGGCAGCCCGCCAGGAACCCAAGGACTGCGCTTCAGTTGCATAGAAATCTATGGTAATTTCTCAAATGGAAAATAAATACTGCGAGTCAGATTCCCCCCTGCTTCTAATGTCCCCCCTGGGTGTGGAGAAACTGGCCATCAAAACTCCCCAGCAATAACACCTATCATCCCATTGGCTCTGTCCTTCCTCTGCCATTTTCTGGGCAAACTGCTCTCAGGCTGCTCCATCAGCCTCGGCTCTGGGCACTGGGAATGTCAGAAGGGAAATTTCAACAGGGGAAGGAGCTTCATGGCTGGGAGCAAAGGAGATGGCAGAGTCAGAGGGGCACCTGGAGATGCATGGCCTGGAGGGGTCTCCAACATGCTCACCCAGAGCAGGTGAGAGTGATGGGGGGTCAGCTCTCAGCAGCAAAGCCCTTGCACAGAGGAACCAGGTTGGACAGTGGCTCCAGTGGACCCCAACACCTGCAGCAAGGAGGCAGCTTTGTCTGCTCCCCTTCACAGGCTGGAGACAAGCACCTCCTGCTCTCCCTTTCCCAAAGGCACACAGGGCTGGGGCAGGGGGAGCACAGACCCCAGCGAAGGGAGGCTGTGGAAGGGCCAGGGCCAGGGAAAGGGGGTGATAGCTGGATTTTGGCTGAGGGGCTGATGTGTTTGAACACTAGGACACGGCAAGGGAAATCCAACAACGTGACCTTTGCTCACTGCCTGCCCATGCTGGGTGGCACTAAACTACTGTCATCTGCTGAACCATGGACCGAGAGCTGAACCACAGCTCCACTGCCTTGTCCCCCAAAAATACACTACCCCTGGCCCTGGCTCACCCCCTCTGCAGCAGTGGCTATTGCCCCTGCAGAGCCATGTGCAGGCACGCAGGGATGCAGGGATGGAGGGCAGGAGTGCTGCAGGTCTCCAGGAGACCTCACCCCTGGGACGGCGGAGGATGGAGAAGGCAGTGCCAGGCAAGGCACACGTGAGTCCCTGCTACCTGCCTCCCCATCCTGCCAGCCCTTTCCGTCCAGGCATGGCAGAGCTGCAACACTGCCCTTTGCAGGCTCTGGTACCTTAACACTGGTCTCTTTGGAGAGTCCGGTTTCGTACTGAGGGCAGACCCACAAGGTGACAGAGCCCGGCTTCTTCCCTCTGTCGGCCAAGCACCCAGGCTGCTCCAGCTGCTCCTGGAAGTTCTGAGTCCACTCAGCTGAGCGCGTCCGGAAGATGGGCTCAGAGCCCTGCCCGCCCTGGCTGCGCTCAGGGCTGGGTGTAGAGCCAGTCCCCAGCCTGAGCTGGCTGCAGTGGCCCGTGGTCCTGCTCTCCGTCGGGGAGCTATCGACGGAACCGGGGCAGGACTTTCTGGACACCTGGCAGAGCGGTTTGGGAAAGTCCAGGCTGCTGGTTCGAACACAGTATGCCTGTCGCTTCTCTGTGATGCGCAGCAGCTCGATCTGTCGGCTGGGAAGAACGAAGTCGCTGTCGTAGATCTCAGGGGGTGGCCGGGGCTCCTCCGGCGGTGGTGGTGGTGGCGGTGGGGTCTTGAGCTCATGGGTCTGCAGGACATCCGGGGCGCTGTCACGGAGGGTGTGGGCAACTCTTCTGCTGCAGCACTCGGGCCCCGAGGAGGAGTATACCAGGTCAAGTTCCTTGGGGCTCTGTGCCCTGCTGGAGTCGTAGTCACTGTCGGTGGCCAGGAACACCTCCGAGGAGCCCTCCTCATCTGACAGCCCATGTGAGTCTGCAAGGGGTGTAAGAGAAGCAAAGAGGGGCTTAAACTTGCAACCCCCACTGGGGTTTGCACCAGATGGAGCCTAAGTAAACTCCAAGCATTTAATCCCTTGCTGCATACCCGTGCTGCACTCGCCAAGACACAGGCGGAGTAGGTCTTGCCCCAACCAAGACCGACTGCCCTGCCTGTACGCCTGACACTGGCCCTGCCTGCACCTGACACTGCCCCCTTTCCCAGCACCCCTGCCTGCACCAGCCAGATCAGCGCCCCTGTCACCCCGAGCACCGGTAGCCCTCTGAGCCCACCTGGCAACAGCTTTGCAAAGCCAGGTCCTTACCAGAGTTGAGTTTACGGCTGGTCTCCGGCGAGGGTGCTGGGGAGGGAAGGTAGTCGAGGTGGGATGAGGTGGATCGGGTTTTCTCCTTCATTGGACCTCCAGCCTCGCTGAGGAAGCCGCTGAGAGACACCCCGCAGGAGGGCTGCTTGTACCGGGCGTGTTGCAGGGCATCCATAATCCAGCGCATCTCACGCCATATCTCCTCCATTTGCTGCCAAAATAGGAAATGAAGGATGCCTTTCAAAAAGCAAACAACAAAAAAGCCCCACAGCAAAACACAGCCTCTCCACACACAGCTTTTTCAAGACATAAAAGCTTCGAGGGAATCCCTGAGTAAGGAAATCCCAAGAAAGTGCTCTCAGGTGGGAAGATGCTGCGTCAACCACCACCAGCTGCTGGTTCAGCAGGACCTGCCTGCTGCAGGCAGGGGTGCTGGGAAAGGGGGTAGCACGGGGTGCTATTTCACACACCAATCCCAGAATGCACTCCAGGCCCTTTCCTAACAAGGTGGGGACTGCAGAGCAGGGGCCTCCAGCTCTCTAATCCGTCTCTCTAATCAGTATTTTTAATGTGATCCCTGCAGTAAGTTGCTAGACAAAGCCCTGCCTGCTGCTGCCTGTCTGCCACATCAGAGAAAACCCACAGAGTCACAGCCACCAAGATCAGGGAACAGCTCTGGTGCTGATGCTCCTGCAGCTCAGCCAGGGCATGACTGTCCTGCCCATGTCCTGTGGGCATCTTTGAGCCTGACTCCCTCCCAGCACGCTCACACTCTGTATACCTGGATGTAGTCCTGAACCTGCTGGTGCCGCTGCTTTGCGGTGGAGAGCTCGGCGTCGGAGAAGGCCTCCCTGAGGCTCTGCTGAGAGAGGAGCGACTCCAGCTCCAGGAGAGCAGACACCTGGCAGTACTGCGTGATGAATTCCCGGTCGTAAGTGAAGAAGTGGACTGGGGAGAGGAAAAAAAAAAAAGGTGGAATGAAAAATATCAGGTTCCTTGCTGTGGATGCCCCACAGGCTCCTCCTTGCTCACCCCACACAGGAGGAGGCAATGCTGTCATCTAGCCTACTGGGACAGCTCTCAGTATTCCCCTCCATCCCTCCCCTCCTAGGGGAGGAAGCCCACTCCACTGCCTGTACCAGCTTTTGGGAGATTTCAGAGGATGAGACCAGCAGGTTGGGTTTTGGCATTCCTTCTCCTCACCTAGCTCAAAGATCTGCAGTGGCAGCGTAAGGAAGCCGGAGCGAGGGGTGTAGGGGTTGTTCTGGCCTGGAGCAGTGCAGACATCATCCGATGGAGGCAGCAGCAGCAGGAAGGAGACCTGGCCCCCAAAGTCCAGCACCTCTTGGCTGTACAGACGGAAATCTTTGGCCTGCAAGAAGATGCTGCAGGTAACAGCTGCAAACATCACCTGGTGGGCCCTCCATCAAGTTCTCATCCACAGAGGAGTCCTCAGGGACCACCTTCAGCCAGGGGACACTGCTGTTTCAGCACACAACCAGAGGCAACTTGCTTCTGGCATCATCTGCACACCTCCCTTTCTCTCTTATTTCTCCTAAACCTGTCTAAACTACTGGTCAAAGTCATTCTGATGGGGTTTCCAAGAAGAAGTGCCACCAGCAATGGCCTCAGCCCTGATCAGAGAGGTTCCCTCTCAGCTGCCTGGCCAGAAGCATGTGTCTGGCACAGGGGCTGGTGGGCACCTTCCCAGTGAATACTTAGCACAGTGAAGAAGGGATTTCTCCCTGTGCAGTCTGGCCCTGGGGGTTCCAGCTCCATCCCACCACTGGCCAGGAACCATCTTGCTTTGGAGAGGCAGAGTTGGGCTGTTTTAGTGCTGCAAGGGCTGAGCCCAGGACCAGACCACATGGCAGGTGATAATGAAAACCCAGATTCACCATTCTTATTTTGGAGGTACAGGTGAAGGGGTAAGACAAACACCCCCTGTGGATGCTGTCTCTGGACAGGCAGATGCTTCAGATGCTGGCTGTCCAACACTTGCCTTCTATTTGCATGGGACTGAAATCTCACCAATGCTCCAGGCCCTCAAAGAAAGACCAGTGGCTGCGGTCCCCTGCCTGCTGCATGGCTCCTTCCCGTCCCTCCTCCCCAGACCTCGGCACCTGCCCATACCTCTTGCAATGGGATGTTGACCAGGGTCATCAGTTCCTTGATGGCCACTTGGAGCTCCTGAAACAAGTGATTCTGGGAGGTCTCAGCCTCTGGCTCTGCAGGAACAGGCTCCTCCATGCTGACCATCTTCTGCAGCCATTCCCACTCCTCCCTGGAGAAGGGAGAGACAGACATGTGAAGGAGGGAGCAAATTGCTATGAGAGCTGTGTTTGGTCAGCTGTTCCTCCCCCAGACAGTGCAGCACCACAAGGGATGCGGGAGCTGCAGAGGTAGAAGGGGACTGTAGTTTGCTCCAGCTCCAGGCTGCCCTGCATGGTGGGCAGCAGGGCTGAGAGGGAATATTACACTGCTGCTAGGAGCCCAAGAACAGAAGCAGGTGATGGGTGTTCTTAGGCTGGATGGGACAGAGGAGCCTGGCTGCCCCGGGGGAGCTGCCCTGCAAGTCCCACCTGGAGATGTTGGGGTTGGAGCGAATCTTGACGTGGCACAGGATGTTGGGGAGCCGCTCTGGCACCAGCACTCGGATCTGATCCACGGCGCTGCAGAGCTTCAAGTAGCCCAGGTAGAGGCCCGGGGAGAGGGCATGGCTGCTCCGCTGGTGGTATGCCAGCTTGTCCTGAGGAGAAAGGATTGCCTGCTGGATTGAGAAAGCCCTTGCAGCAGGGCTCTGTCCTGCCCTCGTGCCAGCTGCTGTGGTACAGCCAGCCCAGCCAGCAGAAGGGGAAGCAGCAGAGCAAGCACAATCCAGTGCTGCTGGGATGAATCTGGCACCAGCCTGACGCCTCCCCTTGAAACAACAGGATTTTTTTCAGGCTGCTTGTGCTCTGCTCCCCCTCTGCCTACAGCCAGGACCAAACTCTTGGTGGCCTGGGCTCTGCCATGGCCTTTCCTGCCCAAGGGGTAGCAGGAGCACTGGTGTTCGCGCAGTGGAGTCCACTGCAGTCCCTTGCTGCAACAGCACCTGGACGGAGATCAGCAGCGTGTCCAGAGCAGTGGGCTCCTCTGGGGAGGACACGGACTTGCGGCTGGTCTGCAGCTTGCAGATGGGAACCCAGCGGACGCTCTCAAAGGTCTGGTTGGTCTTCACCTCCTTCAGGGTGACAATGAGGATGTTGCCCTGTTTGTCTTTAACAGGCTCAAAGAAGACCTGCCCCAGGTCCTGGATGCCCAGCAGCCCCTGCGTGATGGGGTGGGAGAGCAAGAGAAAGCAGATTGTCAGGGGACATCCTTGAGACACACTGTTCTGTGGGTCTGAGCAGCTGGGATGTGACTGGCTACCAGCTACCTGCTGGTAACCAGCCTGCTGGGCAAAGCACCCACCGACAGCCCCCAGGCCCTCTGCTTGAGATTGCCATGAAGCCTGACACCTCATTGCCCTACAGCCCTGGTCTGGCCAGGGAGGATGAGGCACCCAGTCCTGTCACGGACAGAGCCACAGGCAGAACTGGCAGACGCTGGTGTTTTCTTGGGTGCAGCACAACCACATGCTGCTCCCAAGGGACCCCAGCCCACAGTGCCCCCATAAAAGCACTCGCTCCTCCCCTAGGCCCATCCTCACCTGCATTTGTGAGATAGCCAGCAGCATCTTGAAGCGTGTCTGCAGGATGCAGGAGCAGGACGACTGGGAGACAGTAACACACTGCCGCAGCCACAGAATCTCATCCCACATGCACGACACCTGCAGCACACAAAGGAGTTGTCATCACTGGCTAACGCTGCCTGCAGCTGGTTCACGCAAAGATGTTTTGGGGAAATCCATTTGCCTTTCTGTTTGAGCTGGGTTAGGAACATGCATGGGCATATACCACCTCTTAACAGGGGTGTGATTTCCTGTGCCACAAACACCCCAAGATGCCTCCAAAGCCTGTACCCAAGGGAAGCGCCATGCTGTGCCCACCCAGGTATCTGTCTGAGGTGGGTCTGAGACCTGCTTAAGTTTGAGTAGAAGACAGTCAAGAAAAGGAAGAAGACAGCCTCTTCCTCAGTAGATAAGGATGACCCAGCAGAAGATTTTGGCCCTGAGCTGCCCACCTGCCCTTTTACTAAGCCTACTGACAGTGGAGACCAGGCAGCAGCACAGCACCCTGCACATCCTGCTCCGTACAACAGAGGCAGAGCTTTCATGGCAGGATGCTGTGGTGAAGCAGTTAAACAGCCAAGAAGTTGCTGGCATCTCTGTTGAGAGGCAGCACCCACCCATCGTGGCATGCAGCCCGCCCAGCACAGCACCGGTCCATCGCCCACCCGTTGCGGCACGCAGCCTGCCCAGCGCGGCGCCAGGCCATCGCCCACCTTTGGGCTTCCAAGGACTAGGGTGGAAACGCTGTTCTCTGGTGGGTTCTCAGCCCATGCTGAACCCCAAAAAGCTGCAGCGTGTGGGCTGCTGGTGCTGCCAAGCCCCAGTGCCCAAAGGGCAGCAGTGGTGCATGATCCCTGCTCAGCTCACCCTGGCACTTCTGGGCTGCGACTGGCTCTTGGCATCACCCTGGCCCACACTGCCCACAAGGACAGTGGCACAGTGGAGGTCCTGGAGACAACGCCAGGAAGCCCAGGAGTTGCCAAATGTATCATTTGGTGTGAGTAGCTGGAGTAGCTTGTGCTCACTTTGTGCACATGGGGTGTCCCCCCAGTGCTGCTCCCAGCCCTGAATCAGACCCAGACTGCCCTGGAAAAAGCCCCACAGCACCCCATGCATGACAGGCACTGCTGCCTGCACAGACAGTACCAGGGAAGATGCTGCAATGAAGGTGCTCTGCAGATTGTGGTGGCCATTATCTCAGCAGCATCCCGGGTGGTGGCCAGGCAGATAGAGGTGTGTCAGGAGACATGCTGCTGCCATGCCCCAGCGCACAGCACAGGGGCCCTGGGTCACCCACCTTTGTGAACCAGAGAAAATCCTGCATGAGCAGGCAGGAATAGGTGTCATCAATCTCCACCACGGGGATCTGGTCTTCATGGGTCACCAGGATGTTGTCGTCCTTGTAGAAGATGGCTGTCAGGTAGAGGCCCCTGCATGGGAGGGAAGACAGACTTCAGTGTCACCCCCAGACGCCAGCTTCATTTTCCAAAGGGTCTCTCTCCCGAGGACAAAGGAGATGCCCTGCTCCAGGTCTGAGCACCTCTCCAACACCATGTGGCAGAAAAGCCAGTAGAGGAGCAGGAACAGGAACCCAACGCTGCCAGCAGTGCCATCCTGGCTGATGCCACAGCTGATGCCATGGCTGATGCCCAGTCAGCACAAGGGAGGGCGATGGGGCCAGGCCTGTGTGGGAGACATGCTGGGGTGCCTGAAGGCCAAGCATGAGGATGGGTGGTGGGAGGGTGGTGGGGTCTAGAGGAGGGTGGGGTGTTGGGTGATGCTTGGAGATGGTGCAGGAATCAGGGTACAGGCACAGCTCGGCCAGTCAAATGGAAACACCAAGAAGAAACGTTTGATTTCTGGTCAGTGGGACTCATCCCCACTGACACCACAAGGTTGTTCCAGGCAAGGACACATCTCTGAGCACCCCCAGCCCCTGTCTTGCAGGCACAGCTCCCGGCTGCACCCAGGGTGGGTGGGCACCTCTACGGCCTCGCTGGGAGAGTGGCTCTCCACCACCCAATGCACCAGCCTCTCACCGCTTCAGTGTCTTGAGAAACTTGCTGCCGGGGTGGAAGAGGTGCTTGAGGCTCTTGGAGACCGAGTGCTTCCTGCTTTGGGGCTGGTTCTTGCAGGGCTCTGGGGAGCAGAGAGCAGAGAGATGAAGAGCTGCACTGGCAGCCCACGGCACAGCATGCCAACCCAGTGGGAAGGTTCTGCCAAGGGGTCCACTGCCTGAGCTGTCTCCCTGCTATGCTCATCCATGGGATGGATCTATTTCTGGTGCCATCCCAGCCCCATGGACCACATCACAGCCCTGGAGGGGCCTGGATGGATTCCCACACCCCAGCCTCCCCACGGCGCCATGCCGTGTACTCACCATGGCAAACACAGTGCTGATGGATGGTCTTCACCTGGCTCAGCAGATGGTCCAAAGCTTCAGCTTGCCCCCTTCTCCGTGGGGCCCGGCCGTCATACTCCCGCCAGTCTGTGGGGACAAACCAGAATTACTCCCAGCACCCCCTGGCCTGGGGTAAAAGGGGTTCCTGTCCTCTCTTCCTCATGGCACCCCACATGGGTGTCCCACAGGCACAGCATGGCACAGCATGGCATGGCAGCAATTGTGGGTGCTGGGCACTTCTGGGTGGGCTGGGCTTTGGGAGATCCCCTGTTCTGTGCCACTCTCTGCAGGAGCACCCCAGCTCTGCACAGCATCCCATGGCCACTGGGCACCCCACAGTGCAGTGGGGACATGGCGGAAGGAAAGAACAAGGTCGCGTCTGTTGCTGTTGCACTTCACTGGCCTTGAAAAATAAAATTCTTTCCAGTGTCTTCCTCCAGGTCTTCCCCAGAGCTGCAGCCTTCTCCAGGCAAGTGCTGAGAGCTGGGCTCACCTTGGCAAACGCATAAATAAGCTGTTCTGCCAGGTCCACCCATTGTAAGACAGCAGCAGGACTGGGAGCGGGGCTGGGGACCCGCCGACACTTCTACATTAGCTTTACATTAATTGCTTTAAACACCTCCTGTGTCCTGCCTGCTGCTGTTTTCCATGGAAAGTTCAGCTCTGTTAACGTTGGCTGGGGCTCACCACTATTTTTAGGAACTTTAAAAACACCCAGGGAGGTGCCTGACTATATTCTGCTGGGCCAGGGTTCTTTACTGAAGGGAGAAATATTAATGGAGATAAAAATAAATAAAGCCCACTCATGTCTGATTCACTTCAGCTGCTCTCTGTATCAATGCCACATGGATCTTGGTCACGGAGAATGTAACCCATGCAGGGTTACTGTGCCATCACAAAGGGGATTTAAAGTGGGTGCAAACATGACCAACACCCGCTGCCAGGACAGGGTAAAGGCAGGGCAGTGCCACAGGCTTGCTATATGCATTCATATACATGCAAATGTATTTTTGCACCTTTCCATACCGGTGGTAGAGTGCTTGTGTATCTGCACCTAGAGTGACGCATGGCCCTACTGCTGTCCATGCACTGCTTGCGAGCGTGGTGGCAGGGAGCTGCATGCCCACCGCCCTGCTGCCTGCTCGTCAGGACAGGCTCAGCCTCCCCAGGTGCACGTGGAGCTGTTCCTTACACATCTGATAGTGCCGATCCCATGGCACTGCCATGTGGCAGAGACCCATCTTGGGACTGGTGATGAGAGGCAGAGGCCACCTCGGAGGCCACTCAGCCCTTTGGGGCTGCTACTTCCAGTTCTCCCGTCCCGTCCCCCCCCCAGCGCTCTGGGGTGCCTTGTGTGACTTTGCGTGGCTTTTCCCCTCCCACTTGCCCTCATCCCAGTGCGGAGAGGTGACTGCTGGCAGTCCAAAGCTGGTCTCTGGTGGGGGTCATGACCCCATCCCAGCTCAGTGCCAGGGAATGCAGGTCCCTGGGGCTGGGCTGGCTGGGCAAGATCATGTGGTGGCACAGAGAGGGCTCCAAGCCCACTGCCACCCAGGACTGGGACAGCTCTGAGCCCTGGAGGGGCACCTCCAGAGGCCGAGCTGGGGCATCCCACCATGTAACCCCTCACCACGTGTCAACAGTTGTTTTGCACAAGCTTGGCCACTTTGGGGCAGATGTCATTGAGGCGGTAAGGACTGACCTCCCAAAAGCTGCCCTGTGCTGTTAGAAACCTCTGCTAAAAAACCCTGGGAAGTTTTTCATTCCTACAGAGGAGATGGCTGTATTGTTTTCCTTTTAAGTGAAAAAGCAAAACATCCTCTCTCCGAAGTTCCTCCTTAGGATGAGTTGATCCAGGTGGTCTGAAATGGCCCAGCCTTTATGAGGCAGCCAGAAAAATTTCAGGTTGAAAAATTAATATTTGGCAAAACTCCTATCAGCTGGAGGCACCATCCCAGACCCAGAAGCACAGCCCCCCTGCTTGGCTTGAGGCTCCAAATGCTGTCTCTGCTCCTGGGTCCACTGGACCCCACTGCAGCAGTGAGAGGGACCCCTGGATGGCACAGGGAGCTGCTTCCTCCCCCCACCCATCCTGCAGACGGTGCTGGCTCCCGTGGTCATTCCCAGTAGTACTTACTGGAAGGGATGGCGAAAGGGGGCACAGAGGCTTGTGGGGGACCCCAGCCCTTCATGTTGTAGGCAGACACCTGGACGTAGTAAGCTGTGCCCTGCAAGGAAGGAAGCCACTCTCAGCACACCAGCACCTCTCCTGGCTCAGCGTGTGAGGGAAGGAGGATACCCCCAGCTCAGAGCACCAGTGCATCACAAGGAATACTAAACTGGAGCTCACACCCCGAGCCACTGGCTCTGACCTTTCCCAGCTGTACAAAGGTCTTGTTATCAGACAGTAGAGAACCCCCATGGCCTGGGTGGGTGGTTTTGGGAGGGGAGGCAGAGGGAGGATGGGACACTGCAAATGCCTCTTGCCAGGAAATGCTACGGCCCGAAAGACACAGGGCTTCTGCAGCCCGGAGGGTCGGGGTGCTGCCTTCCCGCTGGGATGTGCAAGGATCTGACCCCCGGAGACAGGGAGCTAGCGCAACGTTGTTGAACGCTTGTGGCACAGCGACAGTGATTAAAGGCCTCTGATTAAAACTCAGTCAAGCTGCCAGATGTTGCAAGGCCTCCAGGCACTCATGAAGGCGGACAGGAGCCTGTGAAGCAGCTCTGAAAGCATGATTGATGAGCCCCAGCCAGCTTCTTGCAGCGGTGCTGCTCTGGGCTCCACTCAAGCCCCGTCCTGCCACACACTAGGGCAGCTCTCCCACCCCAGCTCCTGGGCTCCGGCAGCCCTGCCTTGGCTAACCCCCTGTAACTGCATCGAGGGCTTTCCCTGCTCCTCCAGCCAGTGGTCCCTGCCTGCCTGCCCCGGAGCTTCAGCGCTGCGCCTCACTGGGGCAACCCTGACCATCCCAGCATCTTCCTGTGTTCCCATCCCAAGCTCCATCCCACCGCAGCTCCATCTCCAGTGTGTGCTGGGGACAGGACAGCAGTCCCCAGGGAGGGGACAGCTGACAGGCAGCATGGCCCCTGCAGTTCTCAGGGAGATAAAACAGCAGGAAGCCCCAGCCCCAACCAGCCTGTGACCTTGCCAAGCTCCTGGAGATGGAGACAGGGCTGGTCCCCCCTCTTCAATGAGCAACAGGAATGGTGCAAGGGGTCGATCTGTGCAGGTGGCAGAGGAACAAGCCACTGATTTATTGCCCAGGAGGAACACGGGTGGGGATGGGAGTGGGGTGGGGGACAGAGGATAAATCAGGCATTCAATGAATGGACCCATTCTGCCTCTCACTCGAGTCCCCAGGCACCCCGTGTCAGGGGTTTCCCCATTGCGAGGGTGGCCACGGCTGTGCAGGGACAGACAAATGTGTCTCCCAGCCCCACACTCTCAGCTCTGCCCACAGGCTGTGCTGAACATGGCATGCACCATGCCACAATCCTATTTTTCCTGTTCAAAATGACACCCCATGTCCTTCCTGCATCAGCTGCAGGGAATGACCCAATGGCTGCACCGTGGTCAGCGGCTTTTCCCAGCCACGGGTTCTCCACCCACAGCCCAGACCCCTGAGGGGCACCCCAAGAGCTCACCGACACCAGCCCCCGGATGGTGAAGTGCAGGTTCTTCAGCTTGTCAATCACGGCCTCCCCGAGCAGTGGTGAGAAGGTGGGGGAGCAGCTCCACTCCACTGAAAGAAGAGACCCCAATGTGCCCTGTGGCCCTGGAGCAGGGACAGGCTACCAGGGCTGGCTGCAGCATGTTGGGGCCAGCAGATGCAGAGGGACCACGGGTAGCACCACAGCTGGAAGGAGCTGAGCAAAGGCAGGGGAGAGGGGGAACTGCAACAGTGGGGATGGCACAGGGAACTGCAGCCCTCCTTATCAAACTGCGTCAGGCAGGGCCAGCACCTGCAAGCGATGAGTCAGGAGATGGGGATGGAGGAAATCCTCCCAGAAGCCAAAAGTATTTGGTTTAAGTGGGTGAGGGGCACAGGAACAGCAGGATGGGAAAGCCCTGCAGTGGTCAGAAGGCTGGGGTCAAACAAGCCGCACTCTGAGTTCTGCCATGATGTGGTCCAGCTTGGAGCGTTTGAGTGTCAGCTGGGTGGTATCACGGTGTGCAGCCCTGGCTCCCCCACACTCGAGCACAAAGGCAGCTTGATGGGGCTCGGCAGCCCTGCTCATGCCCCTGGCACGCTGGTGGGCTATGTGTGGGCTGAGCAGCCCAGCACAGCCCCTCCAGCACACCCAAAGTGTTTGCCATGGCCGCATGTCCCCCAAACCGGTGGGGGGACCCCAGTCCTTACCTTTGTACTTGGTGACGACAGCTGAGTTGACACTCAGGGGCTCCCAGAAGGTCACCTGCACTGAGGAGCTGCTGGCCACGGAGAGGTGGACATTGGTGGGGGCGTCTGGCACTCCTGGGGACAGAGAGCGCAGGGACCACTACAGCGAGGACGGTCACTCTGAACCCCTCGGTGTCCCTCCTGAGCCTCCCCCTGCACCCAGGCACACATTCCTGGAGTGCTCACTCTCCATGCACCCATACAGGGAGCCCTGGTTACAGGGTGTGGGGATCCTCTGGCAGGTGCTGGTGCAGCCCTGTGCCTGGACTACACACAGCCCTGCTCCTTCCCCCAGCACAGGGGCTGCCCCCCAGGCCCCCCAAGCCCTCCTGCAGGCACTCACGGGCATGCTCAAACCCTGCCTTCATGCGCTTGTAAAGCCGGTATCGCCACTCCCAAGCCTTGAGCTGCTTCTCCTTCTCAGAGCAGTCGGCGTTGGGCGCTTCGTTCACCACCTGTGCTGTCAGCTCGTTGACGCGCTGCTCTGCTTCCCGCACCAGTGTGGAGAGGTGCAGCGAGCGGCTCTCCAGGCTTACAACTGTGGGTTGGGTGGGCATGGCCGTGGATCCCAGGAAGGGAGCCAGGAGGAGTGAAGAAAAAGTGGTTAGGACAAGCCCCGGCTCTGTGGCACCGAGTCCCTACTCCAGGGCCCCATCCCCTCCTCTGTGTCCTGCTCCGGCGCTCCACTCGAGTGCATGGCTCCACTCAAGCCCCTGCTACAGCCTGCACCAGTTTACCAGAGCCCAGTGACTGCCTCCCCACCCAGACCCCACTGCCTGGGGTGTCCCGCTCCACCAGACTGGTGATGGGCATGGCATGGCTCCCCCACACCAACTCACAGTGCGGGCTCTCCTTTGCTCCTGCCTGCAGCAGGGCCCTGGCGATGGGCGTGTTGTTGGTCATGATGGCGATGTCCAGGGGCAGCAGCCCCTCACTGTTGGGGGTGTTGAGGTCCAGTTCCTCGGGGCTGTATTGCTTCAGCAGCTCCTGGACCCTGTCTAGGTCCTGCAGCTCCACAGCCTCAAAGAGGGCAGCATTGCTCTGGAACTGGACAGAGGGAGAAATGCAGGTTGCATGTGACCTCTTCCACTCCACCCAACACCCCAGCCCTTCACCAGCACCCGACAAACCCAAACAGGGTGGGGTGCCCTGGTGCCAGGGGATTAGGAGCATTGTCCCTTTGCAACACAGCCAGATGATGCTGAGCAACACTCGGACCAGCTCCAGGTGAACCTGCTGCGGGGCAGCTTCACAACACACTCTTGGGCTTCCACTCAGGTGTCAGCATCACCCACACACCGACCCTCCATCCCTGTCTTCCCAGCCATGGCAGTGCTGGATGGAGCCAGTGGGCACTGACCAGGTAGGACTTGCGGAGCTTCTCCTTCTCGCCCCGTCCTGCCAGGCTGCCCTCGTCGAAGGATGTGTAGTTGACACGAAATTTCCCCGACAGGTTTCGGTAGAGCCTCTTGGCTGCATTTGGTGAGGAAGGGCCCGGCGGCTTCCTGGCCTGTGCCAGCTGCAAGTCCCGCATCTGCTGTGTCATTTTAGGGGAGGATGACCTGGGAAAGAGCAAGGTGTGGGAAAATGAGGCATGGAGGATGTGACAGAAAAGCAGAGGCTTATCTGCAGCATCAGGACTGAGGCACAACCCAGTAGATGCCAGGGGAGCACTGATGTTAGAGGCTGCAAGGCAGATACCAGTGCCAGCAATGCCCTCACCCATCTGTTATCAGCTGAGGCCAGTCCATTCCTCCTTCCAGGGCTGGCCCTGCTGGGTCGCCAGGGGCTCCTACAAACCCTGCAGGTGAGACATTTCCTTCCAGACACAAGGGTCAGTCTGGTGCCACACTGCCCTTAAGCCTGGATGCCCCAAGTAACCTCAGGCTCAATTGCTCAGCTCTGCAACTGGTCCCCATCCATTATACCAGGGAAGCCTCTCCTTACTCCCAGTTGCCACCATCTGACTCCTACAGAAATGGGCTGCCCCATCCAGGGCTGCCCAGATCTCCTTGGCAGTGGGGGCCACAGGGATGGACAGCCCCCCAGCCCCGAGCTGGGTGAGTGCTGCCCACCATGAAGTTGGCTTGGGATGACCTCGTGCACCCTCTCCACATCCATCCTTCCAGCAGGAACCTGTCTCCTGCACTTATCACTGTTCACAGCCCTCTGAGAACTTAACTCCAGCAAAAGGCACCCTCTGAAAGCAAAGTGAGAGCAGGCAATGGACAAAAGGCTACTTCTACGGACAATGCCAGGCTCTGATGGGGATCACTGACCCCCAATCTCCTGCTCACCAGTAGACCCAGGCTCCATAGCTGCTCCTCACCTTCTCCATCCACATTGATTAACCCACAAAATCTTCTCTACTCTGATTTTGATTTATACTTTAAATAACCATAATAAATATGTACAAGTCACTATGAAACTGATATTTTGTCTTGGATTCACAGAGGGGGAGCTGCCCCTCTCCCTGCAGCTGTGACCCTCATGTCCCACCTAAGACTTCATCCCCACAGGGCAAAGTCCCCGGTTTCAGCGCAAGCGTGGCCTTGCTGCTGCATGGGCTTTTGCCCATGAGTCATCCCTTAAAGCACTGAGGGTTTTCACTGGCGTCAAACATCTGATCCCCTCCTTGCCGTAGCCCATGGCACAGTTCCCAGACAGGAGCAACAGGTCTAAAGAGCATTTAGCGCAGCTATGCTTAACACAGTTTCTCTCAGTTTTGACCTCATACCCCTGTGTATAAGGTCAGATATTTAGGGGTAAAGCCTTCTCCATATCATTTTATTGGTTAAATATCAAGCAAGGGGTAAGCTTGATAAAAAGCATGACAGTTGTCTAGAAGGTCATGCCAAAATCTACTGCGAGGCTGTGCCTGGGTTGATGATGTTTATAAAGCCATCATCAGGAGGCAGGATATTAATAACAACCTTGCTATGTGCTCTTCATCGTCCTGATTTCAGATTAGGTGCAGTGGGCTGCAGAAGGCCTTTAATGATTTTACCTTTTATTACTGTGATATTTAAAAGCAGAAAATAATGGGGAGGTTGGCTCCTGCCAATAACTCATCTCACTGGCTTCAGCCTACAGATTTAGAGGTCTCGAGCGTGGCCCAAGCTGCAGTGTCAAGTTTCTGCCCTGGATTTCTCCAGGGATGGGTGTTATCTGAACATTGGGCTTTATGGACTGGACAGACAGTGAACAGCAGCCACGTGAGCTTCAGGTGCTGAGACACTCCTAGGCAACCTTGTGGAGGTTGGTGAGATCTGTGCAGCTGGGTCCTGCTGGTTCTGGTGGGGAGGAGGGAGAGCAGGTCTCCACCAGGAGAGCATCACCATGCGGGAAGAGACCTGCTCAACACAGGGCTCACCGGGACCTACCCAGCTCTGGACACAGAGTCCTCAGCTTACAGCTGTGGCAGCCCAAGCACACTGTGTTTCATCATGGACACGGAGCAACTCCTGGCACAGCCACTACGGAAGGCTTCTGATGCCAAGGGCTCCACACACAGCACATACAAGCCTCTACAGATGGCAAGTACAAGATCCCAGATATCAAAGGAGCAGAAAAGCATCACACAGCTCTGCTGTCACTGGTGGACAGAAATTAAGAGAGAAAAGCCATCCATGCCTGTGCAGGCAGGGCACTCTGGCAACCAGGAAGGCAGGTCCTGACCCACAGACCAAGCCCGAGAAGCAAAGTGCTATACCACATACTTAGGAAAGAGAAATAACCAACTTAAGAGACTCTCCAGCAAAACCTTGCCCTTTCTCTTTTAAGACCTCTCTGCTGCTCCAGTCCTCCTCTCTTCACCTCCAGCTGCTGCCCAGAGGTGAAGATGGCTCCTCTAGCAGGCTTGTCAGCGAGATGCCTAATTGTACTGTGGTTCCCCTTCAACCAAGGAGGCAGCAAAGCTCTCCCACATCAAGAAGGGAAGGAAGACCCCAGAAGTACCTCTCTGGAAGCTGGAGTAGATCCTGTTGTAAGAGATCCCTGCTCCATCCATGCCTGCAGAATCAAGGTTTTAAAAAGGAGTGGTGCTTTGGAGCAAAAGCACGTTTTCTGCCAATCAAAATAGATGGCAAATGACCCAGTACAGGCAGACTGCACAATTTGGAGGAAGTTCTCTCAGAGATGGTAGAACCAGAGACGACACAAAGAAATTTCTCCCTATTTTCCCTCACCTGATTTGCTTTTAATGAGAAGAGATGGAAATTATTCAGAGCTCAGGAGTGAGTGAACATCTATCTATATTAAACCGGGTGCCCCAAAGATAAAAGAGTTTCCTGCCCTGTGGTTATGAGTCATCTGGACTCAGTGAAATAGTCTTGATTTATCTAGAGCTAAACTTTGCAGTGGAGCAACTGATAGCTGAAAACAACACCCACGGATGTCATGCCCTCAAGGTATGACCAGCCAACACCATCTCTTCCTGACTGTAAAGCCCCGTCCTGCAGGGAGGAGGTCCCATCTCCTCTGCCTTTATGACTTCAATGCATCCGAACTAGATTTATCTCAACCACAATCAGTTTTTGTTGCTACCTACCTACTGCAAACACCACAGCAGGGTATGGGTACTTGGCTTGCCCTAGCAGTTCAGTTTTTTGGCCGTGTGATGTGTTTGTGACCATCAGGGAGGTGGAGTGGACATCAGTGTCATAAATCCACATACCAGCAAACTCCATCACTCTCTCCATGGAAAGGCTGAGGTTCTGCGAAAGGATGCATTAGGGCTGGCCAGACTCATCTCATGAAACCAATGTAATCAGGATTTTTTTTTTTTTTTTATTTTTTTTTTTAAGCACATGAGGGTGGATGTGCATAAGACAACTTCATTTTATCCTTCCTTCTACAATGAACATGAGAAAATCCATTGGGTAAGTTTATAACATTGTGGTTTCTGCATATTCTAGGTTTTAATGTTTCCAACACTGCACATCTTGGCCTAGTAAACAGTGTTAATAATTATTGTAATTATATGATTTTAAGTGCGTTTTGTTTAAGGGCGTAGCCTCTCTGAGCCTCCAGCAGAGAACCAGTCCATGTCAGAAAGGGCTGCTCCCTCCCGCTGGCGGAGCCCAGACCCCGGGCTGGCTGGAAGGAGCCTTGCCCACCCCGAGCCCAGCAGGACCATTCCCCAGGCACCCACAGGGATGGCACCACCAGACATGCAAACCCCAGGGTAACTTCATCCTCCCTGCCGCCATGCACTTCCGTCTCAGGGTCAGAGGCTGGAGGTACGTGGCCAAGCAGGCAATGACCATCCTGCCCAGAGCCCACCTGACACGGCTGTTGGGGACCACAGTGGCCATTCCATGCCACCTCCCACCAGTGGAAGCCTGGGCTGTGACAAGGCTCATGTGCAAGCAATGCTGTCACTGGTGGCAATGACCTTCCAGCCAAAAACCAAGGCTGCCTGGTCCCTGCCACCCCCCATGCCAGCCGTGAAAGTATTAGCTCAGGGGTGCTGCCCGTGCTGGCGGCAAGAGGGCAGACACCAGGCACAGCGGCAGACATGAGCTCAGTGCCTCGCTCCTGTCCTCGGGGTTGGTGTGGGTGGTTGTCACTTCAGGAATCTGATCCTCACCGTCTGCAGCCTCATGGTGCAGAGAGGGAAGGCACGGGGCTCTGTGCACGAGAAAAAATGAACCCAAAGGATGGAGAATAAAAGGTGTCAGTGCTTTGAAAGGTCGAGGCTTGGGGTGGGGAGAAGGACTGGGTCCTTGCAAAGCTCGCTGTAGCCTGATGGTGCTGTGGATGTCAGTGGTATGTTAGCACAAGCTGCTAAGGATGCTTTCCTGAACTGTGATCCAATTCAGTCCATAGTGATATCCAAAAAATGAACAGGCGAGGGACAGGAAAAGCCTAAAAAACTGTTATCAGGGAGAGCCAACCCAACCCAGCCATCGTCACGCCAAACTGGGAGCTTGCATTAAGAGATCAGCTGGCAAGATCAACATACAGGCTGTTTCCAAAGAAATCTGAGCGTGAGGGGTCTTCTCATTTGAGTACACTTGGCCATGCTCACCCTTGGCACGTGCAGGAAATCCCACACTATAGCTACAAACACTCAGGCACTGAATACTCTACAGCAGAGTCCACTCGAGCTCCTAAAACGCAAAGGAGTTCCTCTCGGCTCATGGGGACATGAACCAGAAGTGCAGTGTCCAGTATGAAGAGGAGCTGCTCCTGCACTCACATTTTCCATTCTTTCTGCCTGAGTATAAGCAATTTTTCAGGACTGGGGAAATCAAGGCTGGATCCAAAATGGAGCACAAGTAGGGGAGCCTTTCCAAAAGAGTGGGATTTCATAACCCACCAAAAGGCACACTCAAAGCTAAGACAAAATGCCATGATTAGTATCCCTGCAAAGCAGCAGGACTTATGGGAGCAGCCTGCATACCAGTTACCCACCCCGAGGTGTATGGACCTCAAAGGTATTTAAATACTGTGTGGCGACCTGGCCATGCAAAGATGGAGCTCAACACTTGGGCTCTGCAGAAACATCTGCGTGCCTGGAAAATGCACTTGCTTAGTGAAACCTGGGTCCAGGGAAAGGCACCAAACCAGATCCAGGGCTTTGTTTGTTTCCTACAGATTTTTTCTTTTTTCCCCACTTGGCAAACCTGCTGGGTTTTGTTTTGAGTGGAGCTGAAACGAGTGTGTCTCTTTTGTTTAGCAATAACAACTAACTTATATAGATCCTGCTCCTGCCAGTACATTTTTGTTTGAGCTCCAGAAGCCCAGTGCTTGGAGGAGCTGTGTGGTGCAAGGCCAGGAGATGCTGCACAGCACCCAGGTTGCTGCAGAGCCTCCTGAGCATCAGACACTGGTTTGGCAATGCTGGTATGGCTGCACATTGCCTCTGCTGTCTCCATACCATGCATGTAGGCACTTCTTGAAGAGCTCACCACCCAAGGTAGCAGAGAGCGGACCCCATGGCCACAGAGCCCACCGCATCATGGCATGGTATTGGCTTTGAAAGCTGACACACAGCAGCTCAGTACCTGAATAAGTTGAAGGAGAAGAGCACACCCTGGGTGAGATCTACAGCATCCAGAGCTCTGCACCTCTGCAGGGGAAGGAATGGAGGGTTCCCTCTTGGGAGCAAGAGGGAGTCAGCGTCACACGTCTCACTGTCCAGGCTGTTTTCTGTATCAGAAGGCTTTTGCATCCCTAGGGGAACACACCCTGGGAGCACAGCAGCTGCAGTGTGCGGTGAGGACCCTCGGGCACCAGCCCTCGCGCGGCTGCCAGAGGGGCCATGGCAGCAGGGAAGCACGTGGGATGGACACGCGATGTGCCACATCGTGGGGCTGGTTGGTAAGCCGGCAGTGTCTTCCCAAGGCACAGCCACGTCCCCTGGTGCAGTACAGCAGGGAAGAGCTTGCCCGCACAGCTCGCTCCCACCACACCTCCCTTCTAAATCACAGGCTCTGAATCTGGGAGAGACGAAGACTTCAGGACTCCAAGAGGGGTTTGGAGCCAACCAAGTAGATCACTTGCTGACAGTCTGTGGAGGCCTCCCATAAAATACCCCATTTTTTTTCAGTATGTTTGGGGAAGGAAGGGAGCAGAGGCGCTTGAGCAAAATCTGCTGCAGCATGATGATGATGCTTCTTTCATTTTTTTTTCAATTCAGCATCCTGATCACTGTTTTCAAGTGAGCCCAGAAGGAGCCTGTGGCTCAATCCACATTAAAATATGACCAAAATCAGACTCAGTTCCTCGGTCCGCCATGTCTGCCCTCACAGTGGGGACTGCTGTCACACACATGCTGCTGTCACAAAGTGGCACTGTCCTGGTCATGCCCACACATGCACATCCCCCCTGGGCAGCCCCTGTTCTGCCTGCACACACACTTCACTCAGCATTGTCAAGACACTGGGGCACGTCTCCTTGGGGACTGTGATAAGGAACAGTGTGCAGTGGATGGCTCTCTAGCCAAGGCAGATGATGCTGACAGTACCACCAGCCCGTGAGCAGCAGCCCTGAGCTGCTCAGCCTGGCACAGCCTTGCTCCTGGCACCCCAAGCCATCCCTTGAGGGAGGGGAAACATAAAGTCTCATGAGGTTTACACAGGCTCTGTCTGCAAACCAGGGTCTGGAAGGAGATGCTGGAGGGAAGAAGCAACATCCACGTAAGGCCCTCAGTTCTGCACCTCAGTCCAGCTCTGCTGGCTTCTCTGCCTTCATGAGGATTTACCCCAGCAGAAAAAACGCTTTTCTGCTTTTGTAATACCAAATTTCCATGGGATCAAGCTCAGTGTGTATGTGCAGTACAGACCGAGGGTGTCCCTGCCTGGAGAGGTTCAGGAGCCACTGCTTGGGGTGCATCATTGCCCTGTCACCAGCACCACTTGTCCCTGGGGCACCTCCCAATGCCAAAAGCCCCCAGTCCCTCCCCACCAGCTTGGGCACTTGGGGATGCCAGATCTGCTGGCAGGAGCTCTGCTCAGCCCTGGGCTCCCACCTCCCAGTCAGGGTAAACCCTCCTCACTGGGCTCCCCACAATGCCAGCCTTTAATTGCTGCTTGACATTAAGTATCTGAGCAAGGAAGTCTTGGGTAAATGTTCTTGCTATGGGAACACACAGTGCTGAGTCTCTTTAATTACATTGTTTTTGTTTGGCTTTTTTTATTAGTTGTGCTGTGGCTTCCCCTCCCTGACAGGCCAGCAAAGCGCACGCTAAATATGGCCTGGTTTAATGTCCGCTGTGAAACCCGAACCGCGGCACCAGACTGGCTGGACTCGGTGCAAGCCAGGGTTACGTGGGACACGCATTCCAGCCGCTGTGGTCCTGCTCCGGCCCCTCGCCCCCCCGTCCTGCCATAGAAGCAGCTCTGCACAACCACCATGCTCCAAAACACCTATGCAACCTCCTCCTCCTCACCCCACTAAATCCTGCTGGGGACACAGCGTAACCCTTTACTCCACTGACCCCAAGCTGACCCATCTCCACTGTACCCATCACTTCCACACTGGTCTCCATCCCACCCCATCTCCATCATACCCATCATTTCTGCATGGGCCTCCCTCCCAGAGCGCCCTGCCCCACACCTGCGCAGCCCACCTCCAGGCTGCCCCTCGGGGCCGAAGAGCCCTCTTCCCACCGGCCACACCGCTTTCATCTTCCTCTGCCCCCCTTGTTATTTTAAAGGCATTCCAGAGGATGCTGTCAGGCTTGGATGTGGTTTGGTTGGGTTGTTTGTTTTCGTACTGGAGGTTTTATGATCGCATTGGGAACAAGCCCTAATTGAGCTGCAATTCGAATTGCAGTCCGTGGGTATTTGTTTCATTTTTGGAAGGGCTTAAACGGCAGCGCAGCTTAGGCTGGAGAACGCATTTGGTTTTAACTGGAACCTGATGGAGACAGGACCGAGCAGGATGGGCTGTCCTGAGCCATGACCAAAGCTGATGGGGAAGCCCTGCACAACTGCCCTGGTGCCAGGTACCCACCACAGCAACAGGCAGCACCGGGTGTGACCACAGCCCTGTGACCATCGGAAAACCCTGCTCCTGCCAGGCAGGAGGCAGACGGAGCCAGTCCTCTGGTGCCAAGAGCCAAGTACGCAGCTCTGAGGCCTGGCTCAGTTGGGGCTTGCAGCCACCCTGCAAACCTCTGTGCCCCCTGCAAAGCCCTGTCCTCTCCAAACCCCTGTGCCCTGCAAACCGCTGCCTTCTGCAAGCCCCTGTGCCCTGCAGACCCCAGCGTCCTGCAATGCCCTGCACATCCCTGCCCCCTACGAGATGCTGCCCCCTGCAAACCTCTGCCCTGCAGGGTCTGTGACCTTGTGCTCACCCAGCACCCCAGAGAAGGAGCTCAGCACCCCTGCCCAGGCCACTCAGGGGCTGGCTGGGTGCTCCTTGCTTGAGTCGGGAGCTGCCTCCTGACCTGAGCTGCTCACAGGGACCACGCAGCAGAAATGGACAGGACCTAAAGGTCAGCACCCAAACTGCCCTTCACAGGATCTACGTCGGTGTCAACTTCTGCTGACCATGCCCTGTGCCTACTGCCAGAACTAGCAGTTCAGCCCCAGCACCCAAAATGTGCCTGATGCTTCTGGCACCCACAACCAGCTGGATCTTTGCAGGTAGAGACGGGAGGACAGACAGACTTCCGAAGTACAGAGGGACCAGCTGAGCACCTGCTCGGCACTGCAGTGGCGCTTCCTCCCGTCCTTCCAGGATCTTACAAGCCCGGATGCTGGAACAGGTCAACAGTGCTCTGGAAGACACCTCTGACCTGCTGGCACCACTCCGGCTAAATCAGACTTCCGCATATTAAAAGCGGATGAGCAGCAGAGACTCACTGCCTCTCTTTCAGGAAGAAATCCTATCCCGGCTTGGCCTGCCAGGAACAAGCACCGCTCTGTGCCACAGATGCATGTGTGCAAACTCTTCTCGGGGGTATCAAATGCAGAAGCTGAGTCATACGACGCCTGGTCTCAAAGATCACTGAAGGCAAAAGGAGGGAGAAAAAGATCTCTGGGGTTGCAGGGCCCCAGCTTGGACCCAGCTGGAGCATAAGGACGATTATCAGTGCGGGGATGCTCAGCCATGTGGCCAGGGCCCATCTGCCATGCTGGGAGGAGTGAGAAGGGATGTAAGACCATGTCCATCTAAGCTTGGTCCTGTCCCCTTGCTTGGGCCTGACACCCCACTTCTTGGAAGTGAGTGGGGCTGGCTGAGGGCAAAGCTGCTGTGTCAACCCCAGCCTGTGCAGTGGCTGCATCTGAATGCTGTCCTGATGGGAGAAAAGGCCTTAGGGGACAGGATGGCATTGTCCCAACTCCTATGAGGGCTGCTGCTATGTATCCACACCCCAGAAAAATGCCTGGGACTCCCCAGGAGCCAGGAGGAAGCACTAACTTGTCTTCCCCCATGACGGCTTGAGTGTATGTGGGAGGGATGCTCTGTATTTCAGCATAGCCTTGCACCAGGGTAGCAAACCACACTGCTTCCCTCTCACCCCTGCTGAGACCCACTGGGGTTCTCCCCGGTAAGACTGGCTCCTCCATGCTGTTGTGCCTCACTCCTGGGATGGTGGGGCTCTGCAGTACTCACACACCCAGGCCTGCTGCTATGGTTCAAGCACTGGCTCAGCTCCCCACTCTGCTGGAAACAGGGTTCCCAGGAGCTGCATCCCCACCGCCTGGCCCTGAGGCTGCAGCTCACCCTGGCATGGGGCACAGCCACATGCCATGGGGGCTGAGACCTACAGACTCATCACAGCAGTGAGAGGCAATCAATTTGAACCCAGACTTGCGGGGATGACAAGCAAATCCTTTACCCTCCTGCGCCACCTGGTGCCACCAGGAAGAATATGCTAGTGAGAGCTGGCTTTCCTGAGAAACCACGTCTTCTCCAAAACCATGAAATTGTAGAAAGTTGGCCCAAGAAGGACTTCTGGAGGTCATTTGAGCTCACTCCCTAATACCTGTGGTGGTGTCCATCCTCTGTCAACTACATCCTACCTGTGCTTCACAACCCTCCAGGAGACCTCCCCAGCCCCTCACTGGGATATCCCTTCTGGTGGAAACCCTTCTCCAGTCCACTGTCCTACCCAAGCCATCCAGCTAGATAGGGACCAAGCTGCTCAAGCATGCCAAAGCTGCACGATGGAAACCAGCATTGCTGGCTGAAGACTTCCAGAGCTGCACCCAAAGGGGTTATAAAAGGCAGGCCACAGACATTGATCTCGGCAGGGAGGAGGAGACAACGGCCAAGACACAATGGAAGTACAGACAAACATACACACCCGGCTCCAGAGCTGCTGCCCAGCTGGTAAATGTTATTGGAGTCAGAAAACCCCTTTCACGCTGGAAGGCAACCAGCAGGACCCAGCCGGGAGTGCTGGGCATGCTGGCCACTACCCACAGGATGTCCCTGGCACTGCTACCAAGAACAGCCACCCCTGCACTGGGGATCTCCTTGGACTGCTGGTGGCATGTCCCAGGCTGGCTCCCTGTTGGGCACAGCTTCATGCCAGGATTTGTTCCAAGCTCACTCCATGACCAGCTCCCTGCCCAGCACCCACTGGGGTCTTCCCTGACAGGAGGGACCAACACAACCACAGAGCCCTGGTGCCGGTCTCATGCCAGCACCACCCACCACAATGCCAGAGGAGATGGTTCGCTGCCACCCAACTACAAAAGCACTCAAGTATGCCAGAGCCAACCTTCCCTCTATGCATCTCCAGTAGAGTCTGGGTTCAAAGGCTGCAGTCCAAGAGGAGAAGCCAACTTTTTTTTTTTTTTTTCCATTTTGCTAGAAAACGCCCCCACAAGTGCTCAAGTGCTCTTGTAATGGCACTATCTGAGGAGACCTCACTACCAGGCAGGCCTTCTTCCAGCTGAGGTTTGCCTGCTGCCTCCATCAGACCTGAACTTTCCCATCTCATGTCTCACTTTATTCTCCCTCTAGCTGCAGAGAGCTTTGAGATATCATCAGGTAGAGAAGCTCAAGCTGAGGATAATAAGAGCCTGTGGAGGAATTGTCAGAGCCCTCAGGACAGCAAGTAGAAAAGATTTCCACCCTCATATGAAAAAGCAACATTAAAAACCATAGTAAACCCCAGGTCAAACCTCTGACCATCAGGACACATTCACCCATCCATGGAAACACACTCATGGGAGAAGCAGGCATACAAATGCCCCTTCCCAAGATCTTGCACAACATGGGAGCACTGGAACACACTCTCTCCTCTGAGTGTTGCCTCAGCTTCTCCTGGCCTAGAGACAAGTCACTGCCCAAGTTGACGTGAACTCTGTTCTTAGCTCTACCACTGAGGGCAAGAGACAGGTGATGCCCACAGCCAGTGCCTCAGTTTCCACACATGGGAAATGGAGATAAAGACAATGTCATCTTCTGTGAAGTGCTTTGAGACTTGCTGATAAGAAGCACCAAACAGCTGCTTGGGCTCCTTGTGGTCATCACTCCTGACCTGGATTCGTGTGGGCAAGGGCATTCCTCTAGAGATGGGAATGGGAGGTGCTCGGTGCAGCTGGAGAGCAGCGGGCAAGTCTCTGCAGATGGGGCTTTTAGCAGCTAGTCTCTGAAAAGTTCTTCCAAGCATGTGCAACCATGCCTTCCAGAGGCTAACAATTTGACCAAATCTGTGTTGCTTTCCACCAGGAATGCGCCAACCCTGCCAGATTTCAAGTCTCTTTTCCAAAGCATGGAGGCACCAGAAGTCCTCAAACAAAGAGACAGGAGGAAAAAAAAAATAATTGGCAAAGCTACCATTTTTCCTCAACCTTCTCCTGAAACTTTTTTTTTTTAAAAAAAAAAAAGGGGAGAAAGTTCAGCCTGAAGCAGAGTGAGCATGGAAAAATTCAAACAGTTAAAGTCTGGCAAAGGTATAAGCAAACAAACTTCCGCTGGAAAGTGTTATACAGTCTTAACAACAGGCATCTGCTGGCTCCGTCTACAATCAGTGTGTTGGGTGAGAGGTGCCCTTGTGGCTCCTCACCCCTTCGTGGCAGAACATGAGGATGACTTTGCTGCAGCACAGAAGTGCAAGGGTGGCAGGGGCCAAGGGGTGCAGGTGGCCCTGGAGATGGGAGGTGGCAGCACAGGGTGAGACCAGTCCAACCCCAGGACCTCAGAGATCTCTCAAAGCACTTGGAAGATCCCTGTTCACATGGTTACACTGAGCAAAAACTTTGAGCCAGCCATAAATGGCTTGGGCTCCTCCATCACCAAGAGGTTGGGAAACGTCTCACAGAGCTGGTGGCCCCAACACATGGTGGGTGCTGCTGTGTCCTTCCTCCCCCTCACCACACCCTGAACAGCAAGAGGATGGGTGGAGCAGGGTGTCATGCTCCTGAGACACCCTGCTCATCTCACCATGCTCCTCAGCCTGCTTCTCCTGTCTGCGTGCTGCAAGGCAGCTTCCTCCGGGCGAAGATGCTCACAGACCTAGGAAGTCCCTCTAGTACCCACTGTGCCTTGGCACATGCTGGCCTGGGATGCCACACCTTGTCCCCCATGTTAACACAGGCTGGCTCAGGCTACAATCACACCTTCAGATTTACTGTGCCAACAACACCTCAGCCCAGACGGTTTCTCTTCCTCTGCTACCCCTAATTTTTCTGGCGACAGACCAAATGGTGTGGTATGAACACAGACGTGGAAGCTAGCAAGTGTGATCTCCAGCTAAAGAGTGGGAGCAGGACAAGGTGGGGGGATTTAACTCTCATCCCTGTCACAACCACCTGGGTGACCTTGAGCAGGTCACTAATGCCCTGGTGCTGCAATAGGTGCCTAACCACCCCTCCTAAGACCAGGAGAGCCACAGATATGGCAGCACGGTCCCAGTGTAGCTCAGGGAGAGCTCTATCATCTGCTGGCGTTTCTCCTGGAGTGAAGAACAGCTGCTCAGGCAGCAGATAGCTCCTCCATGGCACAGCAGGAGGATGATGGCACACGAGGAAGGCAGCCTTGGGTTCCCGTGTAATACAGCATCCTGTTCCTGACCTGTCTGCATCATCAGGAGAGAAAACGGCCAAAGAAACTTCATGAGTTCATGTGAAGTTCACCCAAGAGGAGCTCTGCTCCATGAGGAAAACTGCTTTTCTGCTGGCCACGAGTCTTCCAGAGCTCATGACTGAGGCAGAGTGGGGCCAGGAGAACACTGGGAGGATGGGACCTCTTGGCAGCATCAGCCTTCCACTTGCACAGAAACAGGCAAGCGCTCCACTGGCTTATCCACCTCCTCGCTCAAGGAGCTCCAAGAACACGCTCACAGCTGAGGTTCCCTCAGACACCCTCTTGGACAGCCAGCAAGACACTGGGTGTAGACAGGGCAAGTGGGAGCATTAGCTACATATCACGCTGGCTTATCTGTGTCCAGAAGCAGCCTCCCTGCTTCTCAGGATTTGGCCCGCTGCTTCATGGGATTTCAGTGCACAGGGAAACCTGACACAGCTCTTCCAACCGCAAGCACCCGCCTGGCGCAGGGCATGGCAGGACTTGGCTCCGAGCTGCCCCTGAAGGGTAGCAGCACTTGGCAGCCTGGCCTGCAGCAGGGAGGATGGAGCGGGAGGTGGGCTGGCTGCCCACGAGGGGCATGGGGCAGTGACAAGGCACCTTGACAGCGCCTTGGCACATGTTAGATCTCAGATGACCTGTTTGCTCACGAGCAAATGCATGCCTTCACCCAATTTCACCTTCTGACAAGGTCCAGCACCAGAAACCCAGCCAAGCCTCACTGGGTGGTCTCTGCCCTCAAGGCTGTTCCCTGGCACAAGGTAGCAGGGACTGACCCCCCAGTGAGCCTCTCCTTCAAGGCTTGTGTCTTCTGACGTAGGCCAGGCTTGCAGAAAGGCTGAAGGCTCCATCACACAGCAGGAGCGAGCACCTTCTGACTCCAGAGCCCAGCACATAGCAACGTTTAAACCCGAAAGAATGTTTTAAGATTATACCTGCCTGGATATCCCTGGAAAGATTTGTCTGCCTACCTCTGCTCCTGCCACTGCCTCTGACCAGAATAACTTCATCCTCTTTCCCAGTGAAGACTCTGATGAATGAGAACACCACTTGGGGGAAAAACAGGGCGCTCTTTTTTTAGTATCTGGTCTCGCGGCAGAGAAAGTTCCAGCCACCCAGGACCCGCATACAGCACAGAAACCTGGATCTTGGTGCTCTTTACTGAAGTGGTAACATAAGCTAACAGATCGTGATCCCAAACTTACAAAACCTAACAGTAAAGCTCAACCTGCCAGCTCCAAGCTTGGAGCTAGCCCACATCTTGTCCCTGGGGCTAGGGGAACAGGTTTGCCAGCAGAAGACCCCCATTACCAAGTGTCCTGATGCAACAGCTAGCTCCTTCATCAGTAGATCTCAAAGTACCTGAGAAAGGAAGTCAGCACTGCTGTGCTCCTTTTGAAGAGTGAGAAATGGAGGCACAAAGATGGGCAGATCATCAGGCCAGGAGGATTCTGGTGCCATATGCCCCAGGCCAGCACTTCATCCCTGGTCCCCAGCCCAGGCCACTCTGTGCTGGGTGAAGCTCAGAAACTCTGACAAGACAGTTTGGGTCCTGACCACTTTAGTGCTTAAACGTGGAGCCTGGGGGTGGAGCGGAGAAACAAAACTGTGGGAAGAGCCGAGTAACCACACTGCCAGACCTACCTGCAGTCCCTGCCATCTCAGAGGCTGCAACAGCCACGCACTCGGAAACCTGTAGGGTTTGCATGGAGAATATCAACTCAGCGAGCCACAGCATCCCACCAAAAGTGACAATGGCTTCTCTCAGGGCAGTGGGCCAGAGTCAATCCTGATAATGCCAAGGAGAGATGTTTCTTGGAGCTCTGCTCAGCTCAGCAGCTGCTCTGGTGGTCATGCTTAACAAATGCTACCACACATCATATGTTTATTTTTCAAAGCTCAGAAACAACAGCTTTTCACAGCAGATCATCATTAAGGAGCCTGCCCTGACTTCAGGCCGGAGAGATTTGCCTTCCAGCTACTAACTGGTGAGCCCTCACAGGCCCCGTTGGGACACTTCTTGGATGGAAACCAGACTCTGTCTGAACAGACATGGAGGGAGCTCAGGTGAACCTCTGCACCATGGGCAGAGTGAAGACCATTTGCAGTTTCTCATGATGACACTGGCATCTTCTGCCAAGGGTCCAATTCCACACTGGATAAAGCGAAGCATGAACCTTGTCTTTTCCTGGCCCTGAAACTGGAACTTTTATCAGATCTGCACTATTTTGCACTGCTCACATGAAAAAACCTCCTCCACATTGCCCATTTTTGGCAGAAGATCTTCATCCTGTGCAACCCTCTGTGTTAACTGTGCAAATAAAGGTAACAAAGTGGAGCAGGGAGAACGCCCCTGGGAACGGAGCTACTGCATGACACACTGAGGTAGAGAGATGAATATTTCAACGTTGAGAACAGGAGGAAATCTGGAAGTGAGGAGCAGAGGGGACCACAAATGCTTCTCCCTGACCTCCACTGGGCATGAGACTCGGTGGATGTGGAGTTCACTTGGGCTCACAAACCTCCTCTGAAAAGCAAGCAAGCCAGCAGAAGAAAGGTGGGTAGGAGGGATGGGTGTGAAGCAAAGTGGCAGGGAAGAATGAGTGTGCAGGCAGCAGGAAAGACTCAAGCAAAGGTGGAGAGAGATCCTGTCACGCCTGAGGACCTGGTCCTCAGTGTCCCAAGTGTCCTGGCCTGACTCCAACCTCCAGTTTGGCCTCCCCACTGCATGCTGCCCATCCCGCCAGCATTGAAGCCGGTAGGTCCAATATTGACCTGGCACCAAGAGACGCTCTCCAGGAAGATAAACAAGAGGTTCCTGAAGCTCTGGCAGGCAGAAGTGTCTCAGCCAGTAGGAAACTATCTAAGAGCAGAGAAAACCTGAGCAACAGGGACTACTACTGTTTAAGGGACAAGGGAGGATTAAAAGTATTCCAATACCTTGAAAGTGCCGGCTGTCAGGACTGTCTGTAAATGTTGATGCTTCTGTGTCTCCCAACCCCAGTGTCCTCAACAGCATCAACAGCAAGACCAGCAACCCCTTCTGCTCCCAGGGCAAGGCTGTGCCCAGGACTGGGGGAAGCGCAGCCTGGCAGCCCAGGGGCTGGGGCAGACTCCCTGCCTTGCTGGGGCTGCTCCAGACACACAGCTCCTCTTCACTGCCCTTCCCTCAGGTGCAAATCAGCTCACAGAGAAGCCAGGTTTAAAGTCAGCAGGTGTGAAGACATGACCAGTAGTAGGAAACCAGGACTATTACTGATATTCCCACTAAAAGAAAATATTGAGATACTTTTTGTGTGCTGGCTAAGAGGACTGGGAGAGCTGAGACCCTCCAAATCCAGCACACTGACACTGAGAATACTGACTGGTGTGGAAAATCCATGAGCCCATCAGGAAGGGCTTGACTCACACTAAGATTAAGACATCCATGAGGTTTCCCTTTCATACCAAGGACTGTGGCATCTCTGCCCCTTTCCCCCAGCATAACCATGGGGCTTGCCTGATGTGCAAACCCAGGCAACTGGCACCTTCTGGGCATGGACACATCTACAGAGAAGAACCAGTGGAGATCCTGCAGAATAAAGAACATCTTCCACATTCCTCAGCAGGGACCAAGGCATCCATCCTGCTTTACAGATCCAGGCCATGGGAAAGGGCAGAGAGATGATGAGAAAAAAAACAAAACAAATCAGGCAAATGAGCTATTTGAGAGAAATCAAAGTGGATGGAGGATAACGGATATGCTGCACTGAGAAATAATTTTATCAGGGCTTGGAGGTATCAGCTACCAGCAGGGGAAAGTGCCCAGAACACCACATTGGTACAATATTTAAAATTTGTCTTTTAAATAAATCGTATTTTCTTCCTGTGGTCTCGATGGGGAAGGGATCTGACTGAGGGCTCCAGTCCCAGACAGGGAGAACCTGGAAATTAGTCTTCTTTGAACATTTTACTTCTGTCACTTTCCCAGAGGGCTCAATTTTTCCTGCTGAAGTGACATGAGAAACAAACGTAGACAGGACTGCTGGATGTGCTGGAGCCAGCACCTATGGCAGCAGGTCATAATGCTGCACACAGAGAGGAACCAGCCCTTGGTCCTCTCCCAACCTCTCCAGCCTCATCGTAACACAAGCTGAGGCTGCCTCTCCCCAGGCGAGGAGGAAACATGGGCTGATGGAGGCTTGTGGCATCAGGAGGGGAGGCACAAGCCTCACACAGACCCTAGAGATTTGGATGGTCCCAAACTCCCCACACGCTGTCCTCCTCCTTCCCCACCTGCACCCATGGGACTGGGAGCTCCGAGCTCCCTGCCGGCAGCATGGAGCAGCAGAAGCAGAGCTGCATGGACCCCAACTCTTCTGCCATTGCAACAGCCTCTCTGGGCTAAGGACCAGCTGCAGCAGGTGCATTGGTATCACTGTGAAGAGCAGTTGCCCTTGAGCCTCTATCTGTTTGCAACGAGGATAAAAGGTGATTTTCCACAAATAAATTATTCCTTTCAAATGCTTTCCTAAAGGCAAACCCTACTTTCAGGGAAATATTTTGAGGGCTCGCTCCTCCCCATCCACATCAGTGAGTCCCTTGCAGTCATTGGTGAATCTCTGTCCAACCAGCTCGGGGGCGGGGGGTGAACTACTGCTCCCCCCATGTACTCAGAGGCTCTGACTGTGGCCATTCCCAGGGTGCCGGGGATAAAGCCAAACTCTTGAACTACATTGTCCCATGCACAGTTCAGCACCAAAAGCTCTGGGGCTCCCTAACTGGTGTCCACTTCACCCATGGAGAGGTGTCCTGGGAGGGTGGGGGGATGGCTGCACCAGGAGCAGGCAGCCAAGCCCCCATCCCACCCTGGTACAGGGGGTCTCTGCAGACAGAGCCATTCTTGTTCACTGGGACTGCAGCTCCTTCTGACCACATTTATCACCTGTAAACTGACTTTTTAGCAGCATGCTGATGGCAACGTGCATCTGCCATGCTGGGGGAAGCTCAGGCTGCCTTGGAGCCCTTGGGCAAGGGGCCCTCCTGCAGGCTGACTCCCCGGGCAGCCGGGACACCCTGGCAGACCACAGCATGGTGTGGAAGTCCAGCTCCCATACAGCTAATTCAGTAAGTCACAGATACCATGACTTCATGAGGCAGAGAGGCTCCACAGCTATTAGGGGAATTGGGAGCGGGGGGAGGAGGAGCTGAAATGGAGAAGGGATGGAGACGGGGAGGGTGGAGAGGGGGAAGCTAAGACAAGCAGCAGAACAAAACATCCCATAAATCATGAGGAGCTGCTGAAATACCAGAACAAATGACCCCATAGCTTGGCCATTGTTCCCCAGTGAGGGCTTAAAGCGCTCCCAGTCGAGACAAAGAGCCTCGCGTTTTGTTTCAACACCATGCCGGCCTGTCCAGGACCTGTACTCGGCACAACCGAGCTGGGGGCGGCTGCTTTTCCCCCCATATTGATTGTCGGGACTGGTGGGATGGGGGAGGCGGAGCTCTCGACCAAGCTGGCTGCCCCACACCACAGCCAGCGCAGAGGGGCTGCTCACATCTCAGCCTGCCCAGAGCATGTCTTTGGTCCCTGATACTCACACACCTCCCAGACTTTGGCACTCTTCCCCTTCCACTGAAAGGCTCAGGGCCTGATTTTCCCTCTTATTTCCCTTGCTCAGGCTAAAGCTTCCTCGGCTGGAAAGAGAAGGGGCTCCAAACCTCCTCTTGGATGTGTGGATTAAGTTAGGAGTAAGACAGCTCAGTAGGGCTGTGAAACTCGGAGGAGCTCTTTAGGGTGCTACCCATCCCCACCTCCCAGAAAGTTGCTGACAATTCACTTTGTGCTGGCTACCCCTGGCAAACAGACCACTGTCAAGCAAAGAGTCCTGGGGAAAGTCCTATATGACTGTAGACTACTTGCAATGGAAACAGCACAAGGCTCTCGTTGAGATTTGCAGTAGCAGCGCTCCAGTACACTGGCTCAGGAACAGTCAGACAGATCAGCCAGCAGCTCATCACCTCCCACGGGCTCTGCAGCCCCGCGGGACCACGGGACTCGGGTTCCAGAAGGCGAGGAGCCTGCCGATGGGGACAGGTTGTCTGTGCACATCAGCTGAGAGCAGCTATGGAAGGAGGCTGAGCAGTGCCAGGCACCTCCACAGCCCGGATTTCATGCCCCAGCACAGAAATTTAGGGAGAATTTCCATACCACACAAGACCACTTAAACCCAAAGGAGAAATACTACTGGATTATAAAATTTTCAATAATTTTCATGAAAACAATTCCATTAAAAACCTTTTTGCTTCATAACCAAACCCAAAACACAGGGCAGAGTACAGCAGCAGAGTCGTGTGTGCTGTCTCTGCCAGGCCAATGGTGCCATCATGGTTCCCAGGCCCGGTGGCCGCAGCTCCCACCCTCATGGCACTGCGGTCCTGCGCAGAGGGATGCCCGACAGCTCCAGTGCTATCGCAGGAAAACCACTCCACACCTTTCCATCCAGGTGGGCACAGCCTGTACTTGTGGCTGCTGGGCAGGCAGGTCTCTGCACAACGCTCTTTTTGGCAGAGGGAAAGTGAGGAGCTGAGATTCAGCAACATGCCAGGGGTCAGGCAGCAAAACAAGATGCAGGCAGGACTGAACCCGAGCCGGCTGGCTGCCTCTAACCACCAGACAACATCCTCCTGCCAGCGTTGCTTTAACAGCTTGTGGTGGGCAGCCAACAAGCAGAACAGAGATAAGGGGACGGGGGAAGTGAGGAATGCATTGCATTTTTCCTGAGCCACCATGGGAATAGGCTATTCCGACCATGGATAGCAGGGAGGCTGTCCAACATGAAAAGTAGAAGTAAACAATCAAGAAGAAGAAGAAGAAGACAACAGCGAGGAAAATCAGGGTGGACAAGAGGTGACTATGAGCACGGGGGGAAGACAAGCAGAGGAACAAATGGAAGAAGGAAAACCAGACTGAGAGGTAGGAAAGGAAAAGGAAGAGACAATTGGATGCCAAGAGGACAAACCTGCTGGGGCTGGAACTCCGATGAGCACCAGAGCTGGAAGGATGCGAGAGGGGTACCAAGGCTCCCAGGCTCTGCACACACAAGAGTTAACCAGCAGATTGCAGCTCTTTTATTGGTTTAAAACTCACTTAAGAAGAAAGATAAACATAGATCATTTCTCAGGTGACAGGCAGAAGAGGAGAGGAGGCTCTTTTTGCCTCAGTTCAGCCTAAGGGGGGAGAAAAGAAATTGCTGGCATTTCTGGTTTGCCGTAGGGACAGCGGGACGTCTCCGGGGGAGCTGCCAGCATTCGACTTCTTCACTCCAACAGCAGAAGGTGGCGAGCTTCAAGTAAAGAGTGCTTTTGTGTCACACACCTTCGTGCTATTTAAGTTTTGGAGCTAGATTAGCATCACAGGCCAGCAGAAAGCAGAGCTTTAATAAATCAGACTCAAAATCCTTCCTTGCCTCAGTTACCAGCTTTTGCCTCATTTGCAGCTCAAACTGCCTTGGTGCCCCTGTGAGCCACAGCATGAACCGTCCAGCAAAGAGGAGGAGAAAGAAATTAGCAAACCTAAATAAAACTGGACAGGAGCAGCCCCCAGATTTCTCCCCCAAGCTTGGGAAAGCCTCATACTAACCTACTCCATGCGGTGTTTCTCTCTGGGCACCTCCCGGCATCAAGACACCAGTTTGCAGGAGCAATGGGCTGAGGTGATATGGAACATTCACAGGCCCTAACACTGGGGACTTTGTGGCACTGGCCTTAAAAAAAATAGCCTAGAAAAAGCCTAATAATGAAGTATTTATTTCAGTAAACAACATATGAATGAAAGAAGTGTTTTCTCAATACTTCACTTTTTCCCTGCCTTCTCTCCCTTCCTCCAGCAATTTTTTTTTAATAAGTAGAACTAACGAGGCTTCACTCACTGATGGCTGAGCTCGGGAGCAGGACCGCGCTCTGCTTGCCCGGTGCAGCACATAAACACGTGCTGTGTGAATAAAGCCTACCTTGTGCCCAGCAAGAAACACGACCCACAAGTGCGTTCCACCCGTGCTCTGGTGGGCACACGGACCATGAGACCAGCGACAGGAGCATCCCTGTGCTTTTGGGTAGGTAGTGTGGGACATTCAGCGCTTTATCTATTGTGCCAGTAAATAGCTGCATCTCCTGGCCCAAAGAAATGCCAGCACCCAGCAACCCTCCCTGCAGGGCTTCGAGGTGTTGCCTGGGAAAAGGAGAAGGGCCAAGGGGAGATGAAGGGATCTATTGTCCCCATCCTACCTGGCAGTGCTTAGCACAGGGGACACGGTGTCATGAAGACACTGTGGTGCTGCACAGCTCCTTCTCTTCTTCCTCAGCTCCATCCAGCCCTAACTGAGCACCTGAACAACCAGGAATGCTGGAAAACTGGCTCAGCTTGCTCTGTGTGGGAATGAGAGGTAAGGATGCTTTCCCCTATAGCAGAGACATGAGGGGTTGGAGTTTGGTAGGAATTTCAGGAAGAAAATACTAATCCCTCCACCAGACTGACACCCATCTTTCCCAAGCAACAGGCACTGATGATGTGCTTATCATCTGTACCTCCTCCTTGGCAACAGGGAACAGTGGGTTCAGGAGCCTTTCCTTGCCTTCAGGACTTGGAATTAAGATGGGCAGGATTCTCAGAAGCCACTGATTTGGGAAAACATGGTCCACTGCTTTTCCATCCCCCTCCTACTTGCATGGGATGAGCTGAACCTCCCATTATACACAGTGTGGATGTTCACCCTCTGCACAGAGGCAGGTAAAAAGACACATACATATGTGATGCATGTAGATATTTGCTCTGGAAGCCAAATTAGCATCTGTAGATTAGCAAGGGCATGAGCCATGCTCTCCCTTGGCCACAGCACCCAGCAGCCTTGCCTGCAGCCCAGGACCTCCCATGCAAGGCATGGGACAAGCAGCGACCTGCAGCCCTTCTCCTGTGTGCAGCATGATGGTGTGGAGTGACTAACCAAGGATGCTGATCCTGCTGTGATGATCACAGATCCCTGAAGACATAGAGGAGATGCAAAGAAATGATGTTTCACACCAGGGAAAAAGCCAGGTATCCCCATTGCAGGACGGACTTCAGAAGTAGGCTGGTGCTTGCATGAGAAAAGCCTTCAAGTGTCTCCCTGAGGACAAGCATGCATGTGTGGACCAGGCACATGCACCTTTGGCATGCGTGAAAACCTGCCTGCAGTGTGCCCGTCCTGCCAGGGAGGCAGCGCTCCGTGCTTCGTGGGCAGGTGCCCCCAGTTGCTGCTTGGAAACTGAGCTGTGCACATGTAAAAGCAAATTAAATTCCTGCACTGCAACAAAAGAGCCAGCTCCTGGGTTGTCTGCTTTATGATGGCAACAGGGAGAGGGTTAACAAGCACACTGAGATGGTTGGGGAGCAGGCGGTGGGCATGGTCCTCACCCCCTTGCTGCCTGCCTGGCTCCTTGCCACTGCACCTCCCCCGGTCACCACCGAGTGCCAGTGAGCCCCAGGACCCAGGTCCCAGCACCTCAGCCCACCCAAGCCTGGCTGCCAGACTGGACATTTGATCCAGCTCAAGATGTCTCCAGCCATGGATAAAACCCCTGACCTCAGGGCAATTGCCCTTCCCCTGGCCAGACCGGCCGTACCCATGTCCCTGCAGGAGAGGCGACAGTAATTCCTTCTCTTTCAGGCCTCACACTTTCCAGCCTCAATCTCCAACGCGATGGCATGTGGCAACCTGAAGGCAAAGAGCTCACCAAGAGCTCATTTCCAAGCTTGCTTACAAAAACCCCATAAAATAACATCATCTACCACTGCTGCAGAGTCACTGCTGTACATGGTGCTTTGCAAAATAATACAAGACAGATGGTTTCCCCCAGGAAAATGCTACAGAGCGAGTGAAAATGTACCACAAATATACCTTGACACCACAGGGCTAAAATGGGATCCGGGGGTTTCAAAGAGACATTTAAAGGGAGAAAAGAGATTTTTCTGTCTTCTCTTGCTTCTTTATTATGAGTAAGAGAAACTCCGATTGTTTTTAATTAGTTCTTTGCTTGTTTTCCTATTTGGTATATTACAAATTCACATACTTGTCTATTTGGAAGATTCATAGTAATTGCAGAACAGCTTTCATGATGACATCGTTTTAGCAAAGGAAGAAAGTTGTGCAACTGGAGAAGAAAGCAGTCTGTCACCAAATAGCTTAAATTCTTTGTCTGGTCTCATTAATACCTAGTTAGCTTTGATGCCTAACTAACCTCACAGATCGAGGAAGTCTTTGAGGAGGACTCCACAACCTCACACTGAAGTGTTAGAACATACAATAAATGCCAGAAAGATCTCAAAAAAAAAAAAAAAAAAAAAAAGGCAGGGAAAATGAAAACCAAACTCAACATTCTTGCAATTTCTAAGCGCTTCTTTTTTTTTTTACCAAAAAAGTTTTACCCTCCTTTATCCATCTAAGGAAGTAGAAAGCAATGTAACTTCTAGTTCTTTTAAATATCCTTAGCAAGTCACCTCTAATGCTGGGAGGGTAGACTGTGATCTGCTTCCAAGGCTATTGCATCAGAGCTTAGAAACCCAGGATAAATTACTCCCTGCTTGAGCAGGGACTGCAGTTTGAGACCTGTGCTCAGCATGAGGGGCCCCACGGGTGGTGCAGCAGAAGCATCAGGGAAGGAGGGAGCACTGCATCCTTCTGGGGTGGGCAAACAGGGCTGCCCTGGAGGGCGGCTTGTGTTGGGGCAGCCCCGTACCCTCACATAACTCACCCCACGCACAGCACCAGCGGGGAGCCCCTGTGGCTCCCGGTGCCACCACACTGGCTGTGGCCATCCCGCCGTGGCTCTTGGCTCTGTTTTATCCAGTGGTGGTGTGTCAGGTGTGCTGTGGCACGTATCCACTGGCAGCTCCTGTAAGGAGGGGTGGGGGGGGTGGGAAGGGGTGAGAAGCAACCAGCGGCAGGGGCTGCCGGAGGTCACACATCTACGTGCCCTGGCCCAGCAGACATGCATATCCATGTTCAACGTGAGCCTTGAAAGAACCCCATTGCCCAGTTCATGGTGTCTCCTTCAGCCCCCGCAAGGAAGGAGCCTCCTGGGGCTCCCCACTGCTCCCTGCGCTGGGGTGAGGGGGCATGTTTTGGCTTGATAACCTGCGGGAGCTTCTGCAGCAGACAGAGGGACTTGAAGGGGTGTTGTTCCACAGGACATTGCTTGGACAGGGACAGAGTGGTAGTGGTGGGGACAGGGGACAGGAGAGAGACTGGAGAGGCGGGAGCTCCTTTCCCCCTGTCCTGCAGCTCTTACCATTCAATGCTCAGAGACCTGGGCCGGAAGGCAGACAGCTCGGCCGAGGCATACTCAGCTTTCCTTCTCTTCTCCTGCTTCTGCTTAACCGACAAGCGGTGAGCAAACCTAGAGAGGCTGCTTTCCGACCTGGGGAAGGGGAGAGGAAAGGTGTTAATGTCACTGAAACACCCGTCTCCCAGCGGCAGGCCCATGGCACAAAGCCAAGTGATACTTGGAGCTGAAAGGAGGGGGCTCCCAGAGGCTCAGCAGCACCGGGACGGGGCAGCACCAGCCTTGGGGGGAAGAAGCAGAGCAGCAGCAGGTTTAGCATCGCCTGGCGAAGACAGGACCAGCACAGGTCCACGGCATGCTGTTAGCCAGACCGAAGCTGTGAGCCTGGCAGGCTGAGTTAGTGCCAGGTCCTGCTCCCTGCTGCAGCAAAATCACCTCCCTCTTGTGTGTGCTCCTGCCCAAACACCAGCCAGTGATGGCCAACACTGGAGAAATTCCGGCTGCTTCTGCTTCTTGCAGTGCCTGACTCAGAGGGGTCAGGCAGCCAGAGAAGCATCCACAGAGAGAATCAAAGCAGACCTCTGCCACTGCCACACGCCTCTTCAGAGAAAGCACAGAGCCTGTGGCCTCCCAGCTGGGGCTCTCAAACACCAGGACAACTTTCCTGATGAGGGCTGACATGGAAATCAACCTGGATCAGCGATGTTTCGGAGGAGGAAAGAGAAATGGGTGCAGCTGAAAGACCCGTTTGCGGTGGCAAAGCCCGTTCCCGCTGGGCAGGATGCTCCAGCATCTCTCCCAGTCCCTAGGACCTGGGAGAAAATCACCCCCAGGCTCCGGGGTCATGCTGCACACCTGCCTCTGCCCTCGCTCGCCAGAAGAGAACCGCTGTCTTGAGGCACAACCACACTCTTTCCAAGCCCAGTGGGATGCAGAAAGCTGACACTGAGATTTGCTTGGGAGATGCCTGCCCTGCAGAGCCCCGCAGCCCTCTGCTTTCCTCTGCAGCACACAGAGACCCTGGTGCCTGCTGTGCCAAGGGGCAGCACCCCCAGCTTGCAGCCAAACATGGTGCTACAACCCATTCCTGCTCCCAAGTTCATCAGGAGCTGAGGTGGGAGCAAGGGAGGAGCAGTCTGGGGAGCTGAGACACCCTGACTTGGGCATATGACCAGGCTGGTGGCACCACCACGTGTGCCACCATGGCTACTGCCTCTCCTCTTCCTTCAGTCCTGTGCCAGCATGACCTGCTCCCTCTGCTCAGCCAGTCCTGGGCTGAGCAGGAAAAGAGACAGGAGGTCTTTGAGAGGAGGGACAGATCTCGGGGGAGCCTTTGAACCTACACACATTGCTAAAGCCAATCCTCCTCTCCTCTCGAGTCCTGACCAGCTTCAACTAAACAAAATGCCGCCAAAAAAAGAAAGAAAAAAAGAAGGTATTTCTCAGAAATGAGAGCTCCCGGCCTTTCCTCACAGTAATTAAGCCAACCACGACCAGCTAACAGTTTTTTTCCCGATACATTTTAAACACAGACATCTTCAATTCATTAACTCTGGTTATTGATTTATTTTTCAGCTTATGAATTGCTGTTGCCGGGGACAGGGTGGAGACAGCTTTCTGGAGAAGGCTCTCGTCTCTCCAATCACCGCCGGGAAAGAGACGCTTAGACCTTCCAGGGTCATTCTTTACATTCTTGAGAAGAAATACTACTTTGATGTAAAGGATGAGGTTTGCCTTAAAAGAAACCCAACAAGAAACCCAAACCCCAGCTTTCCCCCACTCGCAGCCAGAGGAAGAGGCGTTCGAAGAGGAGTGATCCAAGGCGCCTTGTGAAAGCCCCTTGACCAGAGCCCTGCACTGACACCGTCCCTGCCGCCTCGCCTCTCCTTTGATCTGGTGTCAAAGCTCAGCACTTGAGTAAGATCTCAATTTAGGGAGGCCTGGGCACTGACTGCTGATGCTCTGCAGCAGCACCCGATGCAGTGTGGACCTTGGGGTGAGCAGGGCCCGGGGGTGACCCAGGGTTGGGACTGGGTGGTGGGCAAGGGTGCTGCACTTCCTCAGTAGCACCGGACTGTTCCCACTGCAATGGTCCTAACGCTGCCCAGATTTCCAGTTCCCCAGGACGCTACCCTGCAGGGGTGAGGGCTGCATGCCCAGCTGCCAGGACGCTGGGGATGTTGATCTCATGAGATCTGGGGACTCCCTGGAGAACACTGCCTCTTCCCCACCATGCTCCCTGCACCATCACAGCCACCCTTCCCAAACTGGTCCCAGCATGGATGTGGGGGTGTGAAATCCCAAATCACCTGCACAGATGCAGGAAGGCAGCCACCCACCACGACAAACAAGTGTCTCTGTCATGCTGGTATGTGCCTCTTGTGATCAACACCACCGGGACAATTACACACCCATGAGGTTTACTGGATGCATCCACCTGCCCCAAGCAAGGAAGAAGCAGCCACTGGATAGAGCCAACAGCATCTGCCAAGAACAGCTGGCAGGGGAAAACAGGGTGACTTGCCAAGAGGACTCAGAATGAAGGAATGTTAGTCCCTGGGGGCAGGGTGTGCTGGTGGGGCTGAAGAAACCACCTGGGTGTTTGGGGACATGTGGCCTCACCGTGACTCCCCCTGCAGCATGGCATCGCAGGGGAAGGTGCAGGGCGACGCTCCCTGGCTCAGGGCAGGTGCTGCCTGGATCTGCTCAATCCACATACAAGCCACATACAAGCCAGAAGGTGACAAGAATCTTGAGATGTTTGGTGCTGCTTTTATCCCCCAGACCAACCTTCCAGCCTACTGGTCAGCCAGCAGGCTCACCCACCACCTCCAACGGCTCACAGCCAGGTGAAAGGAGATGGCTGCGACCACTCTAATGGGCCAGTACCTCCCCCTTGAGAGCTGTCAGCAACTCATCCAGTGCTCAGCAAAGAACCAGCCTCCTCTCACCTCCACCAGACCCAAAAGCTCCAGCAGAAGCATCACTAATTAGAAAGCCAGGAGCACGTTACAGTATCATCTGGCTATTTATACAGTGCTGCTTTACATAAACTGTACTGCAGAAGAGGGAATGAATCATACCTGCTCTTCCATGGCTGCACACAGGCAAATGCAGCCCGATGCCAGCAGCCTGCTCTGCCCCACTCCCCTCACCCCACCGAGGCCCAGCTACTGAATCAGCTTCTCTGAGCTCCTCATGCTGGGGCTGCTCTGAACCCCCGGGATTGGGATGCTCCCAGGTTCAGGATAATCCTGCAGGGCCACTGGGCATTGTGCTGGGATACGTGCTCTGTGGGTGGCAGCAGCAGTGAGCTTCTAACATGGGAGGGGGATACTGCTGGGACCACACTTTTACTTCCCAAGTGCCTTCCAAACATGAATAGATGCCCCTGTCCCTTGTGAAAGGGTTCTTAAGGTGGAGGAAGGGAAACTGAGGCACAGAGAGGCCATGTGATTGAGGCGGGTTCCCTATGGCTGTGAGCTTCCGTCCTTTTGTGCACCTCACTGATGGGCAAGATTTTCATGCCTTCTCCCATCAGCACCAGCATACTCGGCACAAATGTTCTGGTCTGGGGAACAGGCAGCCCCAGAGAGCTGCTGCCACTTTCAGCCAGCTTCATCCCAGCCGTGGGATGGGGACAAGGCCAGCATGGGGTCCCCAGCCCTGCTTGCTGCATAGTCCAGCCTGCTCAGGATCTGGGGTGACCTGTCTACCCCACCATAAGAAGCAGCATCTCTGCAGCAGCTCGGCATCAGCGCTGCTGGGGCTTGGTGGACCCAGCCTGCCATGCCAGGACCTGCCAAGGCTCCCTGGAGGTCCCTGCATGCTGCTGAGGAGCTGAGAGGACAGGCGGGGAAAACCATCAATTGAAACATCAACCACAGCGCTGAGAAGAATTGTCTCCTGACAACCAGAGAAGGTTGTTCAGCTACTGTGCTGTATCATAAATCACACCTCTATGACTTGCCATCTGTCAGCCAGATTACACATGTTCAGAGTCCCATGTCAGCGTTTAAGTCAGAACACAGCATCTTTTCCCCAGAAATAATTATTGGCTCTGGAGACTCTTGCAGCAATACCCTTCCTCAGACTTTCCCTCCAAACCTCCCAGCAGAGCAGAGCAGGCGGCACCAGGGAGGCAGGAACGCCGCTGCCAGCAGGGTGTGGGGATGCAAAGCCCGCACGTGACATCTCCCCCATACAACCACCGCTTCATGCGCACGTGGGGGTGGCAGGACCTGGCGTGGCAAACACCCCTCAGCATCACCTACAGCACCCAGCCCTCGCCACAGGCACGCAGTGGGCAGGGGCAGCCAGAAGCAGATGCTGCTGCTGAAGGGAGATGGGGACAGTGCTGTCCCCAGCCTGGTGTGTGCTGATGGCCCCCTGGGGTGCTCAACCAGGATGAGCGGAGGGTGCCCACAGCGGCACTCGGACCCTCGCTGCCAGCACAGCCCAGCCTGGCCAAGGAGGAAGACTCCGGCTCAGCACAGGGCACAGCTCCCACACCAGCTGCGCTGCCCGAATGTGCTGTGTAACACCAGCCTGATGCCCATCCCTTCACCCGTCATGTTTTCTGGGGGTCTGACCCCAGCATGGATGACTGCCAAAGCCCCTGCCTCGCTGAGGCAGTGGGAACATCGGCAGAGCAGAGACACAGCAGGCTGGCAGCCCAGCCCTGTCCTGACTGTGGCTCAGCCAGCTCGCTGAGCCATCGCAGGACACAGCACCCCAGCACAAAAATCCACTCAGCTGCCCTTTTGGATGAGGACAAGGGTCTGAAGCGCCGCCCTCCACCCCCTCGCTGGTCGGGCAGGCGGATGAGCAATGACATTTCCCAAAGCTGACTTAGAACAGAAATACACAGGGACTCAATTCATCCCTCTGGCTTCACCAGCCACGCACAGGCAAGAATCTGGCTGGGGGTTTGCAATGCCTCATCACCGCATCCCCCACACAACGCCACAACTGAAAAGTGATGACAAGCAAAATCCCCATCCCCTCGGCTCTGCGGCCTGCCCTCTCCCCTGCGGTGGTCCTTGGAGGGACATCGCAGGCTGCCTCTGCAAGAAGCAGTGCATTTCAGCAGGCTGCAGCCGTCCGAGTGAGCCCACAGAAGCCTGGGTGCTTGTGCTGCGCCTCACCCAGCCATTGGCGCTGCAAGACCTGGCCATGCCACGGCTGGAGCTGCGGGGCAGACCATGGTCTGTGCCGGCACAGCTGCACTGTGCCACGGATGTGGAATGACAGAGATCACGAGGCAGTGCTAGCGCAGGCACCAGCATGGGACCAGCAGCGCTGGCAATGCTCCTGCTCCACCAACATGCCCAGCCAAAGCTCTCACCACCTCACGGGCACAAGCCACCCATCCCACAGAGATGAAGATATCTTAGCCCAGGCAGGAGTAACTCCCACTTGTTGCACTCCCTAGCCTGAGACTCAGGAGCAGCACGTGCTTCTATGTGGTTCTGAACTAACCCAGCTCCTGGCAGGCAGCCACCAGCCTCCTGAATTAGCACAGGCAAGCAGAAGGTCCTGGGACAAGCTGTGTGGTGGCTGTGGGCAGCCCAAGCACTTGGCAGCAGGCAAATAAGCAGCATTTTCAGCTGGCCCTCCCTTTGAGAACAGTCATTGCAAAACCAGCTTTTGAGTTGGGCTTATCCCCACGGGCATCCCGACTGCAGCCTGGCCTTGGGAAGCTGGACACTGCCCTGGGGTGAGTGGGACTGAGAGCCAGTACAGGTCTCTGCACTCCCTGAAGCTGCGTGGCTCAGCTTCTGTGAGCGTTTTATTTGCACAGGTGCAGTTAGAATAAAATAAGAGGAAAAATAACGGAAGCTGCAAAGGTGCCCCCCGAGCAGACAGTGGCCTTTCGGGAGGCAGAAGCTTCAGAAAGGGAACGTGCGTGGCAGCGCGCACACAGCAGCCTCCGGCAGCCTCCGGGCAAGCGTCGACTGCGAATGCCACTCACTGGCCCGCTGCAGCCGCACACTGACCGTGGCTCCAGCCACGAGCGTGTCCCCAGAGCAGCAGCCCGGGAAGGATCCCCAGTGAGCTGGCACAGCTGTGGTGTGCCATGCTGTGCCGTGCCGGGGCAAGATGCCCGGGAGCCGCGCGAGTGATGCTCACTCACCTGCACAGCCTCTGCTCCCTTCCCTCCAGGCTCTGCCGATCACCCACTGCCAGAGGCGCAGCTCATCCGAGAGTGGCTCTTAGGGAGAGTCCTTGTCCCCTCGACGCACACAACCACAGGCACGCTCCCATCCCAGCCGGGATCCCCTGCTCCCACCCGTGCACCCGACCTCCTCATCTGCCACCTCCGCTTCCCTCACCCATCACCTCAGGTTTCTCGCTCGCTCTGTGCTTGGCTCTTTTTTTCTTTTCTTTTTTTTTTTTTTTCCTCCCAATCTTGTTTCTATAGAAACGAGATTAGCAGAGGGGGAAATAAAACAGCCCCATGTGACTCAGATTCCGACACTGAAGAATCTCCCGGTCGTGCTCGCCGGGGCTTTACATAACCACGAGTCTGCGCGGGCTCGGCTGGGGGGACCATGCTCAGCCGGGGGAACCAGGCTCACATGGGGGGACTGGGCTCAGATTGGGGAACCAGGCTCAGATGAGAGGGACCAGGCTCGGATGAAGGGGGACGAGGCTCATCTATGGAGAGAGCACCAGGCAGAAGGCAGCAATGTCTCGGGCTCACCTCCACTGGCTTTTGGCTTTCTGTGGCACTGCCGATGCAACACCAGGCCACCAAACCCCACTGGCACCCCCAGAGTATGCTGTGAGCCCCTGCCACCCTGCACGGCCCTGCTTTCCTATCTGTTCCTATTAAGAAGGGGAGAAAGCAGAGGTAGTGGTGCTGAAAACTGTCCCAACTCCCACTAAAACTTTTGGGATCCCCACGTAAGCTGAGGAGGAGGAAGCCCCAAGAGCCCCTGCCGCTCCATACACCCCCCCCACACACACACACCCTGGTTGTCCCTGCCTTCACCACTCAGGAAAGTAGTGGGTCACTGGTCTCCAGTCTCCATGGACCCATGGGTGACAGTGCAGGCAATCTGGTGAGCTGCAGACAGCCACGTACTTCACTCTTCTCATGTTCCTCCTCCACAATCTCCTAAATCCATAAGCAATGTCCAGGGTTAGGGCACATAAGCCATGGACTGAGCTCTTCCACCACTGTTTTGGGTCATCAGGTGATAGGCACAGGACACTGCCCACAGCGACTTCCCAAGCCCAAATGGATGCTGCATACCTTAGCTCCAGGTGAGTGGACAGTGGGAAGCACTGGGGCCCCCTGAGCGAAGCCTGCCCTCAGTGTGCTCCCTTAACTCAAAGACAGGCACTGACTGCACGTGGCTATCGCTGCCTGCCAAGGTTGCCCACCCAGGGCTTCTGCTAATGACCTCACACGTCTGTACACAGGCACTATACACAGACACCTGGGGGCTACCCCCCAACTCCCCAGATGCTGCCCAGGGATGGAAATGGAAAGCTTGCATGGTCTCCTGCCAGAACACAACAGTTCAACCCCAACAGCAGTGAGGTGCCTTCCCCAAGGCAGTGGCACAGGACCTCGCCTGAGCTCGCACTCCCTGCAGCAGGGCGGCAGAGAGCATCTCAGGAAGTTTGGCTCCTCACCCAAAGGGCAGCACATTGGCTCTGTGCAGGGAGAGGAGCTCATCGACAGTTTCTCCAAGTCCCTGGGTTTCCTTTGGGACTTCAGCGTCCCACTTCTCCTGCTGACTCAACCATGATTAGTTTGTGAGATCTGATACTGTTACAGCTCAAGGTCTGCCTGCAGGTTATTACATTAGGAAATCTCTCCCCTGCTGAGCACTGCGATGTTGAACAGCACATCCGTGGAACAGGCACTCATTTACCTCCCTGAGAAGCTCAGGACAGATTAGACAGCAACATAGCAGCTGTGGGCAGCCACAGTTTGAGCAAGTGATGAATTTGGGCATATCCACCCAAACAAACTTTTCCATGTGTTACCACAACAGGTTTGTGAGCTGTGTGATGTGCCAAGCTGCAGAGAAGAAGCCAAAGGCTTTTGCACTGCTAAGGGGATAAGCTTTGTGAGTGTGCTGGCTCACCCATGTGAGGATGAGTCTTCACAAGCTAAGCCACTCAGTCTGGTGGGACTGAGCAAAGCTGGTGATGTCTGTTTTGACCCAATGAGGGGGTTGCTGTAAGGGCAGGACACCTGACCAGCATGCTGAGGCTTCCTGAGGCCAGAGAGAGGGACAGTGGGGGTGCTGCAGATGAAGAAAGAGTAGCAGGAGTTGCATGAGATGGTAAAGAAAGAGGCTAGAAGTCTTGACAAGAGGGAACAAGGAGTGATGTCTGACAGTCGTGGGATATGATGATGCAGCTCTAGACAAGTTGATCCTGCCACCCTTAATGGCTCAGAGAACCTGAATCATTCGTCCTTGTGCCATGGCACATGTCAATGCAAGCTGCCTCTTGGTTGATGAGTACCCTAAAGTTGTAAAAAAGAGATGGGTCAGAGCTACAAAACTCCAATAGCCCCAACACAGGGCAGCCCTGTGTCACTGGCACAGCATGCCCGGCCAGCCACAGTGACCAGGGCCTCGGGGAAGGAACTCTGTGGCAGCAAATCTCTCAGTGATTGCCAACATTTGCCATGTACTGGGGAGCATGAACAGTGCTTAAAGATCGTCAATGAGCACTTCTTTTCCAGGCCTGGCTCTTCACAAGCCTGGCAGACACAGGCACCGAGGCTGATGTCGGACTGGCTTCCCTGGGAAGGACCAAGTTGGACTCTGCAGGACCTGGCTCTGTAGTAAGGAGCCAGGCAGAGCAGACAGCATCCTCTATTTAAAGTATGATAACAGGGTCACAAAAAACTTCCAGCAGTACAACCACTTTAATATGTACAGCTAATTATAGTTGGCATTATCAGACTGCATTACAATTAGCAAGTTGGTGGTTAGTCTCTATTTCTGATCTGCAACACAAGGCGGGTAGGTATACCCAAGGATGAAAGGGGAAGGGAAGCAGGGGGAGAAGGACGGAGATACCTCACGGGTGTGTTTAAATAAGCAGTGCAGCTGTTTCTGAGCACTGTGGAAAAGTGGGTTTTATTTGGAGCGTGTTTATAAAGAGGGCCAAGGAAAGAAACACAACACATCCCTTCAGTGCAGCCTCCATCAGAAATCCGAGCAGCCTTGTGACCCTGCTGTCCACTCTCTCCCACCCTGATGGCGAGGTCTGCCAGCACCCTTCAGGTGTGCTCTGAGGTTCCACCAGAACTCCCGGGTCCACCCCGGGATGACTTTTCTGAACTATTTAGAGGCCAGATTAAAGCAGCACCCAGGAAGAAACCCAACCACATGTCCTACTTGCATTTCCCAAAGCCTCTTCCTGTTGGCCTGCCCAGTATTCAGTACCGGGCCAGTTGCTTCATGACAGGGGAGACAAATGAAAGCAGCAACAATCCCTAGAAACGGACGGCATTTGTAGAACTTATGTCTTGTTTTCTGTGAAAATCAGAGTTTTGTCAAACTTACAGCATTTGCTGCAAAGAATTAGTTGCTAATCTAAGCAGAAGGAACCATCTGATGAGTCCCAAATTAAAATGTTCCTTTGTTTTGGCTTTCAAACACTGTATTTTAATACCAATGTGCACTCTAAATGGAAGGTAAATTTGCATGTCCTTCCCCTAAAAATTCTCTGCTAAAACAATGATTTTATTCATTTGCATTTTGACAATAACAACTGTCCCCCCTCTGACCAACAGCTGTCTGCAAAGGAACAGAGATGCTGGGCACGTGTGCCCATCATCTGGTGAGTCATGCTGCACCCTGCAGCCCCCCGGCATGTCCGTGCTGCTGGGGGGGACAGGACCTGCACCTGTCTCATGTCCCTTCCCGGGCATCGTCATCACCCATGGGCATGCACAATCCTGCTGGGAACCTATCCCCACATCGGTACAAGCCCAGAAACATCCCATGGTGAGCACAACAAGGAGGCAGTGGCACATGCTGCCAAGAGACCCCATTCCCACTGTTATGAATGTGGCCCATGAACAGGGCTGTGGGACTTCAGAAGAGGTGGGATCCTGAAGATGATGTAAGATGATCTGGAAGCTTCCTCTCTCTCCAGACTCTAAACAATATTTAGGTTGGTATCTCCATGCCTGTCACCTTGTCACATTAAGATCCTGTTATCTCCATTTGGTGCTGTAAAACAGCTTAAAAGAAGAGAAGGACTTGGGGGTTCTGGTGGATGAAAAGCTGGACATGAGCCAGAAATTTGTGCTCACAGCCCAGAAGGCCAACTGTATCCCGGCCTGCATCAAAAGAAGCATGGCCAGCAGGTCAAGGGAGGGGATTTTCCCCCTCTACTCTGCTCTCAGGAGACCCCCCATAGTGCTGTGTTCAGCTCTGGGACTGACAGGATAAGAAGGACACGGACTTGCTCAGGTGGGTCCAGAGGAGGCCACAAAGATGATCAGGGGGCTGGAGCACCTTCCCTGTGAGGACAGGCTGAGAGAGTTGGGGGTGTTCAGCTGGAGAAGAGAAGGCTCCAGGGAGACCTTAAGAGTGGTCTCCCAGTGCTTAAAGGGGGCTTATAAAAAAGATGGGGACAGACTTTTTAGTAGGGCCTGTAGTGATAGGACAAGGGATAATGGTTTTAAAATAAAGAGGGTAAATTCAGGCTAGATATAAGGAAGGTATTTTTTACCGTAAGAGTGGTGAAATGCTGGAACAGGTTGCCCAGAGAGAATCACAGAATCATTTAGGCTGGAAAAGACCTTTAAGATCATCGAGTCCAACTGTTAACCTAATACTGCCAAGCCCACCACTAAATCATATCCCTGAGCACCACATTTACATGCCTTTTAAATACCTCCAGGGGTGGTGACTCAACCACTTCCCTGGGCAGCCTGTTCCTGTGCTTGACAACCCTTTCAGTGAAGAACTTTTTCCTAATACCCAATCTAAACCTCCCCTGGTGCACCTTGAGACCATTTCTTCTCATCCTGTCGCTTGTTACTTGGGAGAAGAGACCAACCCCCACCTCGCTACAACCTCCTTTCAGGTAGCTGTAGAGAGCCATAAGGTCTCCCCTCAGGCTCCTTTCTCCAGACTAAACACCCCCACCTGGGTGTCCTGTACGTGGTGGCACTCGAGGTGATCTGCTCCATAACCTTCCCCAGCACCAAGGTCAGACTGACAGGCCGGTAGTTCCCCGGATTCTCCTTCCACCCCTCCTGTAGATGGGTGTCACATTTTCTAACCTCCAGTCACCTGGGACCTCCCCGGTTAGCCAGGACTGCTGGTAAATGATGGAAAGTGCCGTGGTGAGCACTTCTCCCAGAGAGGTGGTAGATGCCCCATCCCTGGAAACACTCAAGGTCAGGTTAGATGGGACTTTGAGCAACCTGATCCAGTGGAAGATGTCCCTGTTCACTACAGGGGGCTTGGACAAGATAACCTTTAAAGGTCCCTTCCAACCCAAACCATTCTATAATTCCATGTAATTAAAGATCTTCTTCTGACTCCCTACCATAAACCATATCATTGATGAGCACCATGTCATGAATGGTATGTACCAGTATGCTTCTCCTTCAAAATTAACTCAATCTACTTTAAAAACAAAAGTCCAACAATCTACAGAGAACAATTAAATAAAAATCTACAAAATTTAAAAAAAAAAAAAAAAAAAAAAAAGCAAAAAGACAAAACCAACAAATATCTTTTTCCATGTGCCATCAGCATGGATGGGTGCAGAGGTCTCTGGAGAGGCTCGGTCCTCCTGGGGCCTTCGTCTTCCTCCACCTGCCCAAGACACCGCTCAGGCTGAGCCCACATTCAGCGAGGCACCACCACACCGTCCCTGCATCCCCGCCCTGCCGTCCTGATCTGCCAGCAGCTGTGACTTCAGCCTGATCCCCCTTTGCAGGGGACAAGCTGCCCTGGAGGGATGGGCCGATGTTTAGTCTGAGCGCTGCACTCGAACTGGAGCCGGCTCTTGTTTTAAATGGCCCCGCGTCTGACGCTGTGTGCAGGAATGGAAAAGCATGTTATTCTGGGCTGCCAGTCGGCCAGGCTTTTCCAAGAGCAGGAGAGGAGTGATGTGGTTAACGTGAGCCGGCCACAGAGCCTCGATGGTTTTCCTTTCTGGGCTGGCACCCACCTCCTCCAGCAGACCACACTGCCTGCCACCATCGCTTGCTGTTGGGACAGGCAGGCAGGTGCCAGGAGCTGTGCACACACGCGTGCTTGTGCTCATGGGTGTGCATACGCATGCAGGTGTGCTTGCACGGGGGGCTGCAGGGAAGGACTGCAGAGGGGCGGCAGAGAATGACCCCAGACCCTGGAGGCACCAGGACACCCACCCAGAAATGGGCCCCCAGCAGCATCGTGCTGGCCTCGCTGCTCAGGGACGATGCAGAGCAGAGCCAGGACATGTCCCATGGGGACACACACAGCCTAACCCTCGCCTGTGCTGCCTCCTGCAAGAGCTGGGTGGTTGCTGGTACTGGTGGCCCCCAAAGGGCACCCAGCACCTCTGTGTTTTGTTCACAAAGCTCCTCAAACTGGTAAAGTAGCGCCTACACAAGAAATACATATTAAAACTCATTCCATGGAGGATCCTGTGAGGTTTTTTTAAATACAAAGAGAAAAGGAGGAAGGCAAAATACCATGAGCCTGACTATAACACTGGTGTTCACCAGCACCAAATGGAAAAACTCATTCAAGTATTTTTACAGTCAGAAGAACAATGCCATAAAATGTCACCAAGCTGCACATAGCCCTATTCTGTCCTCTGAGTTTCCTTTCCTACAGAAAGTAAGGGGTTATTAGGGGCAGCTGGGTCCATGCCATGCATGCTGCTCTGCTCCCAGCAACCTCCTCCCAGTTCCAGGATGGGCAGCAGGAAGATGCAGAGCTGTGGGGGCACCTGTGGGATTTGTGCACAGCATGCACTGTCCCCTGATGTTTCACCTGGCCCAGGGGTGGATCTGCGCTGGGGGCTAGGGCATGGGGACCCACCAGGTCAGTTACAATCACATCACACTATGCTAGATTTCTGTCTCTGGTTTTCCCTTAGGTCTTGTGAGCACATCAGGATTTAAGATCTAGCCTGCTGAGCTATCCTGCATTTTTTTCTCTTCCCTGCGCCCCCAGATCTTCCCAGTTCAGTGAAAAACTCTCACCACACCTCGCCTCGCCTGAAGCACTTGCCCATTAGCATCTCCCCTGCTTTGCCCTGCAATGCGCAGAGGGATGCAGGATGCACCCCTTGAAATAACAGGGCCAAGAAGAACAGGAAACGCATCCCCACAGGCAAACCATAGCTCATCCAACCTTCCTCCCAGTCCAGAAGTCCCCTTGAAAAGGCATGAGCATCATTTACAAAGGTCCCTCTTGAAAGAAGGGGAAAAATGCAGAAGAGAAAAGCCCTTGGCATGCCTCCCTCACAGCCGCCTCCAGCCACTGCGTCTGCCCCACGGTGGGGAAGCGCCATGAAGGTTTGAGGGACTTGAAGGGATTTGCGATGCAATAAAAACATTCCTGCTTGCAAAGCATGAAACCCCAAAAGTTTATGGGAAACCACTGTCTTCGGGATGTCTGCATATCTTCAGGCATCCTGGGAGCTGTAGTTCAAAGAAACCAAGAAAAAGCAAGCGGCCGATAATGATGGTTTCTGGATGGAGGTTGTGTGACTATTGGCTCCCACATGAAAGCCTGAATTTCTGGGATGCTGAGCCTGTTTCTGCAGCCAAGTGAGAGGAGAGCTCCTCGGCGCCTGGGGCACAAGAGACTCCAGCAACAAGGCGAGGGAGAGCGAGAGGCATTCGCCGCCCTTGGGGAAGAGCAAATGGCCTCGGCTCTGACATGAGCAACCCAAAAGCCAAGCGTTGATGATTAGGAGGAGGGATGCACTGCAGCAGGAGCCAAGTGGGATGGGCCAAAGCCATTTCCAGGGCTGGGAACTTGCCCTGGGGGGGGCACATCTCCAGCCAGCATCTGGCCAAGGACTGGCCGGGCAGGGACCACCGAAGGGACAGAGCATGGGGATGGGGTCCTCCTCCAGGCCAGGCTGTGAGAGCACCCAGCACAATGGCTTTTGTCTGGTACTGTGAGAATCAAAGGACACCAGTCTGGGCTGCATGGCCTCACCTGTGAGCTAAAGTATATATGCCTCAGTTTCCCCATTAACTCTTATTATCCACCTATCCCCAAGGGATGCAGGGACTGGCCTTTGCCACTCAAGGGGAACTGAAGCCAGCTGTCTACACCACACCATGTCCAGCATCATTAAATCACCATCAGGTTTATTTCCTCAGAACCCATGAAGGACAGCCATGCCACAGGTCAGTGAAAGACGTTTTATTCCAGCGCAGGAGTCTCTTCGTGCAAGCAAGTCACCTTTCAGCAGGAGAACCAGTGGCACTTGACAACCTCCAGATGAGGCACTGCTCATCAGCAGAGCTCCCACACCTAAATTGCCCTTCATGCATGAGCACACTGAAGGCAGTGGTTGGGAGTCAAGAGATGTGAGATGGTTGCATCTCGTCTTGGACTGAGCCTGGAGTGATGGAGGAGACAAGACACTTTCATTTACAGCTAAGGAATCCTGCAGCAAAGACCACAATCACTGGGTAAAGCCAGCGCTAGAGATAGCCATGGCAGGTGACCTTCTCACTACCTACCTTTCATCGTGGGCTTGTGCTTCACACGTCAGATTGCAAGACTGCTCTGTGGTTGTGCAAGGCCCTCTCTGCCATTGGACAACATCTGTCCACTAATGCAAGCACGATGCAGAAACACAATGACAAACCCATGATGTAAGACTTTGCACCAGCTGACTTAAAACCTCAGTGTGGTGTGCTCTGCAGTGCTGGCTGCCAGGAGCCTGAAGTCTTCAAAAGTGGTTTCAGACAATTAGAAAACAAACAGCCAGCAAAGAAAGATAAACCACGGGAGGGTTTGTCCTTGGAGAAAACCTGTAGCTCTGAAGAATCAAGAAGAGGTGGATTATCCATGCTGGCAATAGCAGCATGGGTGCTTTCCAGGTGTCTCATCTTTCCTCTCAATTCTCCAGCACAGAACACATTGCAGATTGTTGCTGAAAACACATCTCCGTGCATGGCAAACACTGCCTGTGGGGTGAGGACACCATGGGAGGTAGGTCCCCCAGGACACAGCACCCTTCACACCTCGCTGCAACTGCGTCCAGGCTGTCACAGAGTGAGTGCCTTCCATCTCAGAGCAAACCGCCTTTTGATGCGACCAGCCAGCAGGTCCAAAGGGTGTTGCAGCCAAGAGCTGAGTTTCGGGAGGCTCTGCAGAAAGATGCCTCTTTTTTTTGCAGAGCTGGGCTCTCTGCTCTCGAGGAGAACAGCAGTTGGAGATGTTTCCAGGCCAGCTGTGCTTTTCACAGACAGTGGAAAAGGTACCCTGAAATGGTCAAGATCACAAGAGGTAAGATGGGAGACCTTGTAACCAAGAGTTAGGGCATCACACTGGTGCCTCTTGCTTCCGCTTCCTTGTCTGTCAAACTCACACAGCAATCCTGATCTCCCCTGGAACTAAATCCCAGATTTAATGCAATCACCCAATGGACACAGCCTTTTCCCTGCTCCGAGGTGGCTCAGCATCACTCGGTATATACCTCCTCTCCATAGGGAAGGGTCCCACCATGCAAGTGGTCTCCTGACTCCCCCCATAGCAGCAGCAGGCTCCCTACCTCCAGTAAATATCCACAGGTCCTCGGTACAGGGCTGTACTGCTAACACCCACAGGTTCAGCATCTGGGGTGCAATGCTGGCACTTGCTACATGCTCCTCACCCCAGGCAGAAAGTCTGGAGCGTGGCCTTGTCATGGTTGTCCTGCTCGCTTCAAACTTGAGTCTAGTGTCCTTGGTCTGTTCCTCACACCAATAAAACCCAGCTGAGGAAGATGGTGGGGGCTTCAGGAGCAGAGCAGATGCTCAGAAACTGTGACCACCTCCCATCCAACCCCAGTCAAAACGGCTCCCCAGCACATGCCTCCAACAGCTCAGCCTTTGCTCTACAATCTCGCACACCTTAGGTCTTCTGCACCACTCAACCCTGTTACAAGGGTTTCATTGCACCATGAGCCTCAGCCATGGGTATCTCCAAAGCAGAACTTCAGGGAGGGAAGGGAGGAGCAGGAGGCTGCTGTTACAGCCCATTTCCAAAAGGAAAAGCAACCATCTGGGTTCAATGCAATCTCTCAGCAGCTTGTAAGAACACACACACACACACTGCCACATTTTGATACAGGTTGGCTCAACCCTCCGCAGACATGTAAGGTGGGTCTTCTGCAGTCATTTCACTGAGCCTTCTCTTTGAATTAATGCTGCTTTTCAGATCAGATTGAAAATGCTGACGTCTGTCTATTATACCAGGAATCGTTCCCAAAGCTACTGTCTCTTTTTCCAAATGAGCCAAACCAGCAAAGGGTTATTAACTGGGGAGAAAACGAGGACAGGGAGGGAACGTGCTGTTCTTTGATAGGAACTGTGCTAATGAACATTATAAAAATAAAGCTCAAAAAAGCCTCAATGACAACTTCAACACTAGAAAAGCTGCAGTCAGACCCCAAACCAAAACAGCTGAGAGAAGAGATGGGAAAGTCCACTGTGGCCCCAGCACCTTGCAGCACCTGGGACCACATTCAAAACCTCTCACCTCTAGCACCAGGCCTCTTGATTGAAGTGGAGTCTGACATTAGGCTCATCACAGAGGTACCCCAAGCCCCTCTACTAATCCTTGGTGTGATTTCAGCCAGACATAACCCAATCGTGATAGAAAGCACCATTAGGTGCTTTCGATGGCTTTTTTGAAACAAAATCAAGAGCCCCACTATAGGCACTGGTCCCTGTCTTCTCCTTCGGTGTGTCCCATCACCCACTCCCTGGGGACGTGTGGCCATGGTGCCTGCTCTCCATACTCCTCCTTGCATCTGGTTAATCCATGGAGAGGAAGAGGATCTGCCCATGATGCCCAAGCCTTACTGCTGCAAGGATATCTAACTCTCTTGGCCTTGCGAGTGGCTTTCAGGTTTGTTTGAATTGTTGGCTTTGGTTCCCTCAGCTGATGAAGGGACTCTATTTTTACAGGACCAGGTCCAACAAAACACTTAAGCATGTGCTCATCTCCCAGGGTAAGAGTGGCTGTGGAGATCAATGCTTCAAAAATAACTGACTTTTCTGGACTGGAGCCATGGTGATGGAGCTACCACCACCAAAGCCATACCTGAATGGGACCTCCCAGTTCTGTCTCTCCCCAGGAAAAACAGCAACCCTATACTGAATATCAACCTATATTTTAGGTGTTTAAAAATAAGCAAACTTACCCTCCTCTACAAAATAACAGAAACCCTGGAAAAAACAGAGCACAAACTGTACCTTCACACATCCCCCACTGAGCACCAACCCAGGGCGAGAAGAAGGAGGCTAAGTCCAAAGAGAGTCACATTTTCTAATGAACATGTTAGCACAGCCCTGGAGCTGGTGGTGACAGGTAAACTCGCTGCAGGGAGCCCCCAGGCTCCCCGCGCTGCACCGGGCTCAGCGGGAGATGGGGGGCTGGACCCCGGCGGGACGGATGCTCTAAATTAGGAATGAAAACATTCCCCCTGCTCGGCAGAAGGGTACACTCAAAGTGAGCCCTTGTCTGGGACAGCCAGAGGGCGAAGTGAGGCGACGACGACAGCTCCGCCAGAGTCCAAAATATACTCGCAACTTGTTTTGAATTACTTTATGCAGGGCTTTAAAAAAATGCTTAAAAATTTCCATCCAACCTGGCTGTGGAGCTGCGGGAGGACCCTGGGTTTTGTTTCCACACAGCTGGTACGCTGATGATCTGATTTTTTTTCCCCTGGGTAGTGAAAAGAGAGAAATCTGGGGGAGGGCAGAATGGAGAAAAGCAAGAGGGACAACAGCCACCAGCATGCTTTGATAGTGATTTTGAGTGATATCCATGAGGCATCTGCACCAGTGGCTGTGGGTGGGAGCAATGCTCCCTTCCAGCACCCTGGTCGCCACAGGGGTGGCTGCCCCAGCATGCCCAGACCCCACAGACCCATCAACCTTAGGTAAATCCATAAAGGTAATTTGCTCTGCAAGCACCACAGCGCAGCCCCCACCAGTGCTGAAAGCTCAAATCAACACGGCCACATTACAAACAAACCTGTAGGAGGGAGATGGAAAGAAAGGATCCCTCGATGAATCTGCGAGGCACTGGAGGAGCTAAAAATAAACACTGACAACAAGTCAATCTAGAAACAGAAAGCTAAAATCCCTAATAATAGAGGGTTGACAGTCAGAGAAGGGAGATGCCCAGCACCCTACGTTCCGGCTCTGCCTGCCGAGGTTCCCACAAAGAGTGGGGGCATGGGGACCCCTGTGCATGTTGCTGCAGGAGCGAGGGGGCACTGCCTCCTCTGAAGCAGTGGTGGGCTACCTCCAACAGAGCCCAGCTCTTGGGCAGGGAAATGTGGCACTGAGGTTCCTTACTGCTTTTTATCTTTGTGTTTTCAAGTTACCTCTCAAGATAGGCCAGCTGACTCCAAGGAACCAAGATGCTTGTGCCAAACTCCCCAGTCCCTCCTCTGCTCCCTTCCAAGCTCCAGAAACAAAACCAAATCTGTCCTTCCCAGTGCTGGTCACCATGTTTCAGAGATCAGTTCAGTCTCAGGACCCATATCTGTAGCTATTAATCCTCAGTTCTGCTATTCACCCCCTTTCAGGCCCCTCCAAGGATGCGTGCCCCAGTCCAGGCTTTCCACCCCCCTGAATGCGTTCCATCACAGACAGAAACCTCAGAGCACAGGCCACAGTGATCTCACAGCTATAAGGCAACAGAAACATTTTTGGAAAGTGTCTAAAAGACTCTGGATGGTAACTTACTCACAATGTGAAAGTCAAATGTGAATTTCAGGACTTCGGAGGCTTAGAAAAATCTGGCCTGGATGCGATTGTGGTAGAAGAGAAGCGTGGAAGAGCCCTGGGTTTATCCACCAGGCACGTAAGGGAAATCCAAGCCCCCTGGAAGGTCTCAGTGCAAGGGCAGAAATCTGCTCTTGTTTTCCATGTCCCCAGTGTCTCCTCTGTAGGGGAGAATGAATCCCCAAGGGCGATCAGGAGAGCCTCCATGCTTGTGACACCCCAAACCACCACACTGTTGGCTACAACAGGGAGAATGATCTCCATGGCCAAGCAGAGATGTGCTGCTTGAACACCCATCCATCCCCAGGGTCAACATCATCCTCCTGTCCCCATCCTGGCCATGGCAGCCCTGGCACAGCCCACCTTCTGGTTAAGAAGGGCAGAGCTGGAGGGGCACAATGCAAGGACAGGTCACCTGGGACCGGGGGGACGGGAGCAGGCGGGAGGATGTAATTTGATGACTTGCACTTGCCTCCCCCGCCCCGGCGTCAGGCTCGGGTGACTAATGCTCCAGGAAGGGGATGCTGCTCTCCTGCAATGATACACGCTGCTAATCCTGCGGGTTTATCTGTCACTTCCGCGTGCCGGCTGCGGGAGCCAGCACCATCCTGCCTGGCTCCCCGAGTGCTCCCACGGGAATTGCATGGCCTCTGGTTCCCACTGAGCTCTGCTGCCTGCATGCCTCCAGGCTTCCCTATCCCCCATCCCAGATCCTTCTTTCTCGGTCTTTTTCAGTAAAAACTCTAGGAGGAAAAAAGGGTGTCAATGGGGTGTCTGTTTAAATAAAATGAGCTGGAAATGAGTGGGTGCCTCATCAGTCAGCACTTCTACCTCTCCTGCCTAAAAGTTAATTGCCTGGGCTGGGAGGGGAGAATAAGGCTACAGCAGGGATGGGGACTCATACCTGGCATCACTGCAGACACAGAGCATCCCACTGCAAGGGCAGGGAACTGTGGAAGCATGGGATTCCCTGGCTCAGGCAAAGCTCCCAGTGACCACCAGCCCCCAGGCCTCCTGTGCGCCTCCTCACCCTGCTGCCCCAGTCAGGGACCCCTGCATCCCCCAGCTCCACCGGTGAGCAGGGACCAGCGGCTCACCCTGACCTGCCCACTGCTTGCACATCCAGCACCTCACCTCCATCTCTGAGGCAAGAGCCACAGAGAAGCCTGAAGGGATGCGCTTGGAGACACAGACACCAGCCCCCAGGTCCCCACGGGCAGTGCCCACCCAGGCTGGTGCTGGCTCTTTGCCTGGGAACCTCACAGGCAGATAACCTGCTGCTGGTGACAGCCTGCACCGTGCAAGTGCTGGGGCATGTGGCTCGGCAATAACCAGCTCTCCAGCTCAGGAATGTCCAAATAAATACAGAAATACATAAAAAGGCCATAAATAAGGTGGCCTGAGATGGCTGTTTGTGTCCTGCCTGGCCAGGACCCCCTCTCCCCCATTGCTGTTTGCCTTGGCAGATGACAGCTGGATAATTTGTTTCCATTGCAATGAAGTCCTAATTAACTGGAATAAACTTTTTACACTAAGTGTGTTTGTTTAACAAACTGGCTCTTTCAGAGCCTCACCGAGACCTGATTGATGCATTTGAGGGGAGTGGAAACATGCTGGGTGCTTGGACATTAAAGCTGCAGTGTCTGAGCAGGCCAGGGCTGAAAGGGCTCTCTCTGTGTTTGGGAAATCAAAAATGACACCTCTGATGTCTGGACCAGGACGGGGATTTCAGCATGGCCTTTGTGTACAAATATTTAGGGTTTCACATTCGCTGTGGCTGACACCCCCTTCAGTGTTCCCGCGGCTCAGGCCTTGTGGCTAGGAGATCCCCCAGGACCACACTCTGCACTGGTGGGGGGAGGTGGAATCCATCATGCTAGACCTGCTGCCGAACACAGCAAGGCATGCCGGGATGCATATGGTCCCTCCTGGTGACGGGTGACTCTGGCCAGCCAACAAAACCCCAAAGGTGTGACTCCACAGGGTGCTCTCAATAAAGCAGAACCAATGTCTTCAGCAGCAGCCGCACTGCCCTCTCCCCACTTACAGAGATCGGTTTCATCACTTGTGAAGCCAGTAATTTGCAGCAGCAAAACCAAGATGGTTAGAACCAGTCTGAGATGGTTAGAAACTGATTAGAAGTATGAGACTGGTTTCTGGTTCAAACCAGAGCTTTCAGCAACATTCACCAGCTGAGGGGAGGTGGCGAGACACAGAAGCTCGATAAAAGTCCAGAAGCAGAGTCCCCTTCATCCTCAGAGCAATCCAGTTGGTCTGGAATTGGCAAAGCTGAGAAGCTGCACTGCAGAATAGAGATCTGGCACAACTGGGCTTGGCAACCTGGCCCCGATACAGGCAGTCAACATGCTGCATACGGGCAGAGGGGCTTAGTGGAAACATCTGGGAACAAAGGAAACATCTAGAGATAGCATCCAAGAGCTGAAGGACCCTCAGGACAAGTAATGCAAAGCCCACACATCTGCAAGACAGTAGCCTAAGATCCAGGACAAAACCTTTGATTAAAAGAGGGACAAAAGAGGAACACAGTGGGGAAAAGATGACCAAACCAACCACTGACACTAGTGCCCAAGGACAGGCACCAAGTACTACCCTGCTGGCTCCGGCAGGACTTTCTGCAGGGTTGAAAGCCAAGATACTGCATGACTCTGCGGCAGGGCCCAGGCCATGATGAGCTCCAAGCTGTAGCTGTATTTCAGCTGTCTAATGAGATAGCTGTATGAATAATAAGCACTTCTGGAAAACAAAGCATCTCTGACATCCGAGGGGGAGAATGAATGCAGCTGAGCTTTCCCTCCCTGGGTGCTCTTTCCTTCCTACCCTATACCACAAAGAAAAGCCTAGCACAGCCCCTGCTTGAGCACTGTCAGATCCAGAGGTTTTCTTGAGGCATTCAAGCTTTTTGGAAGGCTTGGGGTTTCTATTTTTAAATGTAAAACCAGGATTTCACAGGCCCTAGGGTTTCTTTCTCCAGCCCGTTTCCTCAAGGCACCACACACATTTCCATTTACTGTGGGGCAAGAAGGTGTTTTCTTGTGGCTGGTGGTTTAAGCGGATCTCCCACAGTCCCTCAGTAAAATACCCCAAATTCTCCCCAGAGTCAGCCTGCTTGTACTGTTCACTGCTTGATTCAGTCAGTCTTTAATTAGGTAAAAATACCATTACCCAGTGTTTCGTCAGTAATTATTACAGGTTCATCCTACCTTTAGCTGCATCTTCTGGATGTGTTGAAAGCCATCAGTGGCAAGACTGAGGGCAGAGATCTGAGCTAGCTGCCCAGGCTCCCTGTGCAGTCCATGGAGAGATCAGGCACTTCTGGAGGAGGAATTAATTTCCCCATAAATTAGATGGTGACGCTGCAGTTAGTGCCCTTTTACATGATGTCCCAAGCCTGAAGAGTCAACCAAGCACCCACACCCTCGTCCCTTCCCACTGCACATCTCCTGGGAGTCACTGCACTACTCTGAATCTGAACTTTGTTAATGCCAGGAACCCGAGGGAAAGCTGAAAGCCTTAGATCTCACTGTTGCGCACACCGCTTTGTCAGATGCAGTAAACACAATCTATTTTCCTCCTTTAATGTCCTTAGACACACTGTTCCCTCAGCAAATTAGCGCTATCTACATGTCTCCCCACAGTCTGCTCAGTACAGCCCAAGTAAATCAGTGTATTCAGCCTGATTATCCCTCCCAGAGCAAAGAGCCAGAGGAGAAACACCAGCGCCACAACTCCCAGAGACCTGGCTGATAGCTCTCAAAGTTAATGTTGTCATTTCCACCACCACCACCGTTTTTGCTTCTTGGGAGCTCAGGCAGCTCAGAGAAGGGCTGCAGAGCCACCACCCACTGCACATGTTGTGCTTCACACATGGTCCCCGGCGGAGACAACTGTGCTGGGGACAATGTGACGTTGGGAAGAGTGTGGATCGGTTTGGAAGGACACTGCAAACGGCCAGTGTTTCCCAGGAGACGCTGCCTGCTAGCGAGCTCAGGAACAACAAAACGCTCCTATACAGAACAGCATCTCTGGCAGGTGAGCACAAGGCAACCTCCAGTGCTGCCACATGACAAAGGGCTCAGATACCAGCCAGGTTGGCCATGGTGAGTGTGGTCTTCAGTGAGAATAAGCTTCTGAAGAGAGTGCAGGCTGATGTAGCTGCTTACGGTTCTGGGGCCCAACTGTCTATCTGGCACCGCAGGTGAATGCATGAAGAGAAAATACCAGGACTGCATATTTGAATAAAAAGCCAGATTAGTCTGTGGTTGTTCCAGAAAAGAGTATCAGAGATCTCGCTCGTGCTGTGCTGATAGGCAAAGCAGCAAGTTCTTCAGATGATGGCAGGAAGCGAGGTTGGGAAAGGAGCTTGAGGAACAGGAAATTTTCACTCATGAGCAGAAATTTAATGCACTCAACGCTACTGAAACCTGCTACAATGATTTACATGATCAGAAGTCTCTGCGTAGGAGGGGTGGCAGAGAATGAAGAGGAGGGCATTGTATACTTACAATACATGCCATTATATTTTTTTCTTTAGAATTACAGATCTTTTAGCAGTCAGTTCTTGAAGAAATACAGATTTACCTTCTCACCAAGGACTGGAAAGCAATTACAACACATCACACCTGAGCCAGCACAGGACTGCAGAAACTCAGCTTTAAATATATGTTCACAATGGAGAAAAAGAAATAATGCGTTCTAAAGGATTTGCATTTGTGAGTTGCATGCTAGAAGGCTCATGGAAGCAGCAGTAAAATACCACATGCCTTTCTAAACACTATAGTTGATAACTTTTAAATGCAGAAGATAATTCATTGCAGGCAACAAAAGGTCGAACAGTTGTTGGCAGCCCAGTGAGGCAGCCCAGCCTGGCAGCCATCCCCATGGATCAACGCTCAGTACTGCTAAATGGCTATTTTTCACATCCCAGGAGATGGGACAGAACTGCCAAAAATGACTTTGAAAATTACAGTGAAAATATAAGAGTTCTTTAAGGGGAGTTCACTGAATGTCTATAAAGTCCAAATTTCGTAGTTAGGAAAATGAGCAACTCTCTTAAAAATCCCCTTTGCTTAATGAAGGCTCAGAGTGGAAATAGAATATATAATAAAGAGTGGTCAAAACAAATGAAAAATTACAATATGTAGGAAACCGATCAGGGAAACTAAAGAAGGGGAAAGAAGGGGAAAATGCATGGCTGGAGATGCAAAACCTACTATTGGGAGCCAAAAAAATTCTAGCAATAGGTCTGGTTTTAAGGAGCAATAGGACGATTTTTAAGCAGATGGTGTAGGACTGCTCATGATGATGCAGAAAAAGCAAGCCTAGTCAATAGACACTTATTTTGTGTTTGGGGGAAAAAGACAAGTAAAGAACTTAACCAGGAGAGATGAAGCTTTCCTAAACCATTAGTATCCTCAACTACATCTAAGGCAGCCAAATAAACAACCAGCACAGATAACGTGTACCCAAAGCTGGGGAGAGTTTTCTGTGCTCTGCTGCTTGTTTTGAGCAAACTTTGGTCTGCCATCTCCAGATGGCAAATGGCTCCTTCACAGCAATATTCACACCCAGCAATGAAGATGACCTAGTTAACTACTAAGCGGTCAGCATGATAGAAGACCCAGAAGCCAGGGCTCATCTGGAATTAAATTAAGAAATAATTAAAGGATGTAAGTTATAATTAAAGTCAGTCAGTGTGTCTTTGTGGAAGAGATCTTGTCAAATGAGCCCAATGTCACTCTTAGTGAATACAGACTGAGCTGAAAAAGGCACCATGTACGTTACGGCTGTGCAGGCAGAGAGCTAAGTGCTTCCTGACATTCTGATTTTAGAAGACAGTACTATACAGTATCAATAAAGCAAGTTAAATAGATTAAGAGCCAGATGACAGATCTCAAACAGAAGGTGTCAATGGGGAATCGTTAGCAAGGTTCCATGGGGAGCATGCTAGTCGATATTTTCATCGATGATCGAGAAGAAAATACAAAATCCTTGCTCAAAAAAATTAGCAGATGACAGGAAGATTGATGTAATGGTAAATATTGATGAGGAGAGAGTGAAATGTGGGTTGCTTGGTAATGCTGAGCCCATTCAAACACTGTATATATTAATGCAGCCCTGTGCAGAATGACACACCTACAGAGAGGGATTTCGGCTGTATTTATGAACAGGGAGTGTATCCCAGACAAGAGAGAGCCTCCAGAAAGGCTCAAGGGTCACCACGGGTGACCAACCCAACACAAGGCTCTAATGTGATGCTGTGATGAAAAGAGCTGATGCAGTTCTTGGGGGAGAGAGTTACGCTTATTGCACTGCTGAGACTGACACAGAAACACTCCTGCAATTAAGGTGCCCACATATAAAAGGGGACACTAAAAAAGCAGAGAGGCTGGAGAGATGAGTCACAAAATTGATCTGAGAGCTGGAAAAAATATCATGCTGCAGAAGATTTCAGCTATATTGAGTTTATTGACAAAACTCTGTCACACCCCCTCCAAAACCAGAACAGTGCCGACCGCTCTTATCCAGCAAGACACAGAGAACCGGGGACTGAGAGCTGAATCCAACCAAGTTCAAATGAATTTTGGGTCAGAATAAGATAGCTCTCAGAGATGCTCAGAAAATTAGACACCTCTTGGAGGACAACCACAGTCTCTTCAGATTGCTAAGGAGCGTGTGGGCAGCACTTGCATCCCTACAGCACACGGGGGGGCAAACAGCGTGACCTAATAGACCCTTTTGTACCTATATCCCACACAAGTGCATCCCAGCAGGTCCGAGGCTAATCCCTGTCATGCACCGCAGGGAAGACGGGTAGCTCGGGAGACAGCACCGGCCTTGGAGCAATGAGGAGCTGACAAGGCACTGAGCAGGAAAGATGAGTGTTAGCTCCTCAAAGGCAAGGTTCAGAGCTCGAAGCCCGGTTAGCTGTGAGGAGTCTCCATCAAGTCTCACACCAGGAGCAAAATATGCGGGAAAGGATCTCTCACTGCTCTTGGAGAAACGCCAGCAGAGCGTTGTTGGCCAAGCAGCTTGGGAAACACCTCGTCCCACTTCTCCCTCTTGGTACCCAGCTGTGGGACCGATGGCTGCTGTGGGTGGGAGCGTTACCTCCCATGCCAAAAGCATCTCTGTGTTGACTCACTGCAGAAAACAGTTTGCTCTCTTTGCTTAGGGGAGAACACAGCCTTGGTTATTTTGTTAAAAAATGCCCGCCTTCCTACGCTCGATTCCCTTTTCATGATTAATGCAGAACGTAGCAAATGCGGAAGGGCTGCAGCTGGTGCATAGGTGGCTTCTGTGCCAGTCTCAGCTCTGAGCTGGCAGCATCATCCTCCCATCCCATGAGAGGGGAAGGTATCCCTGGGTTCAGACCAGGGGGGCAGGCAGATGCCATCTCAGTGTCTCCACCAAAAGACCGGCCCCACAACTGGGCATCAAATGGCCATGCCCCACTCAGCTCCCTGGTTTCAGAGGAAGCAGCAAGGAGAGGTACCCCATGGTGAATGGGGCATTCTCCCACCTGGAGGCACCACAAAGGGACATGAGCTGAGAACCAGTCCCAACCCCAGTGGTGGGGGCTCCATGGGGACAGAAGCCCGCCCAGCGCTACCAGGAAAGTGTCTGGTTTGCAGGAACATGCACACTTCGGTTAGGACAAAGGGAAGCACAACAGAAAGACACCAAGTCCTTGTGTGGCAGTGCTGGAGACAGAATCAGGGTCAGGCAGATTTTTAATTGGACTGGAACTGGAATTACAGGGGGGGAAAAACCCAACCCTGCTTTGGTTTAAAGAAAGGGGCTGGGGGGATAAGAGAAAAAGCCCTTCAAGTTTCTATGACAACTGGCACAGTAAGAGCCTACATCACAACTTCACTTAACACATTAAAAGCTGCACAGAAACAATGAAAACCAAAACTTTGTTCTACCATCAGGTCTGAGAGGGCTGTTCCCAACCAGAGAGCAAGCAAGGGGGTGATCCAGTGGTACCCCTGCCTGGGCGGGCACCCACAGCAGGGCAGCATTGGTTCAACCGGCCCAAACAACTCCTAATCCTGTTCCCTGGTCTTGAGGGACTGATGAAACCAAGTAGTTCCTTGCCCTGACCTCCCTCGGGCCAAGATAACTTAACTCTGAGTATCAAGGGTTCTGGTGCCATCCAGGGCATCTCTGTCCTCATAAATCTGGGTGTAGAGCACCCTGCTATGGTTCTGCAGCCCCAGCAGGCGTAGGGGCCCAGGGTGAGCAATAAGAGTTGTATAAAAAATAAAATTAATAAAAATGAAAATTAATAAAAGTTGTATTCATTCATACTTTAAAAAACAGTGGTCTTCAGCAGGACCTATCAGGCACATAACCGGTGTTGCTCCCCCGGGCTGCCTGGAGAGGGGGGCAGCAGCAGGACAGCCAGACACAGGGCCCCACTCACTTCACTGGGCGCAGATTGGCACCAACCTTCCCAGCTTCAAAAGCAAATAGTGCTATTAGCCTGGGCAGATAGCCCAGACGCCACAGGGTGAATCAGCAAGGCTATGGCCTCCTCGATCTCTGAGCTTCCAACTGATCTCTGACAGCACCGCACCCCATCAGGGATGTGTCACATTCCCTCTACAGCCACAGAGCAAAGAGGAGACCACAGCCGCCACTCCCTGCACAGAGCAAATATTCTTGGGGGGACAAAACCATTCCCAAGAGGCTGGAGACATAGACTGTCTTCCTGCTCCATGGCAAGGCTCTGAAGTGGCACCCCTGCACCCCTCAGGGAGCTGAAGGGACTGCACAGTCCCTGCCTGGCACACCACTGCACCCACTGTCCTCCAAACTGCATCAGGGCAAAGAGCAGCACCAGCCTCCCCCAGGGCAGAAACCCCTCCCCAGAGCAGCCAAGTCTCCAGAAGCCTTTCTGGGCTCAGGGCATTACTGGAAGGGACTGGCTCACCTTAGCTTAAAAGATCAGCCCACCACAGGGCAGAGGACATTTTTTGAAGGCCAGAAGGAAAGCTGCAGAGCTGGCCAGAGGCTGGAGTACCAGCTGGTCTCCTGCACCTGCTGCAAATATCCAAGGCACCTCTCTGCCGCGCCATGAGCTACCTCCCACCACTCATAGCCATTTCTGCTAACTCTCTGCTCCCCATCTCCTCTGCGCTGGCTCTGCTCTCTATCCCCGGATTGGCATTTGTTGAACCATGACATTTCTCCAAAGTACCTTTTAGGATTCTCTTCCTTTCCCAGCACTCAGAGAGGCTTTAGGCCCTTCCATCTGCCTGGAAGTCGGGCTCTAAATCCACTGGCCAAACCCCAGGGGAAATATTTTTTAAACTTGCTGCTGAGTTTCGATGTCTCAGGCACCGCTGCTAGAATACCCTGACCAGCATCATAACCTTTACTTAATTATATTGTGTGTGGAGGAGTTAACTCCCCAACTCTTCAGAAAAGTGGCTTAGCCAGGATTTGGGGTTGGAAGCTAGAAGTCCATCCACACTTGTGGTCACTTTTGGAGGGTTCCACTCCCCTTCAGCTGCCAAACTGCACTCATCCAAGGGGCACCCACCCCACAGACCCCTCACTGCTCTGCCATCCCACTGCCACCAGAGACAGTGCTTCATCCTATCCTATAACCAAAGCCAGAAGCAGCATTCTTTAACCCTGTGAAGATGGTTTGGGGGCAGTTTCTTGCAGCATTGAGTGTCCCATGGATTCAGAACAGAAAGAGGGCCTTGGCATTGCTTCTCCTACCCCACTGCTCTCCTTGCATCATCCTCACTGTGTCTTACTCCCCCCTTTCCCTGTGCATTCTCCTCCCACTCCTTGGCACTGTGCAGGTGAAGTTGAGCTCCTTGAAGAACATCCCAGCTGAATGACTCTCAGCCACTGCAGAAGAAGTCAGATGGAGCATATATGTGTGTCATTATCATCATTACTGTAACAATAATGTCTGAGTTAAGGAGGCAATAAAATGAACACCCAGTTTAGGAACACATCTAACTTATTATGATAGCCCTTAATGCTTCCAAGATGTAAATACTGATTTCTACATCCTTAAAAACACCACAGTTTTACAAGATAATGATTCAGCAACAAAACGCTCACTTTCATCTAAGTGCTGGCACAGAAAGGTTTTAGTCGAAGAGATGAAATGTTCTGCTTTAAGAGCAGGGTGACAACGAATTAGCTGCAGAGACATCTTGGCGTAATGAAGACTGCAAGGCAAAACAAACATGAGCTGCTGCTTTATGTAAGGTGGTTTCAAAGGTTCCTTATGTGTTTACATGTCTGAGGCTTAAGCACAGAAGGCGGGCGGCAGTCTTTAATCTGAAATGGAGACAGAGCCATGAGGTGCCTGTATAAAAGGACTGTGGGATTCTGCTGAAGCAAGAATGGGCTCTGAGACATCAGGTCTCTTCAGCATGGTCACATTATCCCAAGGGAATAAACAGGCGGATCAATGGAGAGCATTTTGTGTTGCTACAGCAGTGTCTCTCTTGACACCTCTAAAGCGCCTGGCAAATATTAACTGCTCCCAAGTGACGACTCTCTTGACAGATGAGCACTGCTCTCAGCAGAGGACATAGCACAGGGAGGGAGTGCAAGCAGCTCCTGCAGCAAGCCAGTGACACTTTAATTAAACCCAGGTATTTCAGTCTACATTTGCTAGGGGTTTTATGATTGTTATTAACTACCAAAATTCCTTTCTGGGTGCGAAGAAACTGAGTTCCAGTCAGTGCCTGACACTGAAGAGCAAATATATGCCAGGGAGAATTAGCAAACACACCAGCCTTTCTCAGTTCCTGTCAAGACACTTCCAACCAGCCTTGCCAGGAGAGTTATTAAGCAAAAATCGCCTGTCCTAGGAAAGCCTATTCCTGTCTCTGAGCATGATGTCCCTGGGTCTTTAGCCAGCAGGTCCTTGCTCAGGAAACTGCCTTGACAAAGCAGTCAAGGGCCCTCTGTCAAATTTGGAAGCACCTCTGGAAACCCAGATATTCTAACAACATTACAGCTGTATAAGCATCTTCCAAAATCAGGATGACAAAGGAGCAACAGCTCAGGCGCTGGACTCAGCCCACGAGGTGCTTCTTCCCTCGTCCCTACAAATGCTGGCCAGATCCCTGATGGAGCAGGGCTGCAGATGGGGTTGCAATGGGGAAAAGTATGTGCCCAACCTGTATGAGATGAGCATTACTAGGTCAGGATATATCATCTGACATTTGAACAAGCTGCCTTGGAAGCACCTGTTTGCATGGGATGGCTGGAGCAGTCAGTGTAAGTGAGGAAACCTGTGCAGATGTTTGCTCTCTGCTGGACTTGTGGCCATTCCCAATATGCCAGGCTCTTCCCTCAGATATTTCAGCTGTCTTTGTGTCCCTGTTCTTTCTAAGCTGGTCTCTAGCCCATTCCATTATCAAGTGATATAACTTTTTTTAAGATTAATGCTTCAGCCTTTTTGACTCAGGCTGCATCCTTCCATTTAACATGGAAAGAGAACAGCACCTCCCAGACACAAAAAGCCAGGAGTCACAACTCCTGACATGGGCCAGCTGTTGCAGGAACATCCATGAGCACTCTCACTGAAACCCTCAGAAGTAAAGTGCCTCCCCCAGAGCAGGCAGCAACATCATTTCAGCTCTGGTGGCTCCATCCTGGGCACCTCCGACTTCCTGCAATGGAGGCCCACCTTCACTACACTTCCCTGTGTGCTTGACTCACTACAATTGGGGCAACCCAGCAGGAGATCTGTAACTTAAAACCTCTTGGAGAGACTGGGCAGAGGGGAAGAGGGTAAAGGCCATCAAAGGTTGGTGGGTGAGGGTAGACCTCTCCATACCCTTGATGAGCACTGGACTACTCCAGGCACTTAGGAAACACTCTACTGCTGGCTGAGATAGACCAATAGTAACTATAGGGTGAGGGAACATAGTAACAGCATTTCCATTTCTGAAGGGAAGACACGACAAAGGAAGGAACCTCTTAGAGTAACAGAAGGAAACTCAGATGTAACCTGAAACTCGGGAGTAGAGGAGGATATCTGATCAGAGAAAGCTTCTGAACATGACAGGAGTGGAGCAAGATTCACTCCCAGGACAAGCGGTGATAAAACCCTTTGCTCAGATTTCTGGCATGTGTCTCTTTCTTTTTTTTTCTATAACCTACATCTGCTGTGAGAGCCCCAAACCACCGACCCAAGAGCAGGACTTCTGACCCTGCTCCCACAGTGCAGAGGGTTTGGTTGGCAGGATGACCTGCTGCCTCTGAAGTGCAGAAAAGGAAAAGCAGAGGCACAGTCATGTTTGCTCTGGCATGTGGGGGCTGTAGGGCCAGCCATCTGCTGCCAGACTTCTCCCAGATCACCAGCCTTGAACCATCATGGCTCAGCTCAGCTCTGGAACCAGCTGCTACCCGTGCTTTGGCTGCTCACTGCTGCCTTGACCAGGGCTCACAGAACATGTCTCTGGAGCTGCTGCAGAAGTGCTGACTTCTCCTGAGCCCTCAGCAGGTTCATCAGACCTCTGGCAGCTGTCAGCGATACTTCTCTGCTGAGAAAGGCCAGGTGCAGTCCTGCCAGAGGCTGAGGGCCTCTGTAAAGCACCTGGCCCAGCCTTGCAGACAGGCTATGGCAGCGAAAGCAGGACTGACTGCAACAGCCACAGTGCCCGCATCAGCCAGTGGGTCAAAAAGCCAGATCGGATGGGGGAAGTGGTACCTGGGCAACGTCACAGCCACAAACTCTACCAGTCACAACCCCAGAGCAGCCACTGAGGGATGTAAATAGGATGGGCATTAACCTAAGTTGCACTATTATGATTAGCCAAGTCACAGCTGATATCACAAGTTGTTTGGCCAAACCATGGAGGTCCCGTAGCCTCATGGCACAGAGGAACAAGACAGCACTGACAAGACACCCTGTATCTACGACACCTTTTTCACCAGCAACCACCACTCTGACCCAATAGGTCTGCAACTTCAGTGAGATGGGCAGCCCACGTTCTCCCACTTAAGGTTTTTCAGATGAGATGAGCTATACAAGTAGCACTATAATTGTTGCTGCCTAACACCAAAACCACCCTTCAGGAAAACCAAAGAGTAAGAGCTCTTGGTGTATTTCTTCCAAATCTCTTACTTAGAGTCTCACAAAAGCTTCAGATGGAATACGGACACTAGAGATGCTTCAATCTTTTGTAAGTCTGCTTGTCAAAACACACATTCTACATAAGCACACAGTGCACTATGATAAGGAGCACCGAAATCTTGGTTGACCGTTGGTAGAGGTCACAAAAGCATGATTATAAGTCCTTTGCCAAATGTGTGTTCATTTTGTTGTTGCATCCACGATGACTCCATAACCTCCTGGGATATCCCTCTGATCTCCCAGAAAGCCATGCGGGATTAAACAGCCTGGGAAATGGCTCTGGCTGTATTTTCAAGTCTTCAGCTGCCAAGTGTCTTGGAAAGCTGATGATCAGCACTGCCTTGGGGTGAGCAGGCAGAGGAGTTCCCTGAAATCAGGCTTTTCAGTACAGACCTAGGCGATGAGCATTGAGTTTTAAAAACTTTTGGTGGCATAAAGGAAGAGGAACCAGAAGATAACTAAAGTACACGCACACACCCGACACTTGCACTCTCCGCCACAGAGAGTGAGCAGGCAGCTCCGTGAGGCGCTCAGTGACACAGCCTGCCATCCCCGGGACACCTTGGACATGCCTCCTCTGATGCTAAGAGCAACTTGGACTAGGATGCTGCCTTGGTGCTCACTGCCTGCTCAGAAACCTCTGGGAAGCAGCTCTGCAGGAAAGTTTTGGAAAGCAGCAAAAAATAGGAAGTGCAGAAGCACAGTGAGTTTTGGAGGAGAAATTTCCTCAACTCAGTTCCTTCTGAATTTTCCAAAACCACACTTCTCTGACAATCCTGCATGTCACAGCACTGTTCCACAACTTCAAAACCACCTATGGTGTTTTTTCCAGAGGAATAAAGGTGTTAACATAAAGATGTTCACTTCCCTAAACAAAGCAGGAGCAAGGCAAGGTCCCACAAGCAACATGCTCAGCAGCACAATACACAGCTGCTTAGTGGTCAGGGCCAGAACCGAACCTCTCAGCATGGATTTTCTTACGAGTTAGCCATTAACCAAGAAATGACACTGTCAGACACATCCTTGCAGCAGAGACAATCCTCCTGCCTCAAAGGTGCCATGCTGCGGCAAGGCTCTCCAAATGCTGGGTGCAACAACATAACCAGCCTGCGAGTGCAAGTTCTGCTTGCATTTTAATATGGGTCTAGAGGTTGACAGCTGTAAGTGTTCTGCTCTTGCTCACTCGCCTGTGGACTGTCGCAGCCAGTTCAGAGCCATGGCCAAGGGCACGCACTAAGTAACCAACTGCTTATGTTAGTAGGGTGATTTGCAGATCCTTTGTTCATGTTCATGAATATAGTGGCTCTAGAGAGCCTCTCCCTTTCCTTTCACCCCTGTGGCTCACCGCGTTTTACAAAACACAACGGATGGAAGATGACAGGCATCAACGTCAAAGCACGGGCTGAGGAAGATGTGCTTCAAGATCAGCTCGTTGCAACACAGAACTAAAGCCTTCAATTCCCCAAAGCAGCTCAGCTGTGCAAGCCTGGAGCAGAAGGAGCCAGAGGTGGGAAAGGTCATCCCTGCATCCCCCACTCCTGGCCACCAGGTCCCCGCTCTGTCCCTCAGGCTCAGTCAAGCTGTCATGATTCTTTCTGACCCGATTTAATGATTTGCATATGCCCTGAAGCCAAAATGATTGACAGCCCTGCCACTGTTATCCTCACTTGTGTAATTGCAGCAGCTATTCTTGTACATTGAAATGTCTAATCTTAGCAAGCCACAGAGCTGCTCGATAATATGGACCAACTGGGAATTTCCATGCAATTACTCACCACAGCTACTGGCACTTACTTTGGCTGGTAAAAGTCCTTCTTGTCCGCTGACCCCAGGCTCTGCAAGACACAAAAGACAGATGTATTTCTTTAACACTTCGCCAAGCAAGTATCATTGATGAAGATGTGTGGCGAGCAGGAAAAGGCATGCACCTATACTTTTTGCTGCCCGGTGGGTATTTGTGGGCTGGCTGGACAGGGCAGACAGCTAGGATCTTCAGCCACTGGACACACTGTAGGCAGAGACCACAGCAGCCAAGGATGTAAAAATAAAGTCAAAGCAGAGGTGTGGGAATGCATTAAGTCTGAACCCAACGTATTCAAGCATGTCTGTCTCTCCCAACACTTGCAGAAGCATGGCACCTTGTGTCAGGAGGTGACTTGTGTCCTCTCAAGCCTGCCCAGCTGTAAAGTGGACAAAGTGCAGGGTAGGCAGATGGACTGAGCCACCACTGCCTGCAGAGACCCTCCAGCAGGGCAGGGGACTGAGCCCAGGGCCCACAGTCACTCCCTGGGGGCAGGACCATGAAATTCCTCTGCCAAGAAGAACGGCATCAGATTCCCAAGGACATGCAAGCTTTCGGAGCAGAGACAGCCTGATGCACACTCAGGTTCCCATGCTCTGCCAACTCCACTGACAGCACAGTCTGCTAAAAGCCTGGGAGCATGCTAACACAGGCTGCTGGAGTGCTGGGGTCCCCTGGGAGACCCCAGCCAGGCTGAGCCTCCTCACAGGGAGCCTTGGGGCCACAGGCATCCCACAGAACTTGCTTCAGGTGCAAGGCAGGGCATGGGCATGACACGCACAGAGCACATGTGCACTGCCGTGCCTTGCCCTGCTGTCTGATGGGGCTATATACACCCACATATGCCCAAGACTCTCCCCCGTCAGCCCTTGTCTCATAGGAAGCCGTGGCAGAGGCTGGCCCCCTGCCCTGCTCGTGGCACGCTCTTGCTGAGTGCGGCAGGGCCCCCACCACGGAGGGACATGGAGGGGCAGGCTGTGCCCGACATAGCATGCTGCTCACGGAGAGCAGCGCCGGGGCAGACAGACAGACAGATCCACCAAACCTGGGTGTCAGCAAAGCCGCCGCACTGCCAGAGCCCTCTCCTCCTTCTCCTCCTCCTGGGGATGGTCCTTGCCCTTGTACCTTTCCAGGATGGGGGACAGTGGGCAGCGGCGTGGGGTGGCCCCACCATCCGCCCCGTCCCTGTCCCGGTGCAGGCAGCAGACGTGTGCCGGCGTGCACCAACACTTGCGGGAAGCACACTGGGGCTCTGGGGCTGCTGTTGTAGTTTTGCTCCGTGGTTGCCAGGCAATGGCGAGCACAAACGCCAAAGCAGCAGGAGCAGCGGGGCCGAATGCTAATCAGGGGCGCAGGAGCTCTGCTGGCACTCTCCACTGGTGCTCCCCCTCACCGGTCAAAGCTGCCGGGTGCTCCTACCCTGGGACTGAAAATCAAGCGGGGAGAGGAGGGACCCAGCTTTTAAGCAGGCAGGGATCCACTGTCACCGAAACTTCTCCCGAAAAGGTTCCTCTGGCCAAGCCAGCAAGATGGGGCCGTTGTTTGGCGGTGGCTGAAACTAAACCTGCAGGGTGGGATACATGGGTCTGGATGTGTGTCACCCTCCTGCACATCTCCCGGGCACACACTTGAGCTCTGCCTTGGGGTAGAGCTGGGAGCACACAAGGAGCAGCCCTTTGGGGTGGGAAGATCTCATCTGCCCGCATGCCGATTCCCATGTTGGTGTGCAAAGCTCTGAGCGATCCCCACCAGCCAGAGATGGCAGCACCCTATGGCTCTACCCGCTGCTTCCCCTCCTCTGACACGACAGCAGCAAGAAGCTACAGAAAAGCCCCACGGGCTCAGTGGCCAGACACCAGAATGGGGTAACCCAACGTTGGCACAGAGAGGTGGTGGAGTCTCCAGCCTTCCAAAAGACGTTCAAAACCCAACTGGACATGGCCCTGGGTGTCCAGGAGAACCCAGTGTAGATGACCCTGCTTTGAGCAGGGGGTTGGACTGGGTGATCTCCAGGAGATCCCCAGATCTCCTCAACCACTCTGTACATTCCTGAAATAGCAAAGAAATGAGCACAGCTAACTGCACAGAGCAAGTGCCCTGAGTGGTGGGACCTGTCCTCCAAGCTCATAGCACATGCTGGAATACTCCATTCCCTCCGGCACAGCATTCCCATAAGTATTTCCTTACTTCTTTAAACTTGACACCTAAAACCCAGGGTGCTGGTTCCCAAACTATAGATTGGTTGCAATAAGGTTCACAAGTCATGACAAATTCAGTTCCTTCTGCTACCCACGCTAGCAGGGATCACACAGATCTGCTGATATTTAAGGAGAAGCCACTAGCAAACAGCTTTCTCAACACTATTGAAACAATACAGAGGAAACCTGCATGCTCCACAGTCAGATCCCCCACCCAGACTCAGCTGAGGTCCATGGGAAAAAGTTCCCATCAACCCCATAGCCAGCTCCAGACAGTACCTGACCTTTCTGATAACTGATAGCAGCAGGAAATGATGCTGACATTTTTCTACATTTCTAAAATGCCGGGGGGGCTATTACTATCATCAATATTCCCAGCACAGGAGACGACAAAATCTGCAGCAGCCTTTTCACAGAGTCATGGGTATCACAAACATTAACCTCCACTTGTCTTTGCTAGGATGGAAGCGACGATCTCTGAAATCAATCCCTAATAAGGGAAAACCATGTGGAAACTTGGAGAAAAGAAAGGTTATCACCTTCCAGTTCAGCTCTTGCAGAACAGGAGGTGGAGAAGCTCCAGCAAAGCCACGTGCTCTGTGCCCACACCGTGCCATGGCTGCAGGTGCCCACGGGACCCACAGACTGCCCACCCTGCCACACACTCTGCGGGTCACCAGCCCGGGTGTGCCACAAGCCGCTGGTAGGATGAGCTACACAAGCATGTTAAGAGAAGGGTTTACTGTGAGTTTATCAAGCAATTATTTTTTAAGAGTCACAGAAAACTAAGGAGGTTTTCTGAAGATATCTGGAATAAAACAATGAGATACTAACTTCACAGAGAGAAAAAAAAATGTGGAGTGATTGCAGCAATGATTAGCCAAAATAGCTGATTTTAAAGCTGATTAAGAAATAGCAAATGAGGAGGAAAAGCAGAATTCCAGCAATGTGTTCAGGGAATTGGGCCTGGAGCAAGGCCAGGAGCCACGGATCAGCTCCTGGCTCTACCATCACTCCAATGGCCTTCAGACATTTCTTCCCTCTCCATGCCTCAGTTTCCCCATACTGCCTCTGCGCAGCCCTTTGCCTCCTTCCCAGATAAGAAAGGGACCATGCCCAGTGGTCAGGTGAAGTCTCACAGGTCCACCCCACGACACTGCATTTCTTTCTCCCAAGCACACACAAAACCAAGGTGGCTGTGGATCCAGAGGGCTCCAGGAGAGTGGCAGGAAAGTAACTTGGCCACAAGAATCACTAGTGAATGGAGGAGACCTTGCTGGATGCTGGAAGACGTGATGCCTGTGCAGGAGAAGGTGGTCAGGGCCAGCAGCAAGACCTAAGGCAAAGACAAGTTTTTGACTCTCTGTAAGCAAGATCCTCATGAAAAAGTGGAAGAAGTGAGTGCAGGCACACATGGTGTCACAACAGGAGCCATAGACAGGGACCACCCACCAAGGTGGTTAATAAACCAGGTAAAGGATAAACCAAAGACACCGTGAAAACTGCAAGTAAATCAGTGCAGAGCCATCAGCAGGAGGAAGGAGGCGAGAAGTCAGCGATTCCCTGAGACCACAGGGCACCTTGACACTGGCCTGACTATGTGCAGCAGTTCACCATAAGATGTTGCTGTAGTAAAAATAAAATGCCCAAGGCATTTTTCCAAGGGCAGGGACATCAGAACAACCTGATACAACCAGCCAGGAGCACTGAGAGAGCTCAGAGCAGCACCTGGAAAGATCCTCCCAAGCAGGGGAGCTGGCCTTCACCGATGGCTTGGAGATAGGAATGAGAAAGCACTTCGGGAACTGGTGATGGGAGGCTGCAGGCAGGACCGAGCATGGGTGCTGCCTGATGTAACATGGTGCATGAAGGGGAAGCAGCTGAAGCATCTTGCCTGAGGCAGCAGCGTGGGCTGCGACAGTGCCACGAGCCTCTGTCCCACTGCACCAGGTACCATGGTCTCAGCCAGCACCCGCAAGAGGGGAAGATTATGGAAAAGTGGTCAAGCGAAGGATGGGACATAAGGAAGCTGAGTGAGGGAAAGGGAACACACAGCCTGACTCTTAGATAAAATGTCCTGGCACTGAGCTTGAACAGAGTTTGAACCAACTCCAGTGGGAGGGATAGAGCAGTGTTTCTGAGGGGTTTGAAAAAGCCGACTAGATAAACCATTGAGGCTGGCACAGAGGGGACTGTTCTGGCCTTACAGGGAGGTGGGACTGGCTTTTCTTCTCTTGCCTGTGCCCGGGGACTGAAAGAGCCAGAGAGCTCCCAAAAATGCGTAAAAGGTGACCTGGTATTTTCTGGGAGGAAAGATCAATTTCCCCTGAACTGATATGGGATCTGGAGGCTTTTAACTATGCAGGTATACAATAAAAATCAAATGCCAGCCTGAATGCGTGCACTGTTGTTGGTTGATCTACAGGCTTCCAGGAGAGTTGTCTGCTGGTGGCTCCTGTGCATCAAGGTATAGCTGGGGTCTCCAGAGAGGCATGGCTGCAGTGGCATAGCTCGGGTCCCAGAATAAATCTGGTAGCCCCACAGTCTCCCAGAGACCTGCGGCTGCTCAGGATGCTGGGGGAGACCCTGGTCATCCCGGGAGGGAGTGGAGCATCCCCCAGTTCAAAGAGTCCCCTGCAAAGCTCAAGCCCCCCCGCAGTGTGAGTCACCTCCCAGCCCGACCTGCTGCGCTGCTTCTCACTTGCTCATTTCATTGATGACTCAGGGTTTAGGAAGCACATTTTAAATCCCTTAATGAAATAATGGAGAGAGTCACTTTTATCAGCCTATATTTTTAAAGCAAATACTTCAAGTGAGTCTTGTGCCCATTTCCACCCTTTCCTCCCAAGACATGGAGACAAGCGACCATGGGGACCAGCAGCATGGGGGCATCTGGAGGGGCAGGAGCAGACCCTGACACCCTCGCACGTGGCACCAGGCAAGGCAGCTACCAAAAAGCTGCCAGGCTACATCCTCCACCCCTCCAGTGTTCATGCTCCTGCTGCCACTAGGGCCAGGAGAGGAAGGTGGGACACCAGGATGCTGTCCCAGATGACATTCTCAGAGTGTGACAGTGCCTGCAAGGCCTCACTACCCCGAGTGTGTGCATTCTGAGCACCTTCTGAGCGCCTGCCCTTTTGGATGCAGCCGGGGACTGTCTTTAATCTCTTTCCTCTGCAGAAGAAACAACCACCCGAGCAGAGGCAGCAGCAGGAGGGGACGCTGACGCCAAGCCCACAGCTCCTGTGTGCCAGGATGCAGCCTGCCAAGAAGCAGGGATTGCCTGCCAATATGATTAAGAAATTGTTGTCTTGAGGTCATTGCCACTTCTATCCTCTGCTTCTCCCCATACAAGAATACCTGAGCCAGGTTTGCACTGCCCTTGTTTTGATAAAAGGACCTCTCCGTGCGATGCTCAGAGCTCTTCTGCTCTTGCAGAAAAGTGCAACATCAACGCTGAAAGCACAGCATCGCAGGAACACCTTAGAAATGCCATAAGGGAAAGGCAGGGCAACAGGACACCAACTTCCCCAGTACTTTTACACTGAAACAAGATGAACTGAGAGGCCAAAGTGGATTTATTAGCTATAAGAACCTATGCCCAGGTTCTCAGAAAGCACCTTTGCAGGGGTGTGAAAATGCAGCCTCCCAAACTAGTAGAGCAAAATGCAGCTGCATCTGGGCCATTCACAGGGCTTGCACACTGGCATCAAAACCAGTGGACCGGTGGCATTCCCAGTGCTGCCCTTCCCAACCCTCCTCACCAGGGCAGGGCAATCACTGGGACATGCACACAACAACCCAGCTCCCTTTGGTGCTACAAAACAGGCTTCTTTCACATACTATATTTTGTACAAAATGTCAAGACATTTGTGGGCTTGTCTCTTTATTTAAAACACAAACTATGATTTTCACAAAGTTTTTGCAAACCTGTGAGAATCTCAGCCAACATGAGTGCCTGAAATTATTCTCTTAATTTCACATTTCAGGCACTATGTAAACTATTTTGCAAGTTATTTAAATCATATATTTAAAAAGTCCAAGTTACACAACATATATAAGCTACCAGGCAGGCTTCCCTAGGACAGCTCATCTCCAGAGCCAGCCTTGCTGGTCCATGATAAGAATTAGCACAACATATTGCAGACATTTGAAAAGATGACACTGATTTAAAGGACCACTCTGAATTCCAAAATTCAGCCAAGCTGGGGAAATAACAGGGTTGGAAACAAGGATGCTCACGAAAGGAAGGCAGAGGTATTGTACTATTTATTTATTCATGCCAGCAGACATCAATCCTGTTGCACTTTTTCCTCTCCTAAATGTTGCCAAGCATAATCTCAGCTCATCTTTTTTAGGCAGTGTCTCTGTGAGAACAAAGTTATTAGCAAGGCTGAAGAAGCATCATGCAATTATTTAGAAACTACACCAAAATAATCCCCAAAGACAAGTGGCTGCTTGCAGGTGGCAGCTTTCTAAGTCATTCCAATAAAATCTGGCTCAGTAACTCCCAGCGTAATCAATGCCCACACAAACAAAAGAGATAAAAACCGAGGGATGAGTTATTTTTCCATGCTAGAAGAGCATTCTGCAAAACAAAATTGTGGGCCATTGCCGACAACAGTTACGCTGCAAACCTGCCATCCATGCCTGGTCATCTGCCGGGACCTCAGCGCCTGCCCCAGCAGCCGCAGCATCCCCAGGCCAGGTTCCCAAGCTGGGCTGGGCAGATTCCAGGGGCTTTGGGCACGGGAGTAGGTGCTTGGCCCCCAGGGCAGGACAGAGTGGAGGAGACTGAGGCTGCCCAGCCCATCTTCCCTCCATCCCGGCTTCTCACCCCTGGATCCTGGCAGCTCATGCTTACAGGCGCAGCCGTTCATCGAGCTCCACGTATCTGCAACATGCTGCAATTATGAGTAATTGGGAGCCGATGCCTGACTGTTGGAAGGGGAATAAAATTCAGAGCCTGGGATGTGAGAGAGTTGTCTGGAAGGAAGAGGAAAGAGATGTCACCCCCCCACCCCAGCTAGCAGCATCCCTCTGAGCAAGGGGTGACCTACCTGGAGCACCCCGAGGCTTGGCATGCCATGCACTCCTGTCTCCCTCCAGCCCCCTGCCTCTGGCACAGGTTTGGACAAGAAACCAAAGGGCTGTGGGAGTGCTGCCTCCTCCGCTGCAGACACCATCTCCCCTCCGCAGGCTTTAGCACCCATCCTGCCTTACACCATGACCTGTCCCCAGCACTGTACCCCTCTGGGCACTGCCAGGACCCTGGGTTAATACAGCCCTGAGTCTCTCCAGAACATGAATTTGAGGCCAGATGAACCCTCAAATCCTAAAACCTGCATTTCAGGCCAGATGAACGGGATTGCTCAGACAAAAATCACAGTGATAACTCTTGCCTTCCATGCGGCAGGGCTGCAAAGCAGCTCACACCTGGGATGGAGCTCCAGGCCACCCAGCTCAGCACAGCTTTGCACTGCCAAAGGCCAGCTTTGCTGGAGAGCAGATCCCTGCCTGAGTGCTGAAGTACAGGGGTGATTAAGGAACAGAGGCCACAGGGCAGAACAAAATCTGGTGGCAAGGGAAGAGTCAGGTCCAGGCAGCAGACTGCCTGCCCGGATGGAGAGCTGGAAAGGGCTGGCTTGAGGAAAGGAGGGCACATGCAACTGGGAATCAGAAAAGGGCCTCAGTCTCTCCGATAATGGCATTTTGGCAAAACTGAAGCACTGGTGGACCATAGTGGGATGCGAGAGCCGCCAGAATTTCTGCACATGCCAGCCCCAGCCTCTTGCTGTCGTGATCCTGCCTCCTTCTGCCTCAACTACAAAGGCTCCAAGGAGGGGGCGGGTGATTCCCCACAGACCCGACCCAGCCAGGGGAGGATGCCAATGGCTCTAACATGTTCATTCTTCAGTGGCTAGCTCATCCCAGCCCAGCTCTGGAGCAGGAGCCTGAACCAGCTATCACACTTGCCTGCAAACAGCACTGACCCTGTGCATGCACACAGGGCATTGACACTCATCCAAGTTGGGCTTTGAGGCCAATGGAAGTTGAAAAACATGCTGAAAACTAGAGAAATGTGCTTTTAGACCATTTAGGGTGGAAGGAGAAGGGAAACATGGCTATGCACGTGAGGTACACTGAGGTAATCCAGGGAACAGGAATGAAGCCCTGCAGCCACCCCCCAGCAGAGCAGCTCAACCCACACCTGGGAGCTGGAGGGGCTCGTGGTGTCCTCCAAGCATCTCTCCCCACTGGAGACACCATGGACCTACCCAGGAAGAGGTCCCATGTTTCACCAGCTCCCTTGGGCATCCTGACACCACAGTCTTGCTCAGATGCCAGCCCAAACCCACCAGAACACCATGCCAGGATGGCTCCTGCGAGCAGGTGGGCACCTACACTCCACCAGCTCATCTTACCAGAGGCTGAATGCTCTTCTCTGGTTGCTCATCCACCTTCATGCCTGGGATCCAGGAGGGGAAATCTCAGTGTTTTCCTAGGGGCTGAAATGTAAATGTAAACCTGGTTCTTTGGAATACAGGCTTCATCTTTCACCCAAGCTGTATCTGACCCCCAGGAAAGCGATGAGATGGGTTCTTCTGGTGAGCAGCCCCTCCAGAGCATGTCTCAGCAGCTCACCCTGGCCCTGCCGACAGGTTGCAGTCATGAGGGCCGGGCCAAGCCAGAGCAGTGCCAAACTTCCCCACATCATTAAATTCTGCTTCCTCTTCCTCCTCCTTGGAGCCCACCCTTGCAGGTGCATGGCACAGAGGAGCAGAGATCTGGGCACACGTGCACGTTGGGCCAAGGAGGGAGGGAGCCAAACCCCTGTGCTGCAAGCTGCATCAGCACAGCCCCCCCACCCACCAGACGCCCCCCAGCAGTGCTCGGCGACCCCCCTCCTCCCTTGGTCTCCTTCCACTTGGCAATTAAACACACACAACTGGGCTGGCCACAGCACAAACCCTCACAACTAGTTTCGGGTTCCTCATCGGCTGGAGTAATGAGGACAGGCTCTGTCCCTGAGCCTGCCTTCCTACTGGGAGGAAAAGCAAGTCTGCTAATGAGCATCTGCCAACACCCCCCAATAAACAAGTCCATTTGCGCTCATCTTTCATTCCCCTGCCACCGTCTCTTCCTCTGCCTTTCCACCCCCTCTCAGCATCTCCCCCAGCCTTCTCCCACCCCTGCCTTCCCCAGGCCGTGCTCCCCACGCCAATGGGGGCTGCTCACCCACAACTCCTTGCAGCTCACACCACGCTAAGGCAGACCTGAACTTCAAAGCATTGCTTTACCGAGAGCTCATCCAGGAAACTTTGTTTTCTCGACTTCTCTTGTACTTCTACATGCTTGTAAAAATTAATTTATGCATATATACACATTCATGCACGCACAGCCTCTTTATAAAAGTCTCCCTTTCTGGAAGGACCTCCCCGCGCCGTACTGAGGGCTGGCACAGACCGAGCCATGCACTTGCTGCTCATTGGAGCTTCTCTGGATGAAAGAACTTGTCAAATTGCTGGCAAAACCACCAGAGCTTGTAAACTCCTCCAGCTCAACAACAATATCCAGAGTGACACGCACACACAGGCGTGGGCACCTTCTCTCCGTGTTTTCATTAATCAAATCCTTAATTAGGTAGGTAAGGGCGCAGGAGCTGCAAGGGAGGAGCAGCAGACACCCCGCTGTACATTCATCAGTAGCCAGTACCAACAGTGTGCTGCACACGCTTTATTTTCTACCTGAACTTTTTCATTTTTTTCTTCTTTTTCTTGATTACAGCCTGCAAACTATTACAAACTATTACTGCAACTTTAAGCATGTCAGGAAAGAGCTGTGCTTGGGCTTAAGTGTTTGCAGAATCAGGGCCCAGACATGTAGCTGAATATGCTGCTATTTATAGTGTTAAGCCCCGAGCACGGCACACAGAGGGGGTGCAGCGCAGCTGAGTTCATGTTGCTGCTAGAACCTGTTTTTTTTTTATTTTGCCTCATTTGGGGTGGGGTGGGGGGTGTCAGCTGCCTGCTCTTAACATTGCATTCATGCACAGCCTGGTCTTTTCAAACATTTCTGGGTTTTTTAAATCTTTAGGTATACCAGCTCACACATGTTTATACTGGTTTATAGGTGAAGTTATGTATTTCATCACTGAAAGAAAAAAAAAAAAAGGCAAGTAAAAAGGCTGGAAGCTGAGTAGTCAGCTCTCAGCTCTAAGGGCCTGCAGTTAATTACACCCTGTCCTCCAGCATGTACTTTACATGCTGCACCGCAGGCCCCGCAGCCTGGCTGGGTGTCAGGCAGCCTGACAGCAGGTCTGCCCGCCAACCCAGCTAATTATAGTGCGGGGAGCAAATGAGCGGGTGCCCTCCTCGTCGCATGCTCCGCTCAATCAGCTGCAGCCTCCCAGGACACAGGGACTGCGGGCTGGAGCTCGGGCCAGGAAAGGCCATTCCCCTGAGGCATCTGGGGGGACTAGTGGGCACCACGACGATGAGGGTCTCCAGGAGAGTAGTTCAGGCAGTGTCTAAGGGCCCTGGCCCCAGAAGCCCCTTAGTGGGCTTGCCACTCACCACCCCACTCTTTTGACCTGCCCCACTGAGCACGGCTGGTCCCACTCCAAGCCTGGCTGCTGCCCAACCAGCCAATCAACCTTTGCTTAGACAGAACTCTGCATTTTCCTTGTTTTCTCCCTCTGTCTTCATCTGCCCACCCCCACCCCCAC
>NW_020799118.1:16548896-16567569 GCF_003259725.1 Athene cunicularia | reverse complement strand
CCCCACCCCCCGCCCCGTTACTGGGTCTGGGGGTGTACCCCTCTGCTCAGTCTGAAAAATCAAGATGCGTGGGTACGTACCCCTCTGCTCCAGCAGCCTCATCCCCTCAGCAGGGACAAGCCACCAGATGCAAGTGGACTACAGCATGGGGATCCCCACAGAATCACAGAATCATCTAGGTTAGAAAAGACCTTGAAGATCATTTAGTGCAACCATTAACCTAACATTGACAGTGCTGAACTCCATCACACCCCTCAGTGCTGGGTCAGCCTGACTGTTCAACCCCTCCAGGGATGGGGACTCCCCCCTGCCCTGGGCAGCCCATTCCAACGCCCAACAACCCCTTCTGCAAAGAAATCCTTCCTCAGAGCCAGCCTGACCCTGCCCTGGTGCAGATTGAGGCCATTACCTTATTGCCTGTTAAAACCCACAGTGGGATTCCCCACCCTGACTGCCTGAGGTTTGCTGTCCCACGGGGGAGCCCAGGCACTGCAGAGCCCTGTCCAGGCAGCATGCAGGCAGCAATGCCTTTGCCCCAGCAAGTGGGACCAGAGCCACTGCAATGCAGCACCCTCTGGAAGGGTCCTCTGTCATCAAATCGCTCCCTTGGTAACACACCTGGAAACAGAGAGGATCCAGCCAGAGCATGGATCCAGCCAACCTGGCCAGTCACCCACCTACCGATGAGCTATTAACAACCACGACACATGCAGGACCTGCAGGAACGTGAACCAGGCTGTCGGCAGGGGACCGAATAAAACCCAGCCCTGGAACAGGGACATCATCCAACTAGAGCTCAAAACACCATCAGAGAGCAGGTCTCTCATCTTTTTGGCCCAGAAAGCAGCTCCCTGAGGTTATATAACATCTGAGTCAAACTATGTAAATACAAACCCTCACTCCTGGGAACCTGGCTGCCGGCAGCCAGCTCTGTGCCCATCAACCACAGAATGATGCCATCACGACCACGATATGATCTTAACTTAATTGAGACCTTGGAAGAAGAGCAGAGTTTCTTGCAGAACAACACATCCACTGCAAAATAATTATGTTCCATGCAGCTGGCCTCTTCATCCTCCTCCTCCTCCTCAGCAACGATCCTACTGCACCAGGAAACCTGCTCCTACACTGCTCATCCCCACGGAGCTGGAGGCTCTGGGACAGCTGGGATGCTACAATATGCTCTTTGGTTCTGGTCAGAAAAGGGAGCAGATGTGACTCCAGGGGAGCAGTGACACTGAGTGAGAAGGTGATGAAAAAAAAGCAAAACTGCTGCTTAAAGAGAGCAGGCATGACTTTAGTGCCCAGAGTAACACTTGTCCATGCTGACCATCCCTTTCCCACTGTCACCAACTCAAGATAACTCCTCTAGGGCTAAAAATTAATCTTTATTCTCAAATCAAAAGTGGTTCTTTTAAAAACAGGGCTTCAAGCATATCAACCAACCTGTTTTGGAGCTGTAAGGCTCCAAAATTAATACACTACAGGCTTTTGAGAGCAGATGCTAATGTCTGTGCTCCTCCAGTTCTTGCCACCACACAGCCCTTGTCCCTCTGTGGATCCCAGGGACACTGGCCCTGCTCTTCAACCTCATCCTCTTCACCTGCACTTGTGTAGTGGCTGTCAGCTCTAGCACTCTCACCTGGTACTGCCTCAGGACAGAAAAATGGGTTCAGGGGTGCCAAGGGAAGGAAGGGGGAGCAGAGTGCTCTGGGAGAGCCCAGGTGACCCAAGAGCCTACAGAACAACAACCCCAGGGTACCAAAGCCTGCGCTGGAATTGCTCAGCACAGTCAGGAGTTTTAGGCTGAATTTGCATCCTGTGGCACTGCCAGAGAAAGCTGGAAAACAAGCATCTTTGGAAGGTGATGCCAGATGCCCCATAGAGCAGGGCAGAAAGCCTGGGGCTGCTTACTTGGATGTGTTTGTAAGAAATGTATATATGCAACCAACTGTTTAAACAGACAAAAACATTATCTCTGTGTTACAGGTGAGGCTTTAAGTAGCAAAAGGCCCTTGAGCTTCACATGTTTCTCTAGGAATATCCTTTCCTTGCCACCCCGAGGCTGAAGGAAGGAGGCACCAGTTCACTCCAGGCCTCACACTTCTCAACCAGATAGGACAGTAAAAACAAGAAAAGGGAAAGGATACCCCTCCATCCCCTCGGAAGCTTCCCCCATAAAGCCAGCCCCAGCTGGCAGCAAGGTTCAGGTCAGCACACGTGGTCAGGGGAGACATTTTGCCATGTCCCCAAGCCCACCTGCCTGCGTGGAAGGGGACCAGGATGGCCAGACCTGGTCACGCTGCCCAAGCTTGCCCAGAAACCACATCAGTACAATAAGTATTTACACGGGCTCCAGCCGGCCAACCACCATTAAATATTTAGGCATCAAACTTCATAAAGGAAGCACAAGACACACTACAGAATAAATTGAGTACATTAGAAAAAGCCCAGAGGGGAAAAATAGATTTTTGGAACGTGTACTCAATCTCATTAATTGGGAAGACAGCCTTGGAGGGGAAAAAAAATTATTATATTACTCCCCAAACCATTATACACTCTTCAGAGTGTATCATATGAAAACAGTTATATAAAAGAATAAATTATATTTGGAATGGCAAGAACCCCAGAATAAAGCTAGAAACTCTGATGTTCCCATATAAAGATAGGAGACAGCTATCTGTTCCAAATTTTCAAGTTTTCTGCTGCGCCAATTCAAATTCACTACATACCAGCATGGCCATATAAAGGGGACTCCACCCATGTAATCTTGGAAAGAGCAATAATCCCCCAAACTATCAATTTAATGTATGGGGATACAAAATGAGACAAGAATGTACTCACAGAATGAGCAATCCATTAACGACATGGCAAAAGGCACCAGAACACGCGCACAGGAATATCTATTTAAAGTGACATTTGTATTGAAAGACCGGATCTGAAATTAAGATTTTTGCACGCAGACATCATAGATTCTATAAATTAAGAGGCCATTTCTAGATCCAATGTGAATTTTAATTTTTGTTTTATTTTCTACTATTTGCTCAGTGTCACGTTTCTTGGCCAGCACTAGAAAAAGAGCTCTTCATTGGGATTTTTTAAATTAACTTTGCTTCTGACCGGCTTTCCAGCCCATCTCGCTCGGGCTCTCCTGAACCACAGTGGAGCAGGATGATTTAGGGACAGCTCTGCAGGGGTGTGAGGGCTGGAGTCAGGCACCTGAAGTACGTGGAGATGCCCCAGGGGGGATGTGGGCACTGGCGTGCAGCACCCAACAACACAGATTCCCCATGCACAGGCAGCCCTGAGCTCCCCTTCACCCTGCACTACATCCAAGGTGGATAAAATCCTCGCTTTTCACAGATTTCTGCAGATGCAGCACATCATCAGAAACCTGGATGCCCTTAGCCTGCTACAGCCCATCTCTGCCCCGCGAGCGTGCAGGGCTGGTGCGGGATCAGGCACTGAGGCGAGGCGCAGGCAGGGCGGCACACGGGGAAGGAGGATGCGATCCTGTGGTCTGACCTCCTGCTCCTGAGCCCCCGGTGAACATGCTGTCATGTTTGAAACCACACAACGAGCTGGCTCCTCGCCTAAACTAAACAAACAATATACAAAGTTCATAAGGGATCTTCCCAAGTCCCCTTTCTAGTTTGGGAGTAACAGGTACAGAGAGACCCAGGGAATGCCCCAGCACCTCCACATGCCTCCCGCTGGTCCTGTGGACCCCCCTGCCAATGGTGGGGGGCAAGGGTATGGGGACAAGGGCAAAAGCTTATTCTATCAGATCAACCCACAGTTTTTACACCAGCCAAGTGTTGGGGTGCAGAGCCCCCACGCCACTGGTCTGAAGCAGAAGCCTGGAGAAGCAATTGCTTATTTTCTCCAGTTCCACAGTCTAACACTAAATAATTTTTTCAAAAAATTGCTCTTGAAGAAACCACCTCCACTCCTATGCCAAGACCACGACAAGTACCAGCAGCAACCACGTCTGACCTTCCTTCCCCCGCACCCGTCGGCACTGTGCACATCGCTGCAGCAGGCGAGCGGCACTGCAAGCGAGCACCCTGTAAGGCAGCCAGCAGCCAGCAAAGAGACCCGTCCAAGCCATCGGGATGGATACACAGATAAACCAGGTCAGCTAAGTGTTTCCATCCAAGCCAGACAGTGACTAAGAGACGGCACTAATTTGTTACTCAGCTGAAGTTAAACTTTTCAGACCCCAAAAGCCAAATAGTTGTTCCAAGTGAAAAAATACTGCAGAATGCATTCCTTCACCCTGTCCCAGGAATACCCGGGGATTCATGATTTCAGGAAGGAGCTGACAGCTCTTTCATATATCACAAAGAATAACAAACTAACCTTTCTGTTTTTCTTTTCACTGCCCGAATGTTATTTACTGGTCACAAGAAGACACACGTCATGTTCACGCAGCACTCCGGGGAGGTGGAGGTCTGTATGAGCTCCACATGCTGTTATTGCACCAGATCAAACGAACACAGAAAACAAAAATGTGGTTTCTTGGCATTATTGCTGTCAGCACGGAGGATAAAAGAGTGCACACGAGGGAGCATCTACCTTCTGCCCATTTCTGGATTCAACGTAAAGGCATGCCTTACCCAGGGATGTGAGACTGAGAAACTCAAATGGATGAACACTTTGGTGCTTGGAAACCTGTCCAAATTTCTTTGAAAATTAATAAACTGCTCAAATACCTGTGACTCCAGCACTGCCTGGTTTGGACAGTCCCCAGGTGCAGCAGGGACAGGGCAGCACCTCTGTGCCTGTGTGCAGGGACCAGCATGCCCAGGCGATGGGACAGCAGCCCGACGTCTTATTGCAGAGCCCGGCAATCCCAACATCCATTCAGAGGATGGGGGGTATCATCAGCAGCTATCACAGCAACAGCCTTTTTATTTATTTTCTCCCGTTTGGGCCTCAAAAAAACAGTGTTTCAAGGGCCAGATTCAGAGCCAGGCAGGACTCATGTACAACACCACAAAAGGTGCCACAAAATTCGAAGACAGTGGCAGCCATGCAGAGCAAATGCAGGGGAGGTATCCCCAGCTCCGTCTGGTGCTGCAGCCGTCCTGCCCCTGGGCTGAGGCTGCAGAGCCCAGAGCATCACGGGATCCTCTGGGTGTCCCACACCGCTGCTGCACATCTGCTGCCTGCAGACAGAGGAGATTTCACTCCATCAACCTGGAAAAATGTTGCACAGCTGAGCTCTAAACAAATATACTGCCACAGAAATTGCACCTGACTTCATCTGAAACACCAGCTTCAGGAAACTAGAAGTAAAACATATGTCTATGGCATGATACAGCCTCAGTAAATCCTTGCAAAGAACACAGATGATGTAAGATGACCCGCATCCTACTTTATAAAAATATAATGCTTTCTCATGGTAGGTCAAACACAGGGCTCTGAAGAACCTCTCAGCTCCAGCATCACTCTTTTGCAAATCTTCAAAATAAGCTATGCTGAGGTGCCATGCTGCAGAGCTAGAAACTGAACTCCCCTCTGCCGCCCAGCACACCATGCTGCTGCCTGGCCTCTCCTGAAACCCAGCCAGTCCCCTCTCCTCCATCACTGGGACCCGTGGACCAGTTTTAATGCATAATCAAACACACTTAAGAAATCCCATTTGTGTGGTGGGATGATGTATGTGCCCCGAGAGGCCCCAGCCCCGGTGAGGACCCTCATGGCAGCATGCTGTCACTTGAGGGACGGCCTGGTGACGGTCCTCACGCCCCCGCAGACATGGAGAAAGGTGATGTGCTGACTCCACCCGGTCTCCAGTAAAACTTCTGCCAACTTCAGCTGAGCCAGGCTGCTGCGCAGGAGGGCAGCCAAGCCCAGCATCCATGCACAAAGCGACAAGCATGAGAAAAAGCAACTCACATTCATGCAGGGCATCCTCCCGTGGCAGGTGATGCATATTTGAAGGACTGTGGCAAAACACAGCGGCCGCTCCGGTGGTGTGTGACACATGCTGCGTGCAAAATGCACATCTCTAAAAAGCTGCTGGGGCTTTTAGGGCTGGGCAAGGCTCCACCGCTCCTCCTCCCCCCACCCACAGCCCTTTCTTGTCGCACCTACTCCCTGGTCCCCACCCTACAGCTCCTGCCTGTGTCCTCACACTCACCCCATTGCACCAGCTCCTGCCCATCTCTAGATCAGCAGGCATGGGGAACCCTTCAAAACTAGGGTAGCCTACTGGGCCAAACTGATAGCCCACCTAGCAGCCGCTGCTCGGAGCAGGGAGCCACAACAGCTCGGGGCCAGCTGCTGCGATGCCCGCTGAAGCAGTCCCTCCTCTGGTGCAGTCGCTCCTCCAGCACATCCTTCCTCTTGCACACAGGGGTCTGGGCACCAGTCGCCTCCACACCACACAGGTCAGCAGCCCCCCAGGCTGCTTGCTGAGCTCATCTACCCTTCTGGCCTTCATTACAGCCAGATCCACAACATCTTCATGAACCACATGAGAAAAATAGCTGCCTTGAATTCATTTTAGCTTTTTCCCAGCAAGTCTCTTTGGTACCCCCCTAGTACTGGTATTAAATCACTCACCATCTCCATAACACTCAGAGCTGCACAGGGGCCCCTGCTTCTTCCTTCTCCACCTCTTCTTCTTCCTTCTCCTTCTACTCATCATCCTCCTCCCCTCCCTCCCAGGCAGTCGGGCTCTCCCTGCCAGGAGGGCAGCAGCCTGTCCTGAGATTCCTATGCAGCCGCCCACAGCCTCTCCCCACAATTACAGGCCTCCACGGCTGTCCCAGGCTAAGTGGCAATGATAAACCTTGAGGCAACTTCCATGGAAATGTCTCTGTTCAGAGGCAGGTTTATCTGCCCCTGCTTTCTCCTGCCTGAAGAGCATCCTGCACAACCCTTCAGCGTGGTGATCTGAAACAACCAGGTGGAGAGCAGCAAAATGGCCTCAACCTGTGCCCAGAAAACAAGGTACAGATATTCCCCTGGCACCCTGTGTCACTCCAGTGGCCCCAGTCCCCAGTCTCGCCGACTCCTTCCCAGCAAGGGCAGGTCTGTAGGGCTGGGGCAGCCACCCAAAAGTGAAGTAACAGCTGGAAACAGCCCAGGGCTTTCACGAGCCCTGTGTATGCGAAGATAAAGTGATCCTTTAATGTTACATCCAAACGGTTACTGGTGGGTTCTTCTAACCCACAGGACAATATTTGGCAGGTGCACTTGTGCTGGCTGGCTCTGGCAAGATGTGGGTGCTGGGGCACTGGGACAGGCAGTGCAGGGTAAAGCCCAGGCCAGCGGCTGTAGAAGCCTCCTACACCTGAGCTTGGGATACAGCCATATCCCAGAGAGGCACAGATGGGGAGGGGGCTGAGAGCAGCAGGAGACATGTTTGATGCTGGTGGGGACACCAGCAGTACAACTCTCACAAAGCATCCACTTCACCTCCGACCTCTTGGGCTTGATCGACACAAAAGCCCAGAAACCCTATCCAAAGAGCAAAGCTGGGAATTCACAGCTCCAGCAGACAACAGAAAACACACTGGTGACAGAAGCTGCTTTTGTAGGGTATGACAAGTTTACCGCTCCTCTCTCCACAAACCTCTCCATACTCCACAAGCAATAAATGACCTTTTTACCTTGTTACCCTCATCCCACCGGAGCTAATGAACTCACCGCCCCTTCCCTTAACCCCACCGCGACACACAGCCCTGCCCAGCAGCACCAGCCCTGCCAGATTAACACTCTGCAAACTCACCACAACCACCCTCTGCTTTGAAGACAGCAGCCTCCGACCTGAGGAAGGGTTTGTGCCCTAAAGAGGATCCCATGTTTCCCAGCTCCCACAGCTGGTCCTATAAAAGCCCTCACAAACCAGCTGTTGAGCAGGCGTCCAGTAACCCCAGTCCTGCCCACCCACCGCACGCCTGCTCGGAGGCAGCAGCAGCACCGCTGCAAGGAGTTACCCCCGTCACTCACTGCTGTTCTGCCCATTTATTTTAGGGACATGAGGCAGGTCTCCAGGCACCTTGGGGAGGATGCAGGAGTCTCTGCTCCAGTGCAAGCTTGTGGCAAGTGAAAAGCACCCAAATAACGCTGAACACAGGTGTCTGCCACCTTCACTGAGGGAGAGAGTAGCTTCAGAATAAATGTATTCACAGATCTTCGTACAGAGTGATGAGATGAAAGCCAGAGGAAGAACCTACTGAACTGAGATAAAAAGGCTCCTGCATCCAGACCCCATTTCACCCCAGCAACAGCCAAAACCATTACAGGAGTTGGTATTAAAGTCTCTGATCTTCGCTGGCACTTCATCACTGGGCACTGCGTATTCGCATGTCAAGAGACAGTCACTGCCTCAAACCAGTTTTAATCCAAATAACATTAAAAAGATACTCCAGGGATTAAATGATCTGGCAAGCCACAGGCACAGCCAAGGATGGAAAACTAATCGTCTGTCTTGCAACAGTGGCATGATCACACAACCCTCCTGGGACATGCCTCAGTTTACCCGCTTGTTACGGGCAGGTATGGCAATACCCAGCTCCTGCACGGCAGTGGGAAGTCATATATATATATACACACACACATATACTTATGTTTGTGTGTTTTGTTTAAGAGCGCGGTTTCTAGGACTGCTCCCACGGGAAGCACAGCACCTTGCTGCTTTGGCTGGGTGTCAGGATGCGCGGGCAGCAGGACGAAGGCAAGCCATGCCTTCAGCAGGCCCCGGGGAGCTCTGCCTGCAGTCAGGCAGCATTTAAGCTGTTGCGAGGGAAGAAATTAAAAAAATAAATCGTATTTTGTTCATGCTCTGTAAACACTCCCTAGAGAGTTATGATTAAACCTTGTATATGCTCTTCCCCACGCCTGGGCAGGAGACAGCAGTGCTGGCTCTCACAGGCTGGTCCCAGGGTGGCACAGGAGCCCCGGGCTGGCACGTGGGTGTGGGTGCTCACAGGGGGAACAGGATGGGTGCTGCTGGAGCAGAAGGCGTGGAGACAGGGATGTCAGGGCACAAAGGAGTCTTGACCGGGAATATGGGGCCAGAGGGCTTGACAGGGTAAAGCAAAAGATTTGCTGTGCCAGAAAAGCTGGTCTAAGATGAGATAGTGGAAGAGAAGCTGGAGGAAGAGAGGGAAGGTGCAGCCTGAGCTCCACTGCCAGCACAGAGAGGGGCAGCAGAACACACCCTCCGCAGACCAGACCCTGCCCAAGTGCCACCGCCTTGCACCTGCATGCACAGTCACAGTGACACTGCTTTGGCTGGGGGTCATCTGCATCCCTGCTTGTCCCTTGCCCTCAGGAACCAGCCGTCTGGGAACACCTCAGCACCATGGGATTCCTGGCAGTGGCAGAATGGGTATGGCTGCCTGTTACAAAAATGCATTGGGAAAGCCGGTTTGGGGGCAAAAGGGCTCTTTTTGGAGAGGAGGGGAAAAGAGGAAATTCAAGAAAAAAGAAATAGGGATGAAAAAGCTGCTGTGTAAGAGATGCAGGAAGGGGGGTGGGGGTGGTAAAAAAGTTGAAAATAAATCCCTGGGGAATTGCGGAGGAGAAGAAAGACTGTAGACACGCCAGGCGAGCCAGAGCGAGAGCCAAAGAGCAGGAAGCGCCTAACTAGGATGGAGACAGAGATACTACAAAATTGCAGTGACGTCATGCCGCAGTTTTGGCGGTTTCCAAAACAACTCCAAACTCCAGTGCCTGGAGAGGGAGTGAGAAGCGCGGGAGAAGTGGAAACGAGATGGGGCTCCGTGCTCGGAGGGAGCTGGAACAGAAGCTTGATGAGTCTGCGGAGCTGAGCCTGCTCCCGGCTCCCTTTTGGTTTGCATTGGCGGGACCGGCTCTGGGGAGACGGCAGACACGGAGACAGAGGTTATTGTAGAGCCAGGAAGCATCAGAAAGGAAATTCCTGAGGGTGTTTTCCTAATTGACATGTACAATGAAGTTACAGTCCCCCAAAGCCCCTTTCTGCAAGAAGGTAAATGCTGGATGCTCCCAAGAAGCAGAGCCAAGGAGTGAGCAACAACAGAGAGAGCGACCCAGAGGAAATAAATCTGCAATAAATGGAAACCACACACAGAGAGTTGTCCTGATGGCAGCGGTGTTGCTCTGCCCCAGCCTGTTCGGATTAGAGGGTTTTATGGCTGGGTTGGCCGGGGGTGGAGGACACGCAGGGAGGCCTGCCAAGGCGACTGGGTAGACTTAGGGCTGTTTGTGGAGGGTAGAGAATGAAACAAGAGGAAGACACAGTGAACCCTGTGGGGTCAGTCTGTGATGCCCCTCTCCTGGGGCTTGTGATGTGAAGCTGCCTGGTGTGCCCCCAGCCCACCCCGGCAGCCAGATGCAGGCAGGGGTATGGCAGCCCCCGCACCCACCCTCTGGATGAGGGAGTGCAACTCAACAGCCAGGGTGACTCCGAACAAGGAAATTTCTTGGCTGCATGGACAAGCTGGTGACCTAGCAGCTCCTCACCCATGGAAGGGAATTGATTCACTCTTGCTTCAGGCAGGAGAAGTCCAGCACAGACCTCTGCATCTTCCTGGGATCTGCAGAGGACCACAACATCAAGGACAAATAGCACAACTTCTAGGAAGTCTTTTTGGAAGAGATTTCTTTGTCAGAACAGTGCCAGCCAGATGGGAGAAACCCATCTTGGTGCCTTCGCTTGCATCTCCCCTTCTAGTGCTGTCAAAGCTCCAGAAGATGCCAGCCCCCAGAATCATCATCATCATCAATGTTCCTCAGGAACTGCAGTTCAGATGCCTCACGGCCCAGGGGTTCCTTCTGTGAGGCTGTCCCAGGCCCATTCACACCCCTGCAGTCCAGCTGAGACTGGGAGCTGGTTGATCTCAACCCTCCTGCCACAGCCATCCCCACAGAACCCACAACATCCCCATCCTGATGTCCCTGGAGGCAGCCGGGATGCCTGGAGCAGCGGCTCCTGGCACAATGCAGGTGGTATGGGGTTATTTTCAGTATGCATCCTCCAAGATCAGAGCTAACCAGGACTTCACAAGCTGCTGTCCCACCATTATTCTTATCATTCTTATGCCTGCAAATTTGGGGAAGCTTTGACTTTTCCTGTTTCCCCAGCCCCACTGGGCAACCTGGCACAGGCAGGTGAAAGCCAAGCCAAAGGCAGCAGCTCGAGCACTCCCCCCGCTTTGGTCTCACAGCTTTACCTGCTGCAAAGCTGAAGCCCAGCTGCTTTGATGGGCCCGTTGCTGCCATTAATTGACAAAGCTGTAATTGGGGTTGTCCTGGTGGTCAGCACCCTGCAGCAATCCAGGCCTGGATCCTGCTGGGACACAAGGCTGCCCACTCTGTAACCACTGCTGCACATGTGATGAACCCACTTGGTCTCAGCTCTGCCCTACTGCTCCCCTAGCTTCTGCCAGGAGATAAAGCAATGCTGCTGAACCAGGAGGAGGATGGGTGTCAGGGCATGCCCGCAGGCTGATGTACAGGTCTGGGGTGGGGAAAGGGGCTGCTAGCAGGAGAGCACGTGCCACATACACAAACTTCACCCCTGCATCCAGGGGTATCCTTGGGAAGGCAGCAAGACTCCTGAGCTGGCAAGAGAGGGGATGGCGAGGGCTGCTGCTCTGCAGGGTTTGCCAGGAGATGCACCAGGTGCCGGCACCGCGATGTCCCCTCTGCTCCCACTGGATGACTCAGAGCTGGCAGCACTCAGGAGCATGGTGGCCACCAGTAGCAGCCCCTACCTGTCAGCCTCCCCTCGGCCCATTTCCCAGCTCCCCGTTTAAAACTCACCAAAACTGCTTTCCTGCCCGGGGGCGTGGAGAGCCTGACTCACACACTAGAAGGAATTAATAAGCGAGCAGAGAAGACGGGCTCATCCCATCCACCAGGCAGCATGAATCACTGCTTCTCCTGACTGTCTCATGTATTGTTCCAGCACTGAGTCAGTACCGCTGTGCAGGTTAACAAGGGGAGGAATTAAAAGTTATGGCCTATAAAATGCAGCAGCACTGATAAATTAAAAAAGAAGTGCTACTGTAAGAAAGCTAATAGGACTACCCACAGAGTCCCAGAAAAGAAATGCTCTGTGCTCCAGCTTTCCCCTCCACAGACGTGCCCCCTACCAGAAATCAAACCCTCAAACCCCCATCACAGGCAGGCTCACTGGCTGCAGCACGGGCAATGCACTTTGCAGCACCAGTTTTCTTTCTGTTTAAAAGCCACCACCTCTGTATTTATCATTTTAAATGTACAACCTTAATTGGATGACGTGGTCTGGTTGTACTTCCCGCCCTGACTGGGCCACACACGCTATGCACACACACAAGCCCATGCCTTCTCTGCTGACTCCAGATTCATGGCCCTGGTCTATCGCTTCCTCCAAAAGTACAAAATGGGATTTTGAAGGCTGCAGAGGAGGAAAATCATAATCCTCAGAGCAAGTTCCGTCTCAGCGCAGGGGACCATCCCCTGGCCAAACCCTCCAGCTCCTCTCCAGCTGCCAAGCTGCCAGGTTGCTCTATCTCTCCCTGGTAAGGAGAAATCCCCGCCTGCTCTTCCCAAGCATGCCAGCCCCCATTTCCCACCCTGAAACAGCTCCTGCCATGCAGTAATGCCTCATCACTGTGAACAGCAACTACATGCTGGGCACTGCAAAATAAATCATACTTCACCTCAAAATAAAACAAAGTACTTCTGCACTCCAACTGCTGCAACAACCTACTTTTTAAGGTTGGGATGGAGCGTCTCAAGTCCTCTTAGGGTCCTTGATCACTGACAATCTACATGCTTTGCAACCTGGAAAGCACTTAGCTGATACACAAGACAAGGCTATAAAAACTTGGAGAAACGGGGGACCAGAACCTGACTTCGTGGAGCAGAGATGAGAAACAGCTTGGGAAATGGGGTCAGCTGCTGGTGCGTCCTTAAACATGAAGACAAATTAGAAACATCTGCTGTGCCCTAAGCAACTCTTTCTGATCATATCATCCACAAACGAGTCTCATCCTCCTTTGACACCAGCTAATGAATTGGCTTTGAAGATATCGCATGGCAGCAAGTTCTTCAGGTTAATGCCTCCTGTATAAGAAAGCATTTCCCCATGGCAGTATATCATCTCCTTACTTCCAGCCCTGTGTAAAGTATTTCTGCCCAAGAGAAAGTCCAAGAAGTACTCAAAGGACACTCCATGACTCACAGCATTGCCCCAAAACCACCAACCCCCCCACGCCGAGACTCCAGCGCAGCTCTGCCAGCCCCCTGCATGCTGGACGGATGGTTGCAGCCAGCTCTGCTCAGCCCAGAGCGCTGCCAGCAGCCCCCCTTCGTCACCCTGCGCCCCGCTCCCGGCTGACTGCGGTGGTGCTGGTGGCCCTGGGCAGGTCCCAACACGAACCATGTGAAACCTACTTGTCCATCATCCAACCCAGTGTCATCCAATCTTCCACGACCCTAAAAAAAGCTAATCTCAATGAACCATCAGCTCAAAGCAAAACAAAAAATGCTCAAAAAAACAGTGGGTACCAGGTTACTCCTATTTTCTCCTACAAGGATCTAATTCAGCTCTAATAGGACAGATATTATTATGTATTAAATGAATGGCAATTGATTATTAAGAGTGTATTCATTGAAACTGGGTAGATGGGTAATAAGATACCTGCCTATTACATAGCTGTGAAACCACACTGAATATGCTTCTAATGACCAACTGGTATTTACTTAACATTCAATATCCATCGCTAAGGAAGATCTCTCTAGATTTAATAAGCCTCTGTTATTTTATGTTTAATTAAATACCATCCACTATGAAAAACATATTTAACTGAGGTCAAAACCAGTAAAAACTGTATCTTATAACACAGCTGCTAAACCTCAAATATCTTCTTAATGATTAATTGGGATTTAGCACATGATCGCTGTCCTACTGAGAGCGGATGGAAACCGGAAGCTCAACGATTCGGGGACCAAAGTGCTTTGCTTCTGCAAACAATTCTGCTGGTTAAATAGTTTGGCTAATAAAAATAAAACAGAGCAGTATGAGCCTCAGTTCCTACGTAACCCGACTTCGGAAAATCCAGAATACAGCACAGCTGCTTCCACAAGGCCATCCGGGCAGCACCAGGCTGTGCAGGGGAGCCAGGACCACTGTCCTGCGCTCAGAGACCTGGGCACCAAGGGTGCACCCCTGCAGGCCAGGACATCAGCAGGACTCTCCAGGGCAGCTCTGCACCAGCCACGATGCTGAAGCTCTGGAGCAGTGTGTCGGGGGAGTCCTGATGGGACAATTCCAGTTGGGATTGTAAACAGCTTCCTATTTGCTTGGGCTGGCCAGCTGGTGCAGTTCAGTGGTTTATGGCTTCGCCAGCAGAAACCAACAGTGTCTGGAAGAAGCTGGAGATGGATCTGCCATGATGGTACAAAACCTTGATGTTAAAAACCAAGAGGCACTTCCAGACTAAGGGACTGATGAGTTCCTAAAATTGAGGAGCCTACAAGTACAAGTCCTGCAAGAGCAGCAGACTAAGGACGGATACCTCTGGCACTGCTCTGCACAAGCAGCCTGCGTGCCCTCCACGGTAGACAAAATGGCAATTTCTTGGTCTCCCAGCCCTGCACACCCACAGCTGAGCGCCCCTGCCACCCACATCAGCTGAGCTGAGCATCACACATCAGCTTCATCACAGGGTATGGGGATGGCTGATGGGGGACAAGGGCCTCTTGGCAAGGGGGATATAAGCTTGAACAGGGAGCAGGAAAAAGTCCAAAGCATGTCAGCACTTGGGAAAAAGCCATTCCACCTCAGTGACCTCCTGCAAGAGGATTTTTTTTATTATTGTTTTTGTTTTGAAAGTCCTTGAAAGCAAAATCTGATACTAGCAAAGTATTAAATATAGCAGCACATACCCACACAGATTGCACAAGAAAACAATTTTACAATATAAACAGCGAGAATAAATATGAATGCGGAGAAGAATATCAAGAGAGGAAATCCAAGAGGGTCCTTTCCTTCTATTGTTCCCCTCCTAACCTCAGGCACGCTGGGGAAATTGGGGTTAGACAGTGGGCTGCATGCTTTGGTCCTGGGAAATGAGTCAAAAGCCTGGAACGTACAGTCAGCACTGGGCAAACCCAATGGCAACCTTGTGTTATGAGCTCATCCGCTTCACTTGGAGGAACTCTGGCACGTCAGACCCTGGGTTTTGCGGTGCTCTAAGGAGATGCATTGGGGAAGCATCACAACAGAGCTGCTCACTCCAGCTGAGTGGCTGGATGGGGTTGGAGATAACCGAAGCTTTACCCCGAAGTCATGTCCTAGGAGTGAATCATCATCCTGCCATGAATCACATACCAAAGGGATAAGAACATTCTCAACATCTCAGAAGGCACCGTGCTGTGCATGGGAGGGGGTTCTAAATATCCACACTGAGCAGGCACCTTCGGAGGAAAACCTCTATGTTATTCAGTGTTTCTGAAAACAAAAGAGATCTTGAGAATCTGATCACCTTAACCAGAGGGAAGTGTTTCAAAGAAGACCTGGGCAGTTGACTCTCTGCCTTGCAGGCAGGCTAGTTAGAGGCTGCCTCCACAGACTCTCCAAGGAGAGGACGTGAATAAGAAGGATCTCTTGGGAGGACGCTAATCAAATAACGATGTCACCAAAGAACCTCTCTGACCTCCCAAGACTGAGCACCAGGGGGAAAGTCCAGTTGGTTTTTATTTCCTTCTCCAAGCCCTGCTGTGTATGTATATGTATATATACAAATATACAAACTACCTACTTACTTTTCACAATATCCCTCCCATGAACTAGCCACACCACAATGGTAAACAGTCCAGAGGAGATACCATCTGAGCTGCTTCAAAGCCATGCAGCCGATTAAGTAAATAGCAGAAATCTCTGTCTGAGGAATATGGTGATTAAGGATGTCTCGATCTCCAAATCAGCCTTGGAGAGCTTGCTGGAATATTGGCTACTGCCTCACAGTGCCATGGAAGGAGCTCAACACCTGACATGCCCTGTCACATTCATAGTCAGTGGACATGAAGAATCAGGAGGTGGCCTTTAGAGATGCCTCCCTGGTCCAGCAGAGGACAAGAATACCTGCTCCCTGAACATTTATCTCTACTGGACAGCACTGGACTTTTCTCTTTGCTCTTGTTCAGACAGAAACCTTTGCTCATCTTAAAGCAAGTTAATCTCACTTTTGATTGACTCTTCACAAGGATACAAGAGCCCTACAACCTAATTACTCTATTTTGGTATCTAAAAATGACTCCCACAGGGTATGGCAGGCCTCAGGAGCTGCTCCAGCAAAAGCACAAGGGTTTGGCCACTTCAGATCTCTTTGCATCTTTGCAGCCCTATGGTTCCCATGAAAGATGACTTAGGAGCACCTTTTTCCCCCAACAGAAATACAATCCTATGCACATCCCCAGCTGAGACTCCAGGCCATGTCCTATTGCATTCAAGTGTTGCCTGAACACTGCACAGCTGAACATGGGAAAAGGCCCCAGATGGGCATCATGGACATGGGGGCTAAGGAAAGGGAGGTAGGCTGAAGCAGCCCCCACAGAGATCCCTTTCCAAGTTTACTTCCATAACAGCAAGTATACTCCTTGGCCCAAAACCGACATGAAGCCAGCCAAGCCCTCTATGGAGGAAAACAACTAAAACACACACAGGGCTCACAACAGAGCCAAATTCCACTTCTATTTCTGCTGGAGATTTCTTATGTCACTTGAGAAATATCACCAGGCACAGGCTTGACATATTCCTTTCCACGTCTGCAGTGGAGGCATCTGCTCCAGTCAATGGCAAGATGGGGGTATCTCCAAAGACACCATTCCTCTCATCTCTTTTACCCGCCCATTCACACAAGCCAACAACACTCTGATGATGCCCATTTCTCTCCATCATCTAACAAAGGGAATCCAGACGCCCAGCCCAGACGTGTACGTCTGCTCCACCGTGTCTCTATTTGTACAGACAAATCCCACCCCTTATGTTTCCATGCCTCAGTTTCCTCTGCTGCGAAAGAAAAACAGACTGTGAATGCCATCCCAACCCAACCACAGCAACAGAGCGAGGCTTAATTCATTACAGCCTGCAAACCGCTTTGAGATCCTCCACTGCTATATAAATCCAGTGCTGGTATTTGTTTAACCCTGTCGCGCAGACGGAGGCAGGCACCCAAAGCCACAGCACCGCTGGCTTCTCCTAGCCGGCCCCGGCCCCACAAGGGGTAGCAGATGGATCGGCTGCTGCGAAACAACAACTTCCTTCTTTCTTTTTGCTGGAGTTAACTGGGGTTTAGACTGAGATTTTGGTTACGTTTTGTGGGCAGCCTTTCTGGAGACAACCACCCGCCTGATGTTGGGGAGGTACAAGATGTCTAAAACCACGAGCAGTTGGGTTTATTTGAATTCCAATCTTCCCGTCATTCTGAATCCTGGGAAAATTTATATATGTTGATGGGGTAAAATTCTTGTTTTGGAAATAAGCGTTAGTGTGGGGGTAACTGGTTGTCCAGCCAACCATCTGGGAGGCTGGGCTCCTCCTGCCCTCGCTTTGGCCCTCCTGTGCTTCCCCGTTGGTTCAGTCGAGCAGGAGTTTGTAAGGACGACAGTGATGTACGTGGTCTCCGAGATATCTGGGGGCTTGCAGACCAAGTGAAACACACAGGCACACACAGAGCCTGCCCTCCACCAAAACCTGACACCGCTCTGGAATGTAGAAAATTGCAAATGATACTTTAATTCCACAGTCACTCAACAGCAGCTCCGGACATGGGAAATACTGGGAAAGGCGCATGCTTGGGAGCACTTACACAGAGCATGTCCAGCCCCAGCCTAATCCGCTGGGCTGGAAACCATGCTATCTTTATCAAAACTTCCAGCCCCGTCAAGTCATACCCACCTGCCTGCCCTTGAATCAGCAAGAAACACTGCAAGGCAACAGCCAGCTCCAGAGCCACAAGTGAGCGAACGCCACCTCCCTGCCGGTGCCGGCATGGAGCCATGCGGGCAGGCGGGCAGGCGGGCAGCCGCACCGCAGCTCGCATCGAGGACTGCAGAGCCCCTTCCTCCAGCCTGGGCACTGCAAGTCTCGGCGCTGCCCTCTGCACCCAGAAAACGATTGTGCTGAATGGTTTTGTCCAGATCTGCCTATGCTCCGTGGTGAAAACCCCCGAGGCCGTGGGGCGGCCCGCAGGCCCAGCGGCGCTGAGCCCCAGCCACGGGAGCCCCAGCTCCTGGCGCTAAGCCCTGTCGCCTCGCTGTCTCCCCAGCCACCTCCAGCTGCCGCCCTGTGTCTGGTGCTCTGACGGTCGGCACTGCAGGAGGCTGCAGCCCCTGTCCCACCGCGAGGACGTGCTCAGCCACAGCACCTACGGAGCCTACGAAACCTGCAGGGCCTGCACCCCCTGGGTCCGCTGCTCCCCCCAGGAGCTCAGAGCTTTGGTGCTCTTAACCTGCTCTGCACCTTAAGTCACCCCCACAGGGGAACATGCCCATCACCAACAGATCCGTGGGGTCCCTGCAGTGATGCAGAGTCAAAACAGATCAAACAAAACCAAACACGGGAGGATATGGTAAACTCAGAATATCCATGTCGGGAGCTCAGAAACTGCCATGGCTAGATTTATTACCAGGAGGGAAGATCTGATGGAGAGGAGAGGGAGAGGGAGGGGCTGGGATGGGA
>NW_020799118.1:16543596-16548846 GCF_003259725.1 Athene cunicularia | reverse complement strand
GAGGAGACAGGAGGAGAGGAGAGGAGAGGAGAGGAGAGGAGAGGAGAGGAGAGGCACATCAGGATGAAGGCTGCTCTCATGTTTCAGGAACTTCCTGCTCTGGTTTCAGGTCTTCCTTCCTTCCTCTCGAGCTGTCCCCTCTGAAGTCGGTGATTTTGGAGACCAAAACACAAGTTGCTTCTCTGTTGCTTGAAAGGGGCTTTCAGGCCCCTGCTGTCATTCTCTGAAAGCTCTCAGTGGCACCCAAGGGGCAGGGGGTGACAGGCATTCCCTGGGTGGTTGCCACATCCCACAGCTCAGGACACCTTCCCTGGACCCTGCCTATGCCCTGCCTCCCCGCTGCCTGATCACCCACAATGGGGCAGCAGCAGATGAGGTCCTGCTTCCCTCTGTGAGATCCGATTCCCCTCTAGCAATGCGTTGCACAGTGGGAGACCTGACCCACAGTGTGTCCCCACTGTCACCCAACCTGCCACACCACAGAGAGCCACGTATTGTGTATGAGAGAGCCTGTTCCTGCCACACGAGATCCCTCTCCATGTTGCAGCCTGTGAATGGACACACACTGTGCCTGTATGGCAGGAGAAGGATTTAGTAGCCTTTAGTGGCACAGCTACTGTGGCCTTATAACCTTCCCTACCCGAGGGATGTGCTAGAGATGACTTGCATTGAATTAAGATTATCATGATGGAAAAAGCCTATAGCATTTTGTATAAAATTGTGCTCTACCCTTCTGGAACTGAAACAGCCCCTCAGCCGGATTCTCTGCACCATGAGCACACAGGGCTGCTAACCAAGGAAAACTGCTGCTCCCTGCTGCCCTGGTCCCCATCATCTCTGCATTTAGGATACACTCTAGAAAAAAAGTTTCTTCCTGTGTCCTATGCCAAAATGCCAGTTCTTCTCCAGAAAAGACTCAGTGGGATATCTGAGGCTCTGCATGAGCTTTCACTGATCCTACGCTGATCTCCAAGCGTTTGGCCTGCTGAGGTCCCCTGCCACCCGGGGGATAACACAAAGGTGAAGTCCTCATCTCCTGTGATACCAGCACCATCTGCACTATCTCCAAAAGGTCCCAACTAGTACAAGCTCCAGTAACGGTCAGGGTGCCAGCACAGGGTACCCAAAAGTGTGCCCATCAGCTCACTGCAGGAACCACTGACTCCAGGGTCGTTCTTCAGGAGGTTCACTCATGTCCACTGGAGGAGAGCATCTCCCTCCTGCCTGAGCACTGCCCGCCGTAGCTCTGGTTTCCTTAGGAGCCTTTGCCTACAAGCAATTCCCTCAAAGTCTAGCATGAAAACAGAGCCCTGTCCATTTTAGGCAGTGGGTCACAGCAGATAGTGGGGAGAGCAGTGGTCTCCCAGTGCCACCTGTACTGGTTTCTGCTCCCAGAGAGCCCCACTTGCCACCTGGAGTGAGCAGCCTCCACTCTGCCCATAGGCTACTGCTTCTCAGCAGAAATCCCTCCTTCTGCAGAGCTCCTGTGGTCCAGGGCTGGGCTTTACTTTGTGTTCTGTATTAGAGGGGCAAGGAGAGAGAACCCCTTCTGCTGCCCAGCCGGAGCGTCACGCCGTGTGCTGGAAGAGGGTAACTTGAGCTGTGGTTTACCCGACATTCCTTGTGGCTCCAGCTCCCCAGCCAAAACAAAACCAACATTTTCCTTTTTTTTTTTTTTTTTTTAATTCCCTCCTCTCCTTGAGGCCAAACAGGAGGAGGGGGTCCCCCACCAGTACTTAGCCAAAGTCATGCTGGCTGGAAACCAGCTAATCTCAGCGGGTTCCTGACACTGCTCCCAGCTGGTCCCCTGCAGCCCCCTGCCAGCAGCAGCCCCCAGGCGAGCAGGGCGCATGGGGTGATGCCGCAGGGCCAGGACACACAGCAAGCACATAGGAACAGACTGGCTGCTCCTGAATCACGTAAATCAGTGCTGCTCTGAACAGAGTCAGGGAAGCACCACTGATTTACATCTGTGAGGAGCTGAGGCCTCTGTCTTTTTAGGGCTTTAGAAACTTCCCTGAGGACAGCAAGCAAGAGAAGAGATGATGCCATCCATCAATCCGTCCATCAATAACATCAGTCATGTTCATGTAACCCAGTGGATGCAGCAGTAGCTATGGAGCTTTCCAAGGACCATGGAGAACGAACTAGAAACTGTCCCCAGCCCAGTGTTCATGAGCACAGCAAATGGGGCCCAGAAGAGAGGAGGAAATCATACTGTCAGGCTGCAGAGTCCTGCCTGCATCACCCAGATAAGCACTGCTCCTGGCATTCCCATCTACCGACTCACAGAATCCTCACAGCATTTATACAAAGGCTCCTGCTATCGATACCATCCCACAGTGGGACTGGTAGCCATGGGACAGGGTGCCAGGAGGGGGGAACAGCTCCTCTGCTCTCATCAAACACCCAAATCCACCATCCCATGTCACCCTGCTATGCTACGGGGCACACTGAAATGCAACTGGGCAGGAAGAACTGGAAAGCAGGCTCACTCTCCAAAACACTGGGTCAGGGGGACTGTCCTCAAGCAGGGGAAGGTGGCAGGGAGCAGCGAGGAGCCCCAGCTGTCAGACATGGACGGGGTTGACCTTGGCTGGCTGCCTGACGCCCATCAAACTGCTCTCTTGCTCCTCCTCCTCAACAGCAGCTCCAGTGCAGGGGCCGTGCTTTGCACATCTCAAACAAATAAAAGCTGGCTTGAGAAGACGTGTGGTTTGCTAAAATAGAGCTCAAAACCCATAAGCCTGTTTCATAAGCCACCATTTCAAAGCACCAGTTTGGGCAGGGCGAAGGGGATGGTCTGAGCTGAGCTCTCCCATGCAGAGCAAGTGCTGAGCAATGCGGTTAGTGGGCTTGTCAGTCCCAGTGTGCTGAGGGGCTCTGGGTATGGCAGGAGGAGGAGGGAGAGCCTGGGGCTTCAGCACGGTGCTCCCACCACAGCACGTTTCTGTCGGACCCATGCACGGTGAGCTGCACTATGAAAGTCACCTTTCAGCACCCCAGGGGAAATCCTGACACTGCTGCTCTTTTAGCCAAGCATGAGCAGGGTGCTGGGCACCACCCGTGCAAGCTGCTCTCCAGTCTGGGCATCTGCTGCAAATGTTGAAGTTGAAATTCTCTGCCTGAAACAGAGGAGCACAGATTTAACAATTATAATGACCCTTTCCTCAATGTTAGTGCTTCCCAATTTACAAAACTGCTGCTTGATGGTATTGGCCATTCCTCAGAGCTGCTGGAGAGCTGGCTCCACAGCAGGGAAGTCTCCATGATGGGAAAAAAAATCACATGCAACACCAAGGAACTGCAAAGGTATCTCCTGGTGAGCAGGAGATACCAAGAAGGACCGGGCAGGAGCATGCACCAGCCTGACAGGGGAAGCGGTCCTATCTGGGTAGGTACAGACCAGAGGCAGAGGCATTTCCCAGGTGAGGAACATCCATTCTGGAAGTGCTAAAAGCTGCACCTCCATGTGCCAAATCTCAGCAGTAAGCAATGCCTTATCATTTAATGTGACTGCATTGATAAACTCCTAGCTCATTCCACTGGTCTGTGTTGAGCGCACTACTCTGCACTCACCAGCCAGCCTAACAGCAGAGGGGGAGGGACAAGGTTCTTGCCCCGGCGGCTGGGGCATGGGGAGCAATCTGAGGATGAGGGATCCCCCAGAGCTGGGTTGTGCCATCCCCAGCCCTGGCCACAGGACCACAACTCTCCCCCAAAGGCTCATTGCTGCAAGCTGCAGACTAGGGAAAGAGTTAACGCTTCCCTCAGTTTCTAACACTGTTATTCAATACATTATTGACGTTGAAAAGTCGTCACGTTACAAGCCAGCAGTCCACGAGTATTAAGAGGAAAATAGAGGCACGCATAGAGAGACACACACCGCAGAGACATGGGCCTCTCCGAGCTATGGTTACGTTACCGCACAGAAACTCCTTTCCCAGACTCGCTTTCCTCCCCCATTTGGTGCAAAACTGACTCGTTATTTGCATTTAATGCCACAGTGTATCCCTAAATCCAGCTCACAGAAAGGATTACTGAAGGGGGAGGGATAGCTGCACTGGGGTTTTTTTCTCAGGCTTCATCACTTCTGATGCTCTGCGGTCAAAACAGGGACCAGGACAGCGGCGCCAAGGCCTGGAGCCCCTTCACAGCTGCCCCAAGGATGCTCTGCCAGACCCATGCCCCCAGCCAGAGCTCCTGCAGCTGGACTCCCCTGCAGAGACCACCCCACCAGCTCTCCTGGCCTCTCCCCAGCCATACTGTTGTGCTCAGCCCAGGTGGCAGGGCACAGCCCCGCACTGCCGCCACACATGGCTCTCCCGGCTGCGACTGCTGTGGTTCTCATGGAGCCAAGGATGGCTGCTCTCTGCTCCAAGTTGGAACCATTTGCTACAGAGCACCAGTGTCAAAACTGCTCACAGATTTATTATCTATCCCTGTCTCCAACCCATGCCTCACCCTTCACTCAGGGCCCTGTGATGGTGCTTCTCTGGCGAGTTCAAACCCAGCACCAGGAAAAGAAAAATAAAAAAAAAAAAAGTTGGAAAAGCAGGTGCCCACGAAGTGTCTCATTCCTACAGCCAGCAGTGAGGAGGGGAATCCCACCGTGTTACAGACCTCGGTCTGCCAATGAAGCATTTGCTTCCCATCGAGGGCTTCAGGCTCCACCGGCTGCTCCAGCTGTGGTCATCTCCACCCAGGCCAACCCTATGGGACCCCCAAACTGCAGTATGTCCCCCTGCCCCCCCCGTGGCTGGTTGGCACAATGCCAGTGCAGAAGCAGTCCCAGCGAGCCAGGAAGGCCGCAGAGCCCTTGTGATGGCAGGAAGGGGACAGCATCCTGCCTGCGGGCAGGGGAGGCAGGAGCTTGGCAGCACCTGCCCACCGCAGGGTCTGCCAGGGGCAGGGTGGAGGAGGTGCAAGGGATGAGGCTAGACTCGAAGCGGGAGCTCGCCAGGCATGTTCACTCCCTGCTCGTATTTTATTTCATCTCCTGATGGGTGAAATGTGTCCTTAATTTGTTCTAAAAGAAAAAGAGAGTGAGCTGCATTCTCACACCCATAACGAAGACAACACGCAAAGCCCTTTAAAAGCAGGCGCCACACATACTACGTGCTGCCTTTTTCTAATTAAAGATGTCTTTTCTAGTTAGCCGGGGCCGTGCGTGAGCTCCAGGCAATACTGCCTGTCGGACGCGGGCCCTGCGGCTGCCCGCTCCTGCCCGGCGGCAGGCAGCGCCGGCGG